>NC_048221.1:97380931-97541201 GCF_002007445.2 Ailuropoda melanoleuca
AAAAAAAAAAAAAAAAAAAAAAAAAGAGAAGAGTTATCCTGCTCTGTCTATACCCAACATTTAGCTCATAGCAGATACTGGCCAAGCATGGAATGAATTAATAAAATTAGCATATTGCTTTATAATAAAAACATGCAGATTTATAAGTTAAATAATTTTCATACACATCATCTTATCTAAGGAGTACAGGTTAATATCATGCCCCATGTGTAACATGCAGTATCTGCAACACCTCAAGGCCGATATTCCACTACTGGATCATTCTAAGAGTTCCACTGTTTGAACAAAAAATAAATACACTCCTTGATCCACAAACCAATCCCCAAACTTCTCACATTCCTTCATCTTTTCTTCTCCAGAAGAAAGAAAAACAGGACAAATTTTCAACTTTCAGTGTTTCTGAAATGAGCTCTGGGGAGGGACAATTCTTCACTGTGTTAAACTGTCCTGTACTCTGAGACATTTATCATTTCTTGCCTCCAGGGTCCTACGTGCCAGCAACACTTCAGTCACAACAATAATTAAAAACTATCCCACACATTGGCAAACACTGTCTTCTCTCCTTAGGTGTGCAATGCTGCTAACACTTTACAACTACTGGCTTATACCATCTAATCCACGATTTCCTATAGCAGCACAGTACAATATGGTGAACACTAGTCATATGTGACCACTTAAATTTAGCCAAATTCAAAATCCAGCTCCTTAGCTGCACTAGCCACCTTTCAAGAGCTCTACAGCCACATGTGGCTAGTGGCTAATATACTGGACAATGAAGATATAAAACTTTTATACCATCGCAGAAAGTTCTATTGGACAGCACCATATCTAGAGTCTGGACGAGGCGTTACTTATCTACTAGGCTTCAATTTTTTGTTTTTTTTTTAAAGATTTTATTTATTCATTCGACAGAGATAGAGACAGCCAGCAAGAGAGGGAACACAAGCAGGGGGAGTGGGAGAGGAAGAAGCAGGCTCATAGCGGAGGAGCCTGATGTGGGGCTCGATCCCATAATGCCGGGATCACGCCCTGAGCCAAAGGCAGACCCTTAACCGCTGTGCCACCCAGGCGCCCCTAGGCTTCAATTCTTAATAGTGGTTTCATCGCTAAGTATTTCTGTACCTTGTTAACTTGTATAACAAAAAAATTACGAGAGCTACTGGTTCTTGTTATTTAATAAGTTAATAAAGCACTTCACTACAACATGAATCTACTTTTTTTTTTTTTTAAGATTTTATTTGAAAGAGAGAGATATCATGGGAAGAGGGAAAGGTAAAGGGAGAAGCAGACTCCCCGCTGAACAGGGAGTCCGATGCAGGACTTGATACCAGAACCCTGGGATCATGGCCTGAGCTGAAGACAGACGCCTGACTGACTGAGCCACCGAGGTGGCCTACTAGGAGTCTTTAAAAATGTATTTAAACAATTACATTTCAAGTTAATTTATTTCTTTTATAAAGCTACATATTTTTATTTTCTCAGAAGGGGTCCCAGACTTCATGAGACTGACAAGAGTCCAAAGCACAAAACAAGTTACAAACCCTTGAGCTTGAGTGATAGGCCAGAGAAATACTTTCAGCTTTGTGGGCCATAAAGTATCTGTCACAACTTCTAAACTCTGTCACTGTAATGCAAAAGCAGCCACAGACAATATATAATTGAATGAGGGTTGCTGTATTCTAATAAGGATTTATTTGCAAAAGCATGTGATGGGTCATATTTGGCTCACCAGTGGTAATTTGCCAAACCCTGAACTGGACTGATCTTTCCAAAACACAAAAATGATCATGCCATTTATTTGCATAAAATTTTCAGTAGTTCTCCCAAACTCTATATTATCTGAATCCAATTTGTCTGTTTTTGTTGTTCCTCCTTCTTAAACTCCAACCAAATATTTTCACACCAACAACTATTTTTAGTTCTCTACATATGCTATGTTAACCTCTCTAATTTTACATTTGCTATATCCTATACCTGAAACATCCTCAGTAACAAATTCTTACCCCCCCCTTCAGATATTGGCATGAGTCACCCAGTATAGCACAGTGGTTAAGAACACAGGTTCTGGGGCAGACTACCTGAATCTGAATCCTCGCTCTGCCTCTTACAAGCTGTCTGACCTTGCACATGTCATGTAATGGAAAGGAGCAGTCAATTTTGACACTTTGACAATCTTTGGTAATGACTTACTTGCTCCATACTTCACTATAGCTGTGTTACCAATAGTAAGAATTACTGGTACAGAAAATACCGATATTAGAAATAAAGTTAATCAAAATTATAAAATTTACCAACCTATTGATGAAAATTCTTCTTCCAGAGAGGTAGAGCTGTTGGATGATGAACTCTGATCATCCTTACTTTCTGAGGAATGAGATGTTTCACCCTCTTCATCTGTCGAAAGATCAACCATTCTGGATTCTAACAGGATATTTTTTGAATAAAAAAGGAAGAGTCAAGATAGTGGAATTAATAACTGAAATTCTACACAACACATAGCATTATACATGTACAGTGTTTTAATTTTTCTCCATGTATTTAAAGTATATATACAGATCTTTCTCCATTTTCCTTCTTTCTGAAACCAATGGATGATCTAATAAATGTATAGATTTACCCTACTTTTATTATCAACTTGTCTAATAAAATATTCTCTTAAAAGATGCAATGAGGCCGAGTTAAGATGGAGGAGTGGGGGACCCCTTTTTCAGCCGGTCCCCTGAGTCGAGCTGGATAGGTACCAGACCAGCCTGAATATCCACGGAATCAGCCTGAGACGCAGGAAGATACATCTGGATCTCTACAAATGAACATCTCCAGTGCTGAGTATTGAGGTAAGAAGCGGGGAACCGTGAAACCGCGCACAGATATCGGAAGATAAACGGAAGGGGGATGGAGCCACCGCGTTCGGGCGCCGGGAAGTGGTAGCCACCTGTACTGGGGAGCGGGGGGATTCATGGACAGCACACGCGAAACAGCAGACTGAGGCCGGGAGCTCGCGCCACCAGACTTCCCGCGGAACTCCGGAACTCCGGTGTGCTCACTGGATCCAGACTGAGACCAGGAGCTCCGAGAGCACACACGGGGTGGCTGGTGGTGTTAGAAACACAAAGGACAGACGCACCGGCCCTGGAAGTGAGGGCTGGGACGCCGGGTGTGGGGCACACATCCCGGGACGCTGCAGGGTTGAGCAGCACCAACAGAAACTGAGTTAAAGTGGCCAGAACATCAGTGGAGAACGATCCGCGATCCCTCTGTTCTGAGACAGAGGCTGAGATTCGACCGCTGCTGCTCTGACTCTCAGAAGAGGGACAGCAGACTGCCAGGGAAAGCTGCCAGAGAACAAAAGCCTGGAAATACCGGCTCACAGCATGCCCATCCCCACACCCCCTCGCAAGGGACACGGAGACTCTACCCAAACAGGGTTGCCTGAGTATCCATGCGGCAGGCCACTCCCCCAGAAGACAGGCTGAAAAATCAAGAAGCCCACATCCCGGGGCCCCTGGGTGGTGCAGTCACTGAGCACCTGTCTTCGGCGTAGGGTGTGGTCCTGGCATTCCGGAAAGGAGTCCCTCATCGGGCTCCTCCGCTGGGAGCCTGCTTCCTCCTCTCCTACTCCCCTGCTTGTGTTCCCTCTCTCGCTGGTTGGCTCTCTGCCACATAAATAAATAAATAAAACCTTTAAAGAAGAAGCCCACATCCCTAAGATCCCTATAAAACAAGGGTGCACGGCCTGGGTCCCAGTCAATAATTTGGGCTCTGGACAACCCCGCAACCTCTCCTCATCAGAATGACAAGAAGGAGAAGCCCCCTGCCCCAGCAAAGAAAAGACAGTAAGTCTGTGGCCTCTGCCACAGAAATAATGGATATGGATGTAACCAAATTATCAGAAATGGAATTCAGAATAACAATGGTCAAAATGATGAGTAGACTTGAAAAAAGTATTAACAAAAATGTTACTGAGAATACAGAATCCCTAAGGATGGAAATGAGAGCAAATCTGACAGAAATTAAAAATTCTATGAGCCAAATGCAGGCAAAACTAGAGGCTCTGACGGCCAGGGTCACCGAAGCACAGGAACATTTTAGCGAATTGGAGGATGGGTTAGTAGAGGAAAAAACGAAAATAGAAAATGGACTTAGAAAAATCCACACCCGGGGCGACTGGGTGGCACAGCGGTTAAGCGTCTGCCTTCGGCTCAGGGCGTGATCCCAGCGTTATGGGATCGAGCCCCACATCAGGCTCTTCTGCTATGAGCNCCTCTGCTATGAGCCTGCTTCTTCCTCTCCCACTCCCCCTGCTTGTGTTCCCTCTCTCGCTGGCTGTCTCTATCTCTGTCGAATAAATAAATAAAATCTTTAAAAAAAATAAAAAAGAAAAAGAAAAATCTACGCCCACGAATGTAGGTTACGAGAGATTACTGACTCAATGAAATGATCCAATGCCAGAATCATCGGCATCCCCGAGGGGGTGGAGAAAAATAGAGGTCTAGAAGAGATATTTGAACAAATTGTAGCTGATAATTTCCCTAATCTAGCAAGGGAAACAAGCATTCGTGTCCAAGAGGCAGAGAGGACCCCTCCCAAGCTCAACCACAACAAACCTACGCCACATCACGTCACAGTGCAATTTGCAAATATCAGATAAAAGGATACAGTATTGAAAGCGGCCAGGGCAAAGAAATTTCTCACGTACCAAGGCAAAGGTATCAGAATTACGTCAGACCTGTCTACAGAGACCTGGAATGAGAGAAAGGCTTGGGGGGGCATTTTTAAAGCTCTTTCAGAGAAAAACATGCAGCCAAGGATCCTTTATCCAGCAAAGCTGTCATTCAGAATTGATGGAGAAATAAAGACGTTCCAAAATCGCCAATCATTAACCAATTTCGTAACCACGAAACCAGCCCTACAGGAGATATTAAGGGGGGCTCTATAAAGGTAAAAAGGCCCCAAGAGTGATACAGAGCAGCAAGTCACAACCGATACAAAGACTTTAAAGAGAAATGGCATCATTAAAATCATATCTGTCAATAATCTCTATCAATCTAAATGGCTTAAACTCTCCCATAAAACGCCACAGGGTTGCAGATTGGATAAAAAGACATGACCCATCCATTTGCTGTCTACAAGAGACTCATTTTGAACCCAAAGATGCATTCAGACTTAGAGTAAGGGGATTGAGTACCATCTTTCACGCAAATGGACCTCAAAAGAAAAGCTGGGGTAGCAATTCTCATATCAGATAGATTGGATTTTAAACTAGAGGCTATACATAGAGACACAGAAGGGCACTATATTATTCTTAAAGGAAGTATTCAACAAGTGGATATGACAATTATATATATATATGCCCCCAACAGGGGAGCAGCAAGATACACAAGCCAACTCTTAACCAAAATAAAGAGACATATAGATAAGAACACAGTAATAGTAGGGGACCTCAACACCCCACTATCAGAAATAGACAGAACACCCTGGCAAAAACTAAGCAAAGAATCAAAGGCTTTGAATGCCATACTCGACGAGTTGGACCTCATAGATATATATAGAACACTACACCCCAGAACCAAAGAATACTCATTCTATTCAAATGCCCATGGAACATTCTCAAGAATAGATCATGCTCTGGGACACAAAACAGGTCTCAGCCAATACCAAAAGATTGAAATTATCCCCTGCATATTCTCAGACCACAACGCTCTGAAATTGGAACNTGGAACTCAACCACAAGGAAAAATTTGGAAGAAACTCAAACACTTGGAGACTAAGAACCATCCTGCTCAAGAATGACTCAATAAGCCAGGAAATCAAAAATCAATTTAAACAATTTATGGAGACCAACAAGAATGAAAACACAACGGCNCTACTGCAAGCATTATTCTCAATGGGGAAAAGCTGGAAGCCTTTCCCTTAAGATCAGGAACACGACAAGGATGCCCACTCTCGCCACTATTATTCAACATAGTACTAGAAGTCCTTGCAACAGCAATCAGAAGACAAAAAGGGATCAAAGGTATCCAAATCGGCAAAGAAGAAGTCAAACTGTCTCTCTTTGCAGATGACATGATACTCTATATGGAAAACCCAAAGGAATCCACTCCCAAACTATTAGAAGTTATAGAACAATTCAGTAAGGTGGCAGGATACAAAATCAATGCCCAGAAATCAGTTGCATTTCTATACACGAATAACGAGACTGAAGAAAGAGAAATTAGGGAATCCATCCCATTTACAATAACACCAAAAACCATGCGTTACCTTGGAATTAACTTAACCAGAGACGTAAAGGACCTATATGCTAGAAACTATAGATCACTTTTGAAAGATATTGAGGAAGACATAAAAAGATGGAAAAATATTCCATGCTCATGGATTGGAAGAATTAACATAGTTAAAATGTCCATACTACCCAG
This sequence comes from Ailuropoda melanoleuca, assembly GCF_002007445.2. Classification (NCBI taxonomy): domain Eukaryota; kingdom Metazoa; phylum Chordata; class Mammalia; order Carnivora; family Ursidae; genus Ailuropoda; species Ailuropoda melanoleuca. Next base: position 97,387,345 of record NC_048221.1, read on the forward strand.
AGCAATCTACACTTTCAATGCTATCCCGATCAAAATACCGAGGACATTTTTCAAAGAACTGGAACAAATAGTCCTTAAATTTGTATGGAACCAGAAAAGGCCCCGAATCTCCAAGGAACTGTTGAAAAGGAAAAACAAAGCTGGGGGCATCACAATGCCGGATTTCGAGCTGTACTACAAAGCTGTGATCACAAAGACAGCATGGTACTGGCACAAAAACAGACACATCGACCAATGGAACAGAATAGAGAACCCAGAAATGGACCCTCGGCTCTTTGGGCAACTAATCTTTGATAAAGCAGGAAAAAACATCCGGTGGAAAAAAGACAGTCTCTTCAATAAATGGTGCTGGGAAAATTGGACAGCTACATGCAAAAGAATGAAACTTGACCACTCTCTCACACCATACACAAAAATAAACTCCAAATGGATGAAAGACCTCAATGTGAGACAGGAATCCATCAAAATTCTAGAGGAGAACATAGGCAACAACTTCTATGACATCGGCCAGAGCAACCTTTTTCACGACACATCTCCAAAGGCAAGAGAAATAAAAGATAAAATGAACTTATGGGACTTTATCAGGATAAAGAGCTTCTGCACAGCCAAGGAAACAGTCAAAAAAACTAAGAGACAGCCCACGGAATGGGAGAATATATTTGCAAAGGACACCACAGATAAAGGACTGGTATCCAAGATCTACAAAGAACTTCTCAAACTCAATACACGAGAAACAAATAAACAAATCATAAAATGGGCAGAAGATATGAACAGACACTTTTCCAATGAAGACATACAAATGGCTAACAGACACATGAAAAAATGTTCAAAATCATTAGCCATCAGGGAAATTCAAATCAAAACCACACTGAGATACCACCTTACGCCAGTTAGAATGGCAAAGATAGACAAGGCAAGAAACAACAATTGTTGGAGAGGATGTGGAGAAAGGGGATCCCTCCTACATTGTTGGTGGGAATGCAAGTTGGTACAGCCACTCTGGAAAACAGTGTGGAGGTCCCTTAAAAAGTTAAAAATTGAACTACCCTATGACCCAGCCATTGCACTACTGGGTGTTTACCCCAAAGATACAGACGTAGTAAAGAGAAGGGCCATATGCACCCCAATGTTCATAGCTGCATTGTCCACAATAGCCAAATCATGGAAGGAGCCGAGATGCCCTTCAACAGATGACTGGATTAAGAAGCTGTGGTCCATATATACAATGGAATATTACTCAGCTATCAGAAAGAACGAATTCTCAACATTTGCTGCAACATGGACGGCACTGGAGGAGATAATGCTAAGTGAAATAAGTCAAGCAGAGAAAGACAATTATCATATGATTTCTCTCATCTATGGAACATAAGAACTAGGATGATCGGTAGGGCAAGAAAGGGATAAAGAAAGGGGGGTAATCAGAAGGGAGAATGAAACAGGAGAGACTATGGGCTATGAGAAACAAACTGAGGGCCTCAGAGGGGAGGGGGGTGGGGGATTGGGAAAGACTGGTGATGGGCAGTAAGGAGGGGCATGTATTGCATGGGGCACTGGGTGTTATACGCAACTAATGAAGCATCGAACTTTACATCGGAATCCGGGGATGTATTGTATGGTGACTAACATAATAAAAAATCATTAAAAAAAAAAGAAAAGAAACAGAAAAATACCTTTAAAAAATGCATTGAAAAAAGGGAACAGAGAAAAAAAGCATCAAAAAGTGAAAGAAAATTTAAAAGAAAAAAGGAAAATAGTGGTAGTTAAGTTCAAAAAGAAAAAAAACCTGATTTATACTTACTATATGCTAGGCACACTTAAATCTGTTTTACAAGGTCCACTTCACACAACTATAGAATTTCACAATTCTATAAAGTAAATGCTATTATTGACGAGGACATTAGGGATTGGAGAGGCTAAATAACATATCCAGTGCCACAAAGTTATTAAGTGAAGAAGCAGGGCTTTCAATCTAATTTTATTCAACTCTGTAATTTAGACTCTCTTTATGTCATATTTCAATGGCTGGTGGCAAGTGGTACTATAATGAACACTGTGGTCTCCATTAAATCATTCAATCTTTTTGTTTCCACTACGTGATTTTGGGAAGGACAGTCTGTCAATAATCTATTATGCAAAGGTAACATTAAGAGAGAACACCCATAAGGGCGTTGTGAGAATTGAATGAACAAAATGTGAAAGAATTAATGGTATTATTGACAAGAAAGGCCAGGTTAGTCTGTAATTATTTTGTATTTTTTATGAACAACTTTAAAACTTAAGATTACATAAACAGTATTCTTTATCTTAAAAATGTCCCTTAACAGACCTATATAGAATTAAAAAGAATCTGGAGTAAGATCAAAACTTGGAACACAAAGTAGTATAACTACACATTACATCTTTCTTCGCTACTATTTATGATAACTCCTACCTGTTCTCAAACTGGATTAACAGCAGAACAGTGGTTCTCAAGAGCATGGTCCATCAACCCCTGGAAATCCCTAGGGCCCTTTCCAAGGGTATGTGAGTTCAAAACTACTTTCATCACAAATTATCATGTTATTTGCCCTTCTTAGTCTGTTGCTATTTACATAATCACCATGCAGTGATGAGAAAAACAGGAAAAACAAAACAACCCCCCCCAAAACAGTTGTACTTACCATCCTTAATGAAACAATAAAAAGTTATTAATTTTATTAAATCTTGACCTTTGAGTACACATCTTTTAAATATTCTGTGGAACAAAATGTGAGTGTGTATAAAGCACCTCTGGGGCATACTGAAACGCATTTGTATGATGAGTTTCAAGTTGAACTAGCCACTGTTTTCAAGGACCAACACTGTTTTACTTGAAAGAATGACTGACAAACTAGTTATTCCTACATGTATACCTGACAAATTTTCTCACAAATGAGCAAAGGTGTGCCTATCACTTCAAGAATTAGAGATTTCAAGTGAAAATGGAATTTTGGAAAACTTACATCTGGTACTGTGAACTTAATATCCTTCCATCACTTAACAACTGATGATTATCAGAAGTAACACAGTAATATTAACAGATTTTTTTTGGGGGGGGATATTATATAATAAAATGTACCAACATTTGCAAACTCAGTGAAGAACCAATACTTTCCAATAGTCAATGTGTGATGTTACCAATCATGCATGGGTAAAAGATTCCTTGAAAGTGCAAAACAGGCCAATGGATTTTAATGTAATGGAGTATAAAAAAACTGACAGGGTTTCAGCTGCCACGTTGCAAACTACCTTTAAGAAGCTACTATTTGTTGATCTTTTTGTAATATCGAAGAACACCCTCAATGATCTTAAAAGGCTATTACCTATTCCTATTACACCACACACCTGTGGTTTTCTTTTCCTATTTCAAATGAAACAACGTATCACAACAGACAAAGTGGAAGCAGCTTTGAGAAGCCAGCTGTCTTCTATGAAGTCAGACATTAAAGATTTGCAAATTGAAAACAATGTCACTCTATTTTCTGGAAGTTTTTTTTTTCCCCTCCTACAAAAACGTTATTTATCCTTACATGTAATGGTTTAATTTAGAAAAAAGTGAATACAAATTTATCTTAATTTCTAACATGGTAAATATCAATAGATATAATCCACAGAAACAAAAGCTCTCTGGGGTACCCTTACAAAGGGAATACTAAGACGGAAAAAGTTTTGAGAACCACTGTTTTAGAATGCAAGCAAAAAGGCAACTCCGGGGGTCGCCTGGGTAGCTCAGCCCGTTAACAGGCTGCCTTAAGCTGAAGTCATGATCTCGGGGTCCTGAGACAGTCCTCATGGGGCTCCCTGCTTGGGCGGGGGGGAGCTGCTTCTCCCTCTGCCTACCCGCTCCCACCCCCCTGCCCCGTGTTCCCTAATAAAATCTTAAAAAAAAAAAAAAAAAAAGTCAACTCCTGGCCTCAGTTCTCCCTATTAAAGCTTGACCAGGTGACTTCCACAGAGTAGAAAACTATAAAAAGTCATCACAGCTTTAGATAAACAGAAGGTCATAATTAAGAAATCACCAAAATCACTTGTACTAAAAATAGTGGGGGGAATTTTTTTTCCCTCAATACCAACTGAAAACTGCATTTTTATTAAGCTCCAATTGAAACTAGAACACATTTCATTTAAACAACTTCATGCTGCTTAAATTCTGTATTTAAAAACGAAAGGGTACTTCAAAACTGTTACATTGTACTTAACGCCATTATTGGAACAGTCTACAGGGTCGTCAACCATGATGCTTAGTGACATACAGCGTTATTCTAATCTCCGTTCTTGCAAATAACTGATGAAAAACAAAACAAGCAAAAGAAAACGTCCCAAGTGTTTGTCACCTCTGTTCTTCTAATGTACTATTCAGGTTAAGTGTTTTCTAGAAAAATAATTGGGGATGTTTCCAAAAGTACATAAAACTTTCCCCTACCTAAAAGTACTAGGAATTTTTTTTTGAACTCCGGTGACGAATTTCAAACAGCAGGTAATGCACTAAAGCTACAACTGGTGAGAGCTCACCTGATGGTGCAAACACAGACGAGCCACAAACCACACAGGATTCTTTCTGGTCTTCCCCCCCGCCCCCCACCCCCAACATGGACTTGCAGACAGCAGGCGAGTGCGCGAAGGCGGGCTGTTTTGCTCATTGTCGCCGCGACTGCTCGCGCTCAGCAGCGGGACACAGGAACCTCTGGAGAGCCCCAGGCGCCCCCCTCCCCACCTCGCGTCACCTCCGGCTCCCCCCCGCCCTGCCTCACCTGGGACGCCGGAGCCGCCCTCAGCGCGCGGAGCCGCTCCCGCGGCGCGCCGGGAACTTGCCCACACCCGGCCCCGGCCCCGAGGGCCCCGGCCCGGACCACGCCGGGCCGTCACCTCCACACGTCCCCCTCCGGAGGGCGGCCCTTCCTCCGTAAGGCCCAGAGCCGTCTGCTCCTCCGGCGCCCCGGGTTCAGCAGACGGCTCCTCGGCGCCGTCGCTGTCACTAGAGTGGGCTCGGCGCTGCCGGAAAGTCCTCTTCGGCCTGTGAGCCATCGCCGAGGCCCGGGCGCCACGCGTAGCTTCTTCACCCGTGCACGCCAGCCAGTCTATGGCGTCCAGTCCGGCGCGCGCTCCCGCCTATACGGTCTTTCCGCCGTCTGCGCGCGCCGGCTCCGAGCGCCGTACGCGGCGCCCCTCCGCCCTGCGCATGCGTGCTCTGTCCCTTTCGATCCGATCTATGGAACTGTGTTTCGGGGCTGGGTCCCGGAGGTGCAAAGCGTTTTCTTTCCGAGGCCAGGTTGTGCTGGTGGCGCTGGTGGCGATTCGTTTCTGGAGAAAATCCAGCAGACTCCTGGAACTGAGTGTCACGGAGAACATCACTCACAGGTTCTCCTTGTGTAGACCCTATCTAGGAATCAGGCACTATACCTACATCCTAGACTGGAACCCGATCTGCTGTCTTCTACTTTCTGAAGAGAGTAAAATTCTCTTCAACCAAGAATTAAAACAAACAAAAAATCAGAAGAGTGTGTGTGTTTGGGGGAAATTGCTTCTGAAAGCTAAACAGTAAATTCTACACATAAATCATAGATGCACAAGTAAGCAAAAATCAAATGATTGCTCTCAGGCAGCAAGGTTTCAACAGAGCCTGGTTAAATGCTTTGGCCCATTAGAAAAAGGGTATTTGGGAAAAGGGGGTTTAGAAAGACGTGAAGCAATAAGAAGGACGGCAAAAACCGTGGGAAACTTGGACTGGATCCATTAAGCACTGTTGAGAGTGAGGAAGCCTTCACCATGTACTGACTTGTTGGTCTCCTTGGTAAAGCCCGTTCTTTTTTTTTTTTTTTAAAGATTTTATTTATTTATTTGACAGAGATAGAGACAGCCAGCGAGAGAGGGAACACAAGCAGGGGAGTGGGAGAGGAAGAAGCAGGCTCATAGCAGAGGAGCCTGATGTGGGGCTTGATCCCATAACGCCGGGATCCTGAGCCAAAGGCAGACACTTAACCGCTGTGCCACCCAGGCGCCCCGTTCTTACTTGGATGTCTCTGACCGCATTCGTCTAAAGCAAATAACCATTCAGTTCATTTAAAATCTCTTGCTGGGTTTGGCCCCATGCTCCACAAAATTTCAGTTCATGCTTTAAAGTTCTGGAAGACTTTCCAAGAGGTTCATAGAAAGGATTGTTTTAAGAGATTAATTTCCAGATTCTCGCCTCCCTCTGTATGTAGCTGCCTGACAACCGCTACATTCATGCAGCGCTCTGTCGATGTAGCCTCTCCCCTTCTTACAAAGGACATAATTCTGTCCATCCTGAATGTTCTACAGTACATACACCCACGTGTAAAAACTCCCGCAGCATCTCAAATTTTATTGTCAGGATGAGAATAAATACCTCTAAATTCAACAGTTCTGCTGGAAATCAGACGGTTTCCAATGTCTTGTTTTCCATAAAAACAGAGGACCAACTCCAGCTTTCAGTTGACCATTCAAAATAATTTTTGAGTATGAATCACTGATTTTTGCTTGGAGTTCAGACAGAGTTCTAAGACTTGAACTAAGGGTAGGGGTAAAAATACCCTTTCATATGCGGAAAGTTTTCTCGTGTCTATATAGTGTAAAATAAAAGTATAATAATGCAATTAACAATGAACACTCTGCCATTTTAGCAAGAAGTAATAGCTGTCTGTGGATGTGTGAACTAATGAGTGTGGGAAGACTGTCATTATGAGATGCATTTCCAACAAAAATGTTCCTTTGTCAAAAAAGTTGAGATTTATTTTGATGTATTTATGTTGTATTGATCAAGTGTGTTGAAGCCCACCCCCCAAAGGCTAGCAGGAGGACACTAAGTCAAATAAAGTTCATTAATCTCGTCTCAGCAAAGGAACACACAGACCAAAGAAACTATGGTGTTTCTCCGTAAGAGGGAGTTGAGTGGAGCTTGTTATAGGATTTGGGCTTGTGCTAGATTTTTTTTTCTTTTCAAGTTTTTATTTAAATTCCAGTTAGTTAACACACAGTGTAATATTAGTTTCAGGTGTAGAATTTGGTGATTCAACACTTTCATAAAACAGTCGGTGCTCATCGCAAGTGCCCTCCTTAATCCCCATCACCTATTTCACCTATCCCCCACCCATCTCCCCTCTGGTAACCATCAATTTGTTCTCTATAGTTAAGAGTCTGTTTCTTGGTTTGTCTCCCCTTTTATATCCTCTATGTTTGTTTGTTTTGTTTCTTAAATTCCACTTATGAGTGAAATCATATGGTATTTGTCTTTCTCTGACTGACTTTTTTTGCTTTGTGCTGGGAGATTTTTAAGGAGAGCTAAGGGAAGCAGGGCCAGATTTGGATTGCGTAAGATGAAGAAGTTGGGACAGTTTGGCAGTTGGGTACCTATGTAACTTTGTCCAAGAAGTGGGAGGAACAGAAGGAGACTCTGGGGTTGGAGTGTCATTAGTAAGAAAGGGACAGTCACTCAGAAGTAGTTCTTGCAGTTGCAGTATGGTCTTGACTTGCAGCTGAGTTGATTTTCACTTTCTCATTATTAAAATGATGAAGATAACTCAACCCAGGATAAAAAAATTTAGAGCTTTGTAATCATAAGAAATTATATATATATACACACACACATATATATACACACAAAAAATATACACACACACATAATGTATACACACACCATACATAATTTTATAGGGAGGTATACATTGATCAATAAAAGACTTTCAAGCATAAACTATATTTCATTAGATGAAATGTTGTAGGTGATAAAAATATGAATTCGAGGAGAAAAGTCAATGATGTAAAGAGTTTGTTTATTTTTTAAATGGGTGACGAGTATTAGATAGGTTTTGGTATTTAGATTACACTAGATACATTTAAATGAATGACAGAACACATCTCTTTTTTTTAACTTAAATTCAATTAGCCAACATATAAGTATATCGTTAGTCTCAGATACAGTGTTCAACAACTTATCAGTTACGTATAACACCCAGTACTCATCACATCACGTGCCCTCCTTAATGCCCATCACTCAGTTACCCCATCCCCCTATCCACTCCCCTCCAGGAACCCTCAGTTTGTTTCCTATAGTTCAGAGTCTCTCATGGTTTTTCTCCTTCTTTGATGAGTTCCCTTTCAGTTTTCCCTCCCATCCCCTATGATCCTCTGTGTTGTTTCCTATATTCTACATATGAATGAACCATATGATAATTGTCTTCCTCTGACTTATTTCACTCAGCATAATACCCTCCAGTTCCATCCACATCGATGCAAATGGTAAATATTCATCCTTTCTGATGGCTGAGTAATATTATATACACACACACCACATCGTCTTTATCCATTCATCAGTCGATGGACATCTGGGCTCTTTCTGTGGTTTGGCTGTTGTGGACACTGCTGCTGTGAACATTGGGGTGCAGGTGCCCCTTTGGATCACTGCATTTGTATCTTTGTGGTAAATACCCAGTAATGCAATTGCTGGGTCATAGGGTAGCTCTATTTTCAACTTTTTGAGGAACCTCCATACTGTTTTCTAGAGTGGCTGCATCAGTTTGCATTCCCACCAACAAGAACACGTTTATTTTAAAGGTGCTGGGGCACCTGGGTTCCTCAGTCGGTTGAGCATCTGACTCTTGATTTTGGCTCAGGTTATGATCTCAGGGTTGTGAGATAGAGCCTGAGTCAGGCTCTGCGCCTGGCAGGGAGTCTGCTTCAGATTCTTTCTCTCTCTCTCTCTCTCGCTCTCTTCCCCTCCCCCCACTGAATGCTCTCTCTCTCTCTCTCTCTCTCTCTCAGATAAATAAATAAATAAATACTTAAAAAGTGCCAATATGTATAACACACCAGAAATTACATCCTTGGCAACTGACAAAATCTATGATGAGAACTCATAAATGTATACCTGAAAATGTGCTGAGATAATGGATTTTTAAAACTTCTGAAGTATCATACAAGCAAAAAATTGTAAAGTTCACCATCACAGATGACTATACCACCTCTAGCTTCTTTCTACTAACTATGGAAACCCCAGTTGCTCAAAAAATAGAAAAAACACTTCTTGCCTGGGAAGTCTCATAAGGATTGTATTTTAAAAATTGGTTGGAGGATAGAATCATAGCTAAAATAGACACTGCCATGCATTTGGAGGGGTATACCCCACCAAGAGCCAATTCTCCTCTAGAAATTCATCCTCCACCTCAAATCAGGTTTCTGTAGCTATGTCCAACGCCTGGGACAAGGCTAGCAGTATCAGAATACACACCTCACCATGGTAGGCCAAGTAGAATCTTTCTCTAAGATATTAACTTTTGGGATGAGCTACGTTTTCTTCTCTGTGTGGCATGAACCATAGCCGTGAATGTCTAAGCTGTGAGACAGCTCTTTCAGCGGTGAGCCGAGGTCAGCTCCTGTGTGTTCTGGGCAGGTGCTTGCAAAATATTCAGGGGGTGTGTGAGCCAGTTGTTAAACACACTCATCGCGAAAAATGGAATTATAGAAAAGCAATCAAATAAAGTATATAAAAAATAAAGGTGATAAATACTCAAAACTCAGCATTTCCCAATTCCAACAACCTTTTTCTGTAATCTCTGCTGTTGAGGTTATCTATGTCCACTCTTTCTGTATGGTGGAAATACTGTGTATTGTTGTGCTCGTACACATCTATTACCAACTCTGTGTTGTGATGTCATGTTGGTAGCTTCAAATCAGCCATGGTGGGAGTATTCATACCACAGAAACTTAAAGACCTCAAAAATCAGGACTTTTCTTTCAGAGAGCCAATTTTTAAACACTTACCATTGTACTGCCGACTACAGCCCACCAAAGGGATAAGGAATGGGCAGAATTTCCCTGACCGATTTGGTTCCTTTCCATGGCTCATCTTGATGAACTTGTACTTTCCAGAACACACTTGGGAAATGCTATAATAAAGTATTATCAGTAATTCATAATTTATTAATGACTTCTAGAGAGAGCTTTTAAAAAAAATCTAGGTAAAATAGGGCACTGTCTGAAAGACTTTTTATTAGGGTGGTGGCAAATAATTGGAAATGGAGATATTTGTGTTATCCAAAAGAAGAGCTTCCCAGCACATGGACCAAGCATTCCTTATTGCTAGAAAGAACTCCAAAGACTGAAGGTGGGGTGTGTGGTGTCAGTGACTATTTCCTTTGGCCCACTGCTTTTTGCCATACCAGCTGTCCATGTGGAATTCCCAAGTCCTGTGGTGAGTGCTGGTCTATTCTCCCTAAGCAGAGGAGGACATCTTTCTAAATTACACTACAAAACAGTTAATGTAAAACCAGTAAGTAGACTATAACTTTATTTATTTTTAAAGATTTTATTTATTTTTTTGAGAAACAGCGCGAGAGAGTGCACGAGCGGAGGGGGAGGGGCAGAGGAAGAGGGAGATGCAGACTCCCTGCTGAGCAGGGAACCTGCTACTCAGGGCTCTTGAACCCAGGACCCTGAGATCAGCACCAGAGCTGAAGGGAGACTCTCCCACTCAGGTGCCCCTAGCCTATGACTTTAAAATGGTGAAGAGAATGAGGAAGATGATCATGTTTGTGATTAGAAGGAAATTCAGTGTTCCTTTATGCACTACATAAAGAACATGGTCTGACGTTATGCAATTCAACCAGCATTTATTATGCAGCTACTGGTCCAAGCACCACGCTAGGCCCTAGGCCAGTGCTCCTCAAATCCAGTGTTCTTCAAATAATCTAGGGATGGTGTGAAAATACAGATGCTGATTAATCAAGTCTGTAGTGAAACCCGAGTCCTCATTTTTAGCAAGCTCCCAGGAGAAGCCAAAGCAGCTTGTCTGAGGACCACACTTTAAGTAGCAAGGTTCTAAGGCAGATACGAAGAAAAATTAATACCCTTAAGCGATTAAAAAAATGATTTAAGAATCATTGATGAATTTCATATCACATTGGAACAGCATGCAACTGCCATTATGTACCTCAAAATTCGGAAGCTAAATAATCCTCCAGAGGGAAACTAATCAGAATCTAAGCATGATGCTGATGTTCCAGGAGGATGCCCTTTCCCTTCAGAAGTCAACAACTTACAAACCGTGTCTAACCAAAATGTAAAAAGAGTAGGCAGACTTCACTTTTTCAGCTGGGTTCCGAGGCATCAGCTGATATGAGGTACTCGTTGGCCTCCTCATTTTAAATTACCCTGCCTCACCAGGGAGGACCCCTCTCTTCCTCCTGATATCCCTGTGCCTAGCTAATATAGTGTCTAATGCATAGTATACATTGAATTAATATGAATTCAATGAACTAAATGTGTGGATGAGGCAATTTTGAAACACTTCTCTTAATCATGATAACGAAGCCTGAAAACAAATCACTTCAACTTGTTGGACACAAGTTATCAGATAGAAAGAAAAACTCGGCTATTTAAAACAAACCAAATATATGTTCCAAGGGAGAGAAGTGAGGTAAGTCATTTTTTTCTGGGTATTGCCTGAAAGGGAGAAGATAAAATAGGACTCATTTAACAAAGGGGGAGGAATCCTGAGTTTCCTCCTCTGACCCCAGGGGAAGCAGAGTAAAGGCTCTTAGGCTAACGTTGCTAGATTTAGAAAAATTATAGGATGGCTAGTAAAGTTCGAATTTCAGATAAAAAAGGAATTGCTTTTTAGTGTAAGTATGTCCCATCCAATATTTGGGACATACTTGAATAGGACATATTGGAACCCTAGTCTCGGGTAAAGAAAGGGCCTCTGGTGTGGCTGTGAGAAAGACCCCTTCCCCAAAGGTACCCAAGAAGGCACAACTTTAAAGGGGAAGATGCTCTATATGTTTACCTATGGAGATAGGAAAAGAGCAGCCAGACAGCAAAAATTATATTTCTCCAAACAAACTTTCTGGGTACCTATGCTCATTACTGCCTTATATTATTTGCTTTTTTCATGAATACTAGGAATTTTTTCCCTAAGAAGGCAAGAATAGTGCCATATCTCTTTCTTGCCCCACACCCTACTTATAATAATAGCTTATTAAATTGATTGACAGATTATTCGGAGGCTTCGAATTATTTACCTATTATATAAGTAGAAATTGAAGTTAATAATTGGCATATAAAAAATCACCAACTTCTGGAAATCAATGTCATGTTTACTCAGACTCTTTCCCCAGAAGTGAAACGACATTTTGTTCAGCTTCTCTTGCCCTTGATCAGTGGGTTCTGAGCTCCCTCTAGTGAGACATGGGTTGCTTGCAGAAGAATTGTGTCAAATATCTTTTGGAAATTGCCTCCTTCTTATTATAGAGCTATTTTTTATTCACTCTTGTTACAAGTAATGGATATATTCACTTTTAAGCCAACCTATGTCAAAATTTCTCAGATGACAAAATTTTGCAGTCATGTTTATAAGTATGTCTTTCCTTTGAGTGAGTTCCTTTTTCCTTTTTTTTTTTAGTTATTGAGGAAATGCATCCATAAAATACGTACCTAACTGTACTTTATTTTTTTGGTATCTATTTTTTGAGTACTTACTATGATGGGAACCTTGTGCTGGGACCAGAGGGTCACGACATACATGGGGTCCTGCTCCCAAAGGTCAGGTACTATTAGCCCAAATTAGCTCTACAGGTTGGCTTACTGGAAATGCCTCTTTTTTTTTTTTTAAAGGGCAAAAGAGGCAAGAATATGCAACGGGGAAAAGACAGGCTTTTCAATAAATCATTTGGAAAACTGGACAGCTACGTGCAAAAAAATGAAACCGGACCACTTTCTTACACCATACATAAAAATAAATTCAAAATGGATTAAAGACCTATATGCCATAAAACTCCTAAAAGAAAACATAGGCAGTAATCTTTTGGACATCGGCCTTAGCAACATATTTATGGATGTGTCTCCTCAGGCAAGGGAAACAAAAGCAAAAATAAACTATTGGGATTACATTGAAATAAAAAGCTTTTACACAGTGAAGGAAACCGTCAACAAAACAAAAAGGCAACCTAGTGAATAGGAGAAGATTTTTGCCAATGATACATTTGATAAGGTGTTAATACCCAAAATATATAAAGAACTTGTACAACGTAACACTAAAAAATCTGAAAGAATCCAATTAAAAAATGGGCAGAGGACCTGAATAGACATTTTTCTAAAGAAGACGTACAGACAGTCAACAGACACATGAAAAGAGGCTCAACATCACTCATTATCTGGGAAATGTAAATCAAAGTCACAATGAGATATTACCTCATGCCAGTCAGAATGACTAGTATCAAAAAGGCAAGAAATAAGGTGTTGGCAAGGATGTGGAGAAAAAGGAACCTTCATGCGCTGTTGGTGGGAATGTAAATTGGTGCAACCATTGTGGAAAATGATATGGAGTTTCTTCAAAAAATTAAAAATGGTTATGCCATATTATCCAGTAAGTTCACTGGTGGATATTTACCCAGAGAAAACATAAGGAATAATTAAAAAAAAGATATGTGCACCTGCATATTCACTGCAGCATTATTTACAACGGCGAAGATATGGAAACAACCACAGTGCCCATTGATGGATAAATGGATAAAGAAGATGTGGTGCATATATAGAATATTACTCAGCCATAGAAATGAATGAAATCTTGCCATTTGCAACAACATGGCTGGAGCTAAATGGTATTATACTAAGTAAAATAGTCATACAGAGAAAGACAAATACCATATGATTTCACTTATATTTATAACATAAAAAGCAAACAAATGAACAAACAAAAATGAACAGACTCAAATACAGAGAACAAATTGGTGGAGGTGAGCAAGGGAATGGGTGATATAGATGAAGGGGATTAAAAAAAGGCTGGGTATAAACTTCCAGTTATAAAACACAAGTCATGGACATGAAAAGTACAGCATAGAGAATATAGTCAATAATATTTTAGTAACCTTGTATGGTGACAGATAGTTATCTATATTTATTGTGGTGAGTGCTGAGTAATGTATAGAATTGTTGAATCAATGTATTATATACCTGAAACCAATATAACATTGTATGTTAATTCTATTTCAATAATAAATTGTGATAACACTTAAGATGAGTTCTACCCTTTAAAATTTTTTTTAAAGATTTTTATATTTTTAATGATTTCTACACCAATGTGGGGCTCGAATCATAACTCTGAGATCAAGTGTCACATGACCTACTGACTGAACTAACCAGGCACCCCCTATAACAAAATTTTAAGTGTATTGTATGGTATTGTTATTTATAAGCACAAAGCTGTACAGCAGGTCTCTAGAACTTTCTCATTTTGTTTAACTGAAACTTTATACCTCTTGAACATCAGCTACCCATTCTTCCTCCTCTAAGACTCTGGCAACCATCCTTCTTTCTGCTTCTATGAGTTTGGCTACTTAGATACCTTTTATAAGTGGAATTATATAATTATAAAGGATTTGTCTTTCTGTGACTTAGCATAATGTCCTCAGAATCCATCCATATTGTTCCAAATGGCAGGGTTTTCATCTTTTTTAATGCTGAACAGTATTTCATTGTATGTGTTTACCACATTTTTATCCATTCATTGGAGAATGGACATTTAGGTGGTTTCCAAGTCTTAACTATTGTGAATAGGGCTATAATGAACATGGGAGCACATGTATTTCTTTGAGATCCTGATTTCAATTCTTTTGGATGAATCCCCAGAAGTGGGATTACTAGATCACATGGTAATTTTATTTTCAATTTTTTGAGGAACCTTCATACTATTTTCCATACTGACTCTCCCAGTCCACATTCCCACCAGCAGTATGTAAGAGTTCTAATTTCTCCACACTTTTGCCAACACTTTTTTTTTTAAGATTTTACTTATTTATTTGAGAGAGAGAGAGCACAAGGCAGGGGGAGAGGGAGAAGCAGACTCCCCGCTGAGCAGGGAGCCCAATGCAGGGCTCAATCCCAGGACCCTGGGATCATGACCTGAGCTGAAGGCAGACACTTAACCAAATGAGCCACCAGGCTCCCCTGTTTTTTGTTTTTAAATACTAATTGTCCTAACAGGTGTGTAGTGATATCTCATTGTATTTTGATTTGGATTTCCCTGATGATTAGTGACATTGAACATTTTTCACATACCTGTTGACACCTTTGGAGAAGTCTATTCAAAACCTTTACCCATTAAATTACATTAATTAATTAATTTTTCAAAAAAGATTTATTTATGTATTTGAGAGAGAGAGAGCGCCAGGGGAGAGGGGCAGAGGGAGAGGAAGAGAGAGAATCTTAAGCAGACTCCTGGCTGAGCATGAAGCCCCACACAGGGCTCGATCTCACCACCTTGAGATCACGACCTGAGCCAAAATCAAGAGTTGGACACTTAACTGACTGAGCCACCCAGCTGCTCCACGACCTTTGCCCATTTTAAAATTGGATTATTTGTTTGCCATTGAGCTGTAGGAGTATGTTGTATATTTTGGGTATTAATCCTCTGTCAGATATATGGTTTGCAAATATTTTTCTCCCTTTCCATAGGTGATCTTTTCTTTCTGTTGAGTGTTTCCTTTTCTGTGCAGAAACTTTTTAATTTGATGTAGTTCCGCTTGTTTATTTTTTGTTTTGTTGTTTGTGCTTTTGGTATTATATAAAAAAAAAACTCATTGGTGAGACCAATGTCATGAAGATCCCGAATATTTTCTTTTATGAGTTTTACAATTTAAGGGTAGAACTCATTGCATTAATATATTTTGAGTTGATTTCTGTGTGTGTGGTGTAGGATAAATTTCCAGTTTCATTCTTTTACATGTAGATACCCAGGTTTCCCAACACCGTCTATTGCAGAGGCTATCTTATTTCCATTGTCTCTTCTTGGCACCTTTGTCAAAGATCAACTGACTGACTATATGTGTGGGTTTATTTTTGGGCTCTCTATTCTGTATCACTGTTCTATATGTCCATCCTTATGGCAGTACCATACTGCTTTTAATTAATGTGGCCCTGTGATATGCCTTAAAATCAGAAAATATGAAGCCTTCAACATTGTTCTTCTTTCTTAAGGTTGCTTGGCCATTTGGCATGATTTGTGGTTCCATACAAATTTTAGGATTATTTTTTCTGTTTCTGTAAAAAATGCCATTGGAATTTTAATAGGGATTGTATTGAATTTGTAGATCATTTTACAATACAATTATTGTAATACAATTATTGTAACAATACCAAGTCTTCCAGCCTGTGAATGCCAGATGTCTTTCCATTTTGTCTTCTTTAATTTCATTAGTGTTTTGCAATTTTCAGTGTATTAGTCTTTCACCTCCTTGATTAAATTTATTTCTAATTTTTTTTCCTTTTTGATGCTGTTATAAATGAGATTATTCTATTAATTTCCATTTTGAATTGTTCATGGTTAGGACATAGAAATGCAATTAATTTTTGTGTTTTGATGTTGTATTCTGCAATTTTGTTGAATTCTTTTATTGGTTCTAACAGTTTATGTGTGTGTTTGTAGTCTTTAGGGTTTCCTACATATAAGATCATATTATGTGCAGATAACAACAATTTAAGTCTTCCTTTTCAATTTCTTTATTTCCTTTTTATTTCTTTATCTTGCCTGATTCCTCTAGCTAGGACTTTCGGTAGAATGACAAATAGGAATGGTGAGATTAGGCATCCTTGTCTTGTTCCTGATTTTAGTGGAAAAGCTTTCAACCTTTCACTGTTGAGTACAATGTTAGCTGCAAGTGTGTCATGTATCACCTTTATTATGTTGAGGCATTTTCCTTCTGTACCCAATTTGTTGAGGGTTTTTATCATGAGAATATATTGTGTTTTGTCAAATGCTTCTCAGCATCTGTTGAGAGGATTATATGATTTTTCTCTTTCATTCTGTGGTGTATCACATTAATTGATTTCTGTGTGTTCAATCATCCTTGCATCACAGGGATAGACCCCATTTGATCATGGTGTGTAGTCTTTGTAATGTATTGTTGAATTTGAATTGCTAATATTTTGTTGAAAATTTTTGCATCTATATTCATCAGAGATATTGGTCTGTAGTTTTCTTGTAGTGTACTTATCTGACCTTAATATCAGAAAAGGGCACTATAAAAAAACTCTTTAAATGAATTTGGGAGTGTTCCCTCCTCTTCCATTTTTTTAGAAGAGTTCAAGAAGTGGTGTTAATTCCTCTTTAAAAGTTTAAATGTTTTAAAAAAATGTTTTTATATGAGGAGTGCCTCGGTGGCTCAGTCAGTTAAGAGTTGGACTCTTGATTTTGACTAAGGTCATGATCTTGGGGGCCTGAGATCGAACCCTGCATGGGGCTCCACACTCAGTGTGGAGTATGGTTGAGAGTCTCTCTCTCCATCTCCCTCTACTCCGCCCCCCATTCACTCTCTCTCTCTCTCTTTCTCAAATAAATAAATAAAATCTAAAAAAAATGTTTTTACGTGAATATCCAATTGATCCAGTTTAATTAAAAATTATGGAAAACTTCCAAATATATAGTAAATACACAGGACAGTTTAACGAACTCTCATCACTCAGCTTTGATCATTTTCAACCCATGGACAATTTGTTTCATCTCTACTATTTACTTCTCTCCTCATACATTATTTTTGAAATAAATCACAGTCATGGTGTTTCATGCATAAGTAGTTCAGGCACCTCTAAAATGTAAGGACTATACTATTTTAAAAAATATAATCACAATATAATTATCACACTTAAAAATAATTTACAACAATTTTTTAAAAGATTTTTTATTTATTTGAGAGAGAAAGGCACCCCAACAATAATTTTTAACATCATAAAATATCAATTACTATTCAACTGTCCAATCTACTCTAACTTTATTTATTTATTTATTTATTACAATTTGAATCAGGATTTAAAGGAGGGTCAAAATGGTGATTAGTTGATATCTTTTAAGCTTTTTCTGTGATAATCACTCTCGCTTTCTCTCACTGTTGCTCTTGCATTCTTATAATTCTTTTATTGAAAAAACTGCAGA
This sequence comes from Ailuropoda melanoleuca, assembly GCF_002007445.2. NCBI lineage: Eukaryota > Metazoa > Chordata > Mammalia > Carnivora > Ursidae > Ailuropoda > Ailuropoda melanoleuca. The sequence continues at coordinate 97,405,301 of NC_048221.1, forward strand.
TTTGTTTTCCAGAGTCTGGTTGTTTTTTGCTGATTGCAATGTACTTGTAGTGTTTAACATGCTTCTTTGTCCCCCGTGTTCCCTGTATGTAGGGGCTTGCTCAGATTCAGGTTCAACTTTTATAGCAAGGATACCTCATAGATAGGGTGATTTTCTGCCATCGAGAGGCATATAATGTCTAGTTGTCTGTGTGTGTGTGTGTGTGTGTGATATTAGCTGCCATTAAAGGTTACTATCTAGGTCTGAAAATTCATTAGGACTTGAAAATGGTGATATTCTATCATTCATTTAAAAATTTATTAGCTGGAATGCTTTTTAAAAGAGAAATTTCTCATCTAAAATTGAGTATTGAGTAATATCATTCATATAGGAAAGAGGAGTCTAAATGTTTATTCCTTTGTCTTTATTTAAACATTTTCAAACAAATAAGATGCTTCATAACACTCTCCTCTAATGACCAATTAGTATTTTCCAAGTTTTGCATGTGCTCACAATTTAAACATACAGTATGTGTTTTGGATCATTGCAGTTATTATTCTAATTGATAGTCACATTATCCCAACTCTTGTCAAGAGGAGCAAATAACATACACCAATGCTACTTCGGCAAAGAAGAAGAAAGGAGGAGGAAAGGGAGGAGGAAGAATTATTATGAAAATACAGGGTGGTTTGTGAGTAGTAATATAAATGGGCCTTAGACAGACCTGAAAGTAGAAATTGGACTCTCTTCCCCTATCTTTTGTAAGCACATCTGCTTCCTTATCTCTCTCGGTCAACTCACTCTCTTAGCCTCTTAGTTTTCACAGTGGGTAGAAATCCTCCTGAGTTACATTCCATTCTAGCTTTATCTTTTACTCAGAATCTCCACTATCCTTATCATCGACAAACCTCAGGAAAAATGAAGAGAACATAGGGAATTCTAAAACCATAACTATCAAAGTTTGAAGAACTCTCACATTTTCAAGGCCGATTTCTTGACATTAGCCATGATAGCAATAATGATTCTCCTTCTTGGAACCATGAGTTATCTCCCTGTGAGTTAAAAACAGTTTGCTTCAAGAATTTGGGCATTGCTTCCAATCCTAAATTCTAGCCTATTATAAGCTGATAAGACTGAACAGTCCTGGAGGCTCATTTGGTGCTTCCAGGCTAATTAGCAACGAGCTTCATTTCTAAAACATCCACTGAGGTAGACTCTACATGAGCTGAAACCTGGATATTTAGTTTTGTAAAGGAGGCATTAGAGAAAAAACTGCCCTCAAGCCTCAGTGGAATAGACCTTACCTGGTAACGTTAACTGACATCCTGGTAAAACTCCAAGGTTTTGATCTCAACTTACAAGACATGTATTACTTTCCTCTGACTACTTGTTGTCCATTCCATTCAGAAACCTTAAATTTATATTTTTTGGGAATTTTCCAGAAGCCTCTGACTACAGACATTTTTTACCCAAGATGACAGAACATATTGCTAATTACAGAAAAAGCAGGTTCTGCCCAAGAAAAGACTTATTTTCTAATCTTTTATCACCCATTTGGTTTTCCTTTACTCTATCTTATCTATTATTGTATTTTGATACCCTCTATGAACTAACTAAAAGACTTCTCCATACAATCGCCCTTATCTTTATTCTACCATTTTAGACTCTGTATGGTGTTTGCCACTTAAGAAAAAACTCAAAACTTCCTGATGCATTTTTCTCAGATCATAGCAAGGCTATGAATTTAACTGTCTGCCGACAAATTTAATAACCATTCCTTCAAACACTTCAACAGGTAGATTATTTTTTATAGGACCTTCCATAACTTAAATTTCCCTCACATCATTAATCCCAACCTTTATTTAGTCTTATAAAAATTAAACCTTGACCTCATGGTAGCAAAATGCTTTTGCTAAAATCATTACAACTGCATCAGCAAAACCCCTAGCCTATCAAAAATAAGAACTAATATTAGGGCCATTCTTCCTACAATAGTCAGTTTGTTTTCTTCAGAGATACACCTACTTTGCAGGAACTGTTTAACCCACTCAAGGAATCTGCCCAACTAAAGGGACAAAAATTTTGCCTGCTCCTGTTGTATTAATTTATGCTTATGCTCTCAGTATAAGCTGTCTCTGTTAAAGTACCACTTATGTGAAATATACCTGCTTGCTACACGCTAATGTAACCTGTGTATTCAGGATAATTGTTAGAGATTTTCAGAAAATTAAAAGTACTGGGAAATCATGTTTCCCTGAAAATAATGCCCAAAAATCTGTAAAGAGAAGCAAGCACAGGCTATTTGGAAAAATTTCCTGTAAGGACAACTACCTCCCTCTTTGTGCGTAATACATAGGCTACAATTCCCACAGTTTAAGCAAAACAAAACAAAACAAAACTTCTTGGGCTTAAATTTTATATGATCAAGTTAATCATTTGCTCTTTGCACATAGTACTTTGTCACGTAGTGTTTGGCTTCAGAATTTTAGCCATCTTGATCTGTGGACGGCTGTTAGCAGGCTGCTCTTGGTGGGTGGAGTGTATTAGCCCCTGCATATTTCTTTTTTTTTTTTTTTTTTAAGATTTTATTTATTTATTTGACAGGCAGAGAGACAGCCAGCGAGAGAGGGAACACAAGCAGGGGGAGTGGGAGAGGAAGAAGCAGGCTCCCAGTGAAGGAGCCCGATGTGGGGCTTGATCCCAGGACTCCGGGATCCTGCCCTGAGCTGAAGGCAGACGCTTAACGACTGAGCCACCCAGGCGCCCCCTCCTGCATGTTTCTGAAAAATACTCAGTAGTAACAGGTCACCCAGTGGAGTGTTTTTTTCTTAATTTTTTTTTCCCCACATGTGGGCACTATCTATTTTGGCTTTGGCAGTTCTCAACGGACACATTTCCCATTTTGCCCATTGATGTTGTAGCACCCTTTCTAGATCTGTTTAACCCTACTGCATCTGCAAACGTCAAACTGCAAGTTTACATGGCAGTTGAGCATGGCAGGTCCTAGCCCTGTAGAAAAGGAGAAATGGGCGGGACCTCTCCACCGGCTCTTGTCTGCTGCTTGAGAACAACTGGACCTCCAGGCTCAGCCAAGCCATGTGTTTGGTGGCTGGCCTGGCATAGATGTTTAACAATGCCATCCATAAACCATGGCAGGGCTTGGCTGACTGGCACTATCTCATGGGCCAGCTTCAAGGCTTACTGGGTGAGGTGTTAGGTAAGGTTTCTGAGGCCCTGAGGATTTCTGAAGAGATATATTCACTGCAGATAGTGAAGCATATTTGGTACGATGTCCACAACTCCCTGGCTACTATCCTGGGACCCGTGGCCCATCCATTCTCCTAATTACTACAAATCCCAGTGGGCAGACTAATTCCTCCAAGGGGGGCCAGGTCTAGGGGTGGACATTCATTCTGATGCAGAACTTAACACTCCCAAACTTTGTACCACATCCTAGGTCCTGGTTACAGGAACTAATGCATCACGGAATTCTGGGTCATTGGTTCTTGCCCTTGCATTTAAATAATGATGGACCCAGCTTTTTGACCCAAGGCCCAGGAAGCTGGGCACATTTGAGGCCAGTTATCTCATGAGGAGACAGCTGCTGCTGACATCCAGGCTGTGTGAAGCCTGCCCCAAGAGGGCACAGCATGCCAGAACAAGAGAGGCAGACCCCCTAAGCGTGGGGCAGCTGAGAGAGAACGGGGCTTTCACAGTGCTCCAGAGATGTAGTATGTGAGTGTCTTATCTTCTCCCTGTCAGCCTGAACTCCTGGCCAGACACGTTCATTCGTGGAATCAAGAGTGCTACAGTACAGGTTCAAGCAGACACGTACACCCTCAGCAACCCTGTCGCCTGAGATTTTGCAGCTTGGCAAGAGCAGCAGGCAGATAACTCCACACAACAGTGCTGCTCTGAGAACCAGTGCCTCACAGCTGCCAGCTGGCCAGGGCCAAATAGGTAGGAGAGCCAGTCTCAAATGTGGGAGACCGTGTGGCCCTTCTGGATAGTTTACCCAGGCACTTTCACTATGTCATGATACCATCTGTCTAGCTGAATCACAAAAGATGAATCCACATGGGGTTTCGTTGGCTTTACACTTTACAGATGAAGGCACAAAACACCATTTCTGATATTTTTGGCAGGACCATGAAAAGACCCCTGTACCTAAAAGAGCTGCTGTGTCCCCTTGAGATGGTCTTGCTTTACAGGACATTCCTTTTCATATTTCCATTCATGTCATGCTTTGGGAGTGAAGGACATTTTCTCCAAGATGGCATACCTTACTGATCCTGCATGCAACTTGTTCCCACGGGCATCTTAATATCACCCTGCTATCTGCCTTCCCAGGCTGCAAATCCCCCTGGGATTGGGCACAGCTCCTAGTTTGTGGCCTGATTTTGAAGGGCATTGTATCAGACTCAGTTCCTAAAGATAAAGAGTCAAACAGGACAAATCATTTGAGTGTTCAGCCAGTCTATGTCAGATCAAAAATATTTATTGAGTATTTATTGTTTCGCCAAGAAGTACTACTTGTATATTGAGTATTAGCAAGACAAAGGTGGTAGAGAAGGCAGCTTTCAGGAAGAAGGACCAACAAGAGCCCTTTGATGGGAAAGGCATAGTGAATTCAAGGAGTGAGGTGGTGCTGATTATGCTGGAACTGGGAAGAACTGGGTAGTGGGGCAACATGATGCTGGAAAGGCAGGCCAGTGAGAAAGCATACAAAATCTTACTGGCCTGCTAAGGATTTGGGGCTTTATTCTAAATGCAGCTGGACTGAAAGATAATTTACATTTTTATTTCTCCTTTTGGCAATGCTTTCTTACTACAGTGGAATTTATATCTGAGATGGGAAGGAAAACTGGTATTTTAAACAAAATTGACCATAACAACTTTTGTATTATTGGCCAGTGGCATAATCTCAGGGAAGCTGATTTTTTGTATTTGTTATAAGAAAACACCATAATAAACACACCTCAACATAATAAAGGCCATATATGAAAAACCCACTGCCNTAATAAAGGCCATATATGAAAAACCCACTGCCAACATTATACTCAATGGCAAAAAATGAGAGCTTTTCCTTTAAGATCAGGAACAAGACAAAGATGTCCCTTCAAAATAGTACTGGAGGTCTTAGCCTCAATAATCAGACAAAAAAAAAAAAAAGAAATAAGAGGCATCCATATCGGTAAAGAAGTTAAACTGTCACTATTTGCAGATGACATGGCACTATATATAGAAAACCCTGAAGACTCTATCAAACAACTACTAGAAGTGGTAAATGAATTCAGTAAAGTTGCAGGATACAAAATTAATACCCAGAAATTGATAGTATTTCTATACACTAATAATAAAACAGCAGAAAGAGAAACTAAGACAGTGATTCCATTTATAATTGTACCAAAAATAATAAAATACCTAGGAATAAATTTAACCAAGAAGGTGCAAACTATACTCTGCAAACATAAAATACTGATAAAAGAAATTAAAGACAACACAAATTTGAAAAGATATATGCACCTCTATGTTTATTGCAGCATTATTTTAAATAGCCAAGATGTGGAAGCAACCCAAGTGTCCATCAACAGACAAATGGATAAAGAAGTAGTGATACATACACACACACACATTGGAATATTATGCAGCCTTAAAAAGGATGAGATGTGCCATTTGGGACAACATGGGTAGATCTGCAGGGTATAATGCTAGGCAAAATAAGTCAGACTAAGAATATGATTTCACTCATATGTGGAATCAAAAAAAAAAAAAGAAAGAAACCAAAACAAATGAATAAATGAACAAAAAGCAGAATTAGACATGTAAATATAGAGAACAAGCTAAACTTATGGTTGCCAGAATGGAGGCATGTGGAGGAATGGTCAAAATGGATGAAGGCGAGTGGAAGATACAGCCTTCCAGTTAAAGAATAGAATACGTCACAGGAATGAAAGGCACAGCATAAGGAATATAGTCAACGATATTGTAATAGTGTTGCATGGTTACAGATGGTAGCTATACTTGTGGTGAGCATAGCATAGCATAAAGAGAAGTTGAATCACTATGTCTTACCCCTGAAACTAATGTAACATTGTATGTCAACTATACTAAAAAAAAATTTAAAAAAGAGAACATCATAAGATAGCTTGTGTTTTGGAGTTGAGGAACTGGAGTCTTCTCTGGACCTAATCTGGAGGGGGTAAAGGTAAGGCGAAGAGAGAAAATTAAATTGTTTTACACAATAAATAACAGTTTCTCAAGGGTATTTACTTAGAAGTGCAATTGCTGATGGAGCCTGCACATTCTCTGCTTTACTAGATATTATTAAATTGCCTTCCATATTGCTCGTTCAAATTCATACTCACATCTGCAGTACGTAAGAGTTCCTGTTGCTCTGTATTCTTACTGGTAAGAGTTCCTGTTGCTCTGTATTCTTACTGATCCCTGGAGAATCAAACTAAAATTTTACCAATCTCATGAGTGTGCATGCTTTTTTATTATTGTTTTAATTTGCATTGATCTGATCACTTCTGAAGTTGAACATTTCATATATATATATATATATTTTAGAGGGAGAGAGAGAACACCCAAGTGGCGGGTGGGGCGGTGGGGCGGGGTGGGACAGAGGAACAGAGGAACAGAGAGAATCTTAAGCTCAGCATGGAGCCTAAGTTGGGGCTTGATCTCACAACCTTGAGATCATGACCTGAACTGAAATCAGGAATCAGATACTTAAGCCACGCAGGGGCCCCTCTTCATATGTTTAATGGCCATTGTGTTTCTTTTTTTGGTGTGAACATTTTTCTTTTCGTTTTCTTTGTCCATTTTTCTGTTGGATTTTTCATCTTTTGCTTACTGATTTTTAAGCATGCCTTATGCATTCCACATCTATTCCTTTGTTAGTTTTATCATTATAAATATCTTCTTCCAGCCTGGACATGACTTTTAAACTTTATTTCTGTGATGTTTTCTGTTTTACAGAAGTTTTAAAACTTAGGGCAGTAAAATTTATCAATATTTACCCAAATAAGTTGTGCTTTTGGGGATCTTGTTTAAGAAATCTTGTTTAAGAAACCCTACTACAAAGTCATATTTGCTTTTGAAGTTATAAAGTTTCATTTCTTATATTTAGGTCTTTAAATCACTTAACACATACTTTTGTATAGGATGGAAAGTAGGGATCTCATTCAATTTTCTTTTCTTTTTCTTTTTTTTTAAAATTGTGGGTAAATTGTCCTAGTGCCATAAACTGAACAGGACATTCTGCTTTGCAGTGTTCCTTGTGGTCACATACCTTGCTCTCTGCATTGTTCCTTTGGCCTATTTGTCTGATCCCGCACCAATATCACACAATCCTTTACCATGGCTTTAAAATAAGTTTTAATATCTTGTGGGGCAAATTGTACTCAGTCGTTGTTTCCAAATCATCTTGAATATTCTTGACCGTAATTTTTTCATATGAATTTTATATCATTTTTTAAAAGAATTTATTTATTACGCTTTAAGCGAGATTGGTCTATAAATTTTTTCTTATGCTGTTCTTGTCTGGTTTGGGTATTAGGGTTTTTCTATGCCTCATTGAATAAATTAGACAGCTCTTCCTCTTCTATTATATGAAACAGTATGTCTAAAATAGAGGTTATAGCTATGCTGTATAATATGGTAATCAATGGCTACATGTGGCTAGTGAGCACTTGCAATGGGGCTACCATTAATTGAATATGAAATACTTAGTGGATTTCAAAGACTTAGTATGGAAAGAGGTACATAAATTATTTACTAATACTTGAAAAATAAACTTTCCGTTATTATTTATCAAAATGAAATATTTTCATTATTGTAAATAAAAAATATTAAAATGAATATAACTTTTTAGTGTGACTACTAGAAAATATAAAATTACATGGGGGTTTGCATAATATTTCTATGGGAAAACACCAGATTAGAAGCTCTTTTAAGGTTTAGCAGTCTCCCCTATAAAACTAGGATTGTTGTCAGTGATTGGGAGAGGGAGGAGAACTTTTGATTTATTTATTTAGTTTTAAGTTTTTATTTAAATTCCATTTAGTTAACATATAGTGTAACTTTAGTTTCAGGAGTAGAATTTAGTGGTTCCTCACTTACATGTAACACCCAGTGCTCATCACAAGTGCCCTCCTTAATACCTATCACCCATTCAACCCTTACCATTTATTTAATGGTTATTGGTTGAGTTTGGTTTTTATTTCATCTTGAGTCAATTTTGCTAATTTATATTTCTCTAGGAAATTGTCCATTTTATTCAAGTTTATAGTTTTTGGGGTGGCAGATTTTTTTTATTACTACTCTATTATGGAAAAATCTCAAATCTATGTCCAATTTATTTAATGAGGCATAGAAAACCCTTTGCTTAATATATGTTTTTGTTCTTAATACTTCTTAATCTTTTTTTAAAAAGTTTTTTATTATGTTATGTTAGTCACCATACAGTACATCATTAGTTTTTGTTGTAGTGGTCCATGATTCGTTGTTTGCATATAACACCCATTAATCTTTATTCTTGATCATTATTGCCAGAGATTTGTAAATCTTATTCAGAGTTTCAAAGAAACTGCCTTTTGTTTTATTGTCTCTATTGTTTTTTTTTTCTAATTAATGAATTATTTTGAGTAGACTTTTTTTTAGGTTTTATTTTCTTTCAGTTTTTTACTTTTGAGATGAACAGTTATTTAATTTTTATCTTTTTGGTTTTTTATACATGCATTTAAAGACATAAGTGTAACACTAAGCGTTGCTTTAGCTGTATCCAATAGTTTTTTTTTTAAAGATTTTATTTTTTAGGTAATCTCTATACCTAACCCCAAGAACTCACAACCCCAAGATAAAGAGTTGCATGCTCTGCCAACTGAGCCAGCAAGGCGTCCTACTATCTACTAGTTTTGCCGCCGGAACTTTCATCATTATCCTTCTCTTTATTCAGTAATTTCTTTTTTTTAAATGATTTTTTATTATATTATGTTAGTCACCATACAGTACATCCTCGGGTTCCGATGTAAAGTTCGATGATTCATTAGTTGCGTATAACACCCAGTGCACCATGCAATACGTGCCCTCCTTACTATCCCATCACCGGTCTATCCCATTCCCCCACTCCCCCTCCCCTCTGAGGCCCTCAGTTTGTTTCTCATAGTCCATAGTCTCTCATGTTTCATTCCCCCTTCTGATTACCCCCCCTTTCTTTAACCCTTTCTTCCCCTACCGATCATCCTAGTTCTTATGTTCCATAGATGAGAGAAATCATATGATAATTGTCTTTCTCTGCTTGACTTATTTCACTTAGCATTATCTCCTCCAGTGCCGTCCATGTTGCAGCAAATGTTGAGAATTCGTTCTTTCTGATAGCTGAGTAATATTCCATTGTATATATGGACCACAACTTTTTAATCCAGTCATCTGTTGAAGGGCATCTCGCCTCCTTCCATGATTTAGCTATTGTGAACAATGCAGCTATGAACATTGGGGTGCATATGGCCCTTCTCTTTACTACGTCTGTATCTTTGGGGTAAACACCCAGTAGTGCAATGGCTGGGTCATAGGGTAGTTCAATTTTTAACTTTTTAAGGGACCTCCACACTGTTTTCCAGAGTGGCTGTACCAACTTGCATTCCCACCAACAATGTAGGAGGGATCCCCTTTCTCCACATCCTCTCCAACAATTGTTGTTTCTTGCCTTGTCTATCTTTGCCATTCTAACTGGCGTAAGGTGGTATCTCAGTGTGGTTTTGATTTGAATTTCCCTGATGGCTAATGATTTTGAACATTTTTTCATGTGTCTGTTAGCCATTTGTATGTCTTCATTGGAAAAGTGTCTGTTCATATCTTCTGCCCATTTTATGATTTGTTTATTTGTTTCTCGTGTATTGAGTTTGAGAAGTTCTTTGTAGATCTTGGATACCAGTCCTTTATCTGTGGTGTCCTTTGCAAATATATTCTCCCATTCCGTGGGCTGTCTCTTAGTTTTTTTGACTGTTTCCTTGGCTGTGCAGAAGCTCTTTATCCTGATAAAGTCCCATAAGTTCATTTTATCTTTTATTTCTCTTGCCTTTGGAGATGTGTCGTGAAAAAGGTTGCTCTGGCCGATGTCATAGAAGTTGTTGCCTATGTTCTCCTCTAGAATTTTGATGGATTCCTGTCTCACATTGAGGTCTTTCATCCATTTGGAGTTTATTTTTGTGTATGGTGTGAGAGAGTGGTCAAGTTTCATTCTTTTGCATGTAGCTGTCCAATTTTCCCAGCACCATTTATTGAAGAGACTGTCTTTTTTCCACCGGATGTTTTTTCCTGCTTTATCAAAGATTAGTTGCCCAAAGAGCCGAGGGTCCATTTCTGGGTTCTCTATTCTGTTCCATTGGTCGATGTGTCTGTTTTTGTGCCAGTACCATGCTGTCTTTGTGATCACAGCTTTGTAGTACAGCTCGAAATCCGGCATTGTGATGCCCCCAGCTTTGTTTTTCCTTTTCAACAGTTCCTTGGAGATTCGGGGCCTTTTCTGGTTCCATACAAATTTAAGGACTATTTGTTCCAGTTCTTTGAAAAATGTCCTCGGTATTTTGATCGGGATAGCATTGAAAGTGTAGATTGCTCTGGGTAGTATGGACATTTTAACTATGTTAATTCTTCCAATCCATGAGCATGGAATATTTTTCCATCTTTTTATGTCTTCCTCAATATCTTTCAAAAGTGATCTATAGTTTCTAGGATATAGGTCCTTTACGTCTCTGGTTAAGTTAATTCCAAGGTAACGCATGGTTTTTGGTGTTATTGTAAATGGGATGGATTCCCTAATTTCTCTTTCTTCAGTCTCGTTATTCGTGTATAGAAATGCAACTGATTTCTGGGCATTGATTTTGTATCCTGCCACCTTACTGAATTGTTCTATAACTTCTAATAGTTNATTTCTGCTCTAATCTTGGTCAACTCCTTCCTTGTCAGTGGGTTAGGCCTGTCCCTCTGTTGCTGTTCCAGTTTCTTGAGGTGAGAATATAGAAACTGCATTTTAGATTTTTCTATTCTTTTGAGTGAGGCTTGGATGGCTATGTATTTCCCCCTTAGGACTGCCTTTGCAGTATCCCATAGGTTTTGGACCGTTGTGTATTCATTCTCGTTGGTCTCCATAAATTGTTTAATTTGTTTTTTGATTTCCTGGTTTATCGAGTCATTCTTGAGCAGGATGGTTCTTAGCCTCCAAGTGTTTGAGTTTCTTCCAGGTTTTTCCTTGTGGTTGAGTTCCAATTTCAGAGCGTTGTGGTCTGAGAATATGCAGGGGATAATTTCAATCTTTTGGTATTGGCTGAGACCTGTTTTGTGTCCCAGAGCATGATCTATTCTTGAGAATGTTCCATGGGCATTTGAATAGAATGAGTATTCTTTGGTTCTGGGGTGTAGTGTTCTATATATATCTATGAGGTCCAACTCGTCGAGTATGGCATTCAAAGCCTTTGATTCTTTGCTTAGTTTTTGCCGTGGTGTTCTGTCTCTTTCTGATAGTGGGGTGTTGAGGTCCCCTACTATTACTGTGTTCTTATCTATATGTCTCTTTATTTTGGTTAAGAGTTGGCTTGTGTATCTTGCTGCTCCCCTGTTGGGGGCATATATATTAATAATTGTCATATCCACTTGTTGAATACTTCCTTTAAGAATAATATAGTGCCCTTCTGTATCTCTCTCTATGGCCTCTAGTTTAAAATCCAGTCTATCTGNTTTAAAATCCAATCTATCTGATATGAGAATTGCCACCCCAGCTTTCTTTTGAGGTCCATTTGCGTGAAAGATGGTACTCCATCCCTTCACTGAGAGTCTGAATATATCTTTCNCGTCGAGTATGGCATTCAAAGCCTTTGATTCTTTGCTTAGTTTTTGCCAGGGTGTTCTGTCTATTTCTGATAGTGGGGTGTTGAGGTCCCCTACTATTACTGTGTTCTTATCTATATGTCTCTTTATTTTGGTTAAGAGTTGGCTTGTGTATCTTGCTGCTCCCCTGTTGGGGGCATATATATTAATAATTGTCATATCCACTTGTTGAATACTTCCTTTAAGAATAATATAGTGCCCTTCTGTATCTCTCTCTATGGCCTCTAGTTTAAAATCCAGTCTATCTGATATGAGAATTGCTACTCCAGCTTTCTTTTGAGGTCCATTTGCGTGGAAGATGGTACTCCATCCCCTTACTCTAAGTCTGAATGCATCTTTGGGTTCAAAATGAGTCTCTTGTAGGCAGCAAATGGATGGGTCATTTCTTTTTATCCAATCTGCAACCCTGTGGCATTTTATGGGAGCATTCAAACTATTTACATTGATAGAGATTATTGAGAGATATGATTTTAATGATGCCATGTTGCCAGTAAAAGTCTTTGTTTGTATCGGTTGTGACTTTCTGCTCTTTATCACTCTTGGGACGTTTTTACCTTTATAGAGCCCCCCTTAATATCTCCTGTAGGGCTGGTTTCGTGGTTACGAAATTGGTTAATGATTGGCGATTTTGGAACGTCTTTATTTCTCCATCAATTCTGAATGACAGCCTTGCTGGATAAGGATCCTTGGCTGAATGTTTTTCCCTGAAAGGGTTTTAAAAATGCCCCCCCAACCCTTTCGCTCATTCCAGTTCTGTGTAGACAGCTCTGATGTAATTCTGATAACTTTGTCTTGGTACGTGAGAAATTTCTTTGCCCTGGCCGCTTTCAATACTGTATCCTTGGATCTAATATTTGCGAATTGCACTATGACGTGACGTGGCGTAGGTTTGTCGTGGTTGAGCTTGGGTGGGGTCCTCTCTGCCTCTTGGACACGAATGTTTGTTTCCCTTGCTAGATTAGGGAAGTTTTCAGCTACAATTTGTTCAAATATCTCTTCTAGACCTCTATTTTTCTCCACCCCCTCGGGGATGCCGATGATTCTGACATTGGATAGTTTCATTGAGTCAGTAATCTCCCGTAACCTACATTTGTGTGCATGGATTTTTTTAAAACCAGCTTCTATTTTCGTTTTTTCTTCTACTAACCCATCCTCCAATTCGCTAATGCGTTCCTCCGCCTCGGTGACCCTGGCCGTCAGAGCCTCTAGTTTTGACTGCATTTGGCTCATAGAATTTTTAATTTCTGTCAGATTCATTCTCATTTCCGCCCTTAGGGATTCTATATTCTCAGTAACATTTTTGTTAATACTTTTTTCAAGTCTACTCATCATCTTGACCATTGTTGCTCTGAATTCCATTTCTGATAATTTGGTTACTTCCATATCCATTATTTCTGTGGCAGAGGCCACAGACTCATTGTCTTTTCTTTGCTGGGGGGGACTTCTCCTTCTCGTCATTCTGATGAGGAGAGGTTGCGGGGTTGTCCAGAGCCCAAATTATTGACTGGGACCCAGGCCGTGCGCCCTTGTTTTATAGGGATCTTAGGGATGTAGGCTTCTTCTTTAAAGATTTTATTTATTTATTTGAGAGAGAGAGACAGTCAGCAAGAAAGGGAACACAAGCAGGGGAGTGGGAGAGGAAGAATCAGGCTCCCAGTGGAGAAGCCTGATGAGGGACTCCTTCCCGAACGCTGGGATCACGCCCTAAGCCGAAGACAGGCGCTTAATGACTGCACCACCCAGGGGCCCTGGGATGTGGGCTTCTTGATTTTTCAGCTTGCCTTCTGGGGGAGGGGCCTGCCGCGTGGATACTCAGGCAACCATGTTTGGGAAGAGTCTCCGTGTCCCCTGCGAGGGGTGATGGGGATGGGCACGCTGTGAGCTGGTATTTCCAGGCTTTTGTTCTCTGGCGGCTTTCCCTGGCCGTCTGCTGTGCCTCTTCTGAGAGTCAGAGCAGCAGCGGCCGAATCTCAGCCTCTGTCTCCGAACAGAGGGACCGTGGACTGTTCTCCACTGATGTTGTGGCCACTTTAACTCAGTTTCTGTTGGTGCTGCTCAACCCTGCAGCATCCTGGGATGTGCGCCCCACACCCGGCTTCCCAGCCCTCGCTTCCAGGGCTGGCGCATCTCTGTCCTTTGTGTTTCTAACGGCGCCAGCCGCCAGCCACCCCACGCGCGCTCCCGGAGCTCCCGGTCTCAGTCTATTTCCAGGGAGCACACCGGGATTCCAGAGTTCCATTAGAAGTCTGGTGGCGCGCACTCCTGGCTCAGGGTCTCATTTGGCTGTCTCGCAGGAGCCATCCGCGAGTCTACCCGCTCCCCCGTGCAGGTGGCCTGCCCGCTGCCAGCCACCCCGCGCGTGCTCCCAGAGCTCCCGGTCTCAGTCTGGATCCAGTGAGCACACTGGAGTTCCGAAGTTCCGGAGTTCCGTCGGAAGTCTGGTGGCGTGTGCTCTCGGCTCATTGTCCCAGTTTGATGTCTCGCGGTGCCGTCCGTGGTCCGCCTGCTCCCCTGTGCAGGTGGCTACTGCTTCCCGGCGCCTGGACACGGTGGCTCCCTCCCCCTTCCATCTATCTTCCGATATCTGTGCACGGTTTCATGGCTCCCCGCTTCGTACCTCAATATTCAGCACTGGAGAAGTTCATTTGTAGAGATCCAAATGTATCTTCCTGCGTCCTAGGCTGATTCTGTGGATGTTCAGGCTGGTCTGGTACCTATCCAGCTCTACTCAGGGGACCGGCTGAAAAAGGTGTACCCTACTCCTCTGTCATCTTAACTCCTCCTCTTTATTCTGTAATTTCTATTATTATTTTGTTTTAACCTATGAGTTAAGAGACCATTTTTTCTATTTTTTTAAGTGTACATATGGGTATCTTTTAAAAAAGGTTCTTTTTACTACTGATACGTAATTTGTTTCATTGTGGACATAGAATGAGGTCTGCATGATCTGGATTTTTAAATTTTATTTGTTGAGACTTTTAGTTTATATATTTAATTGCTCAAATAATCCATATACTATTTATTCCTTTGCTTCATATACTAACTTTTGACTGTGGTAGTATGATTATTTATGTTTTTAAAAACATTTCTTCTTACAATCCTGTCAATTTTTGCTTTATCTAGTGTAAAGCTTTGCTACTAGTATACACAAGTTCAAAAGTATTATACTTACGTAATTGTGTAATGTTCCTCTTTATCCCTCTGAAATAATTGAATTCTATTTTATCTGGTATGAATATTGTTACACCAGCTTTCTTCTGGTTAATGTTTGCCATTGTGGCTGCCAGCTTCCCTTTTTATTTCTCATTTTCTTTTACTGTTTTTTTTTTAACACAATTATAGAGTCAAATAGTCTGTGAGGCTTATTGTAAAAAAAACCTAGGACACCTTATTTCTCTCCCCCAGATGAAATACCTTTTATTTATTTACTTATTTATGCATTATATATTTTTAAAAGATTCTATTTATTTATTTGACAGAGAGAGAGGCAGCGAGAGGGAACACAAGCAGGGGGAGTGGGAGAGGGAGAAGCAGTCTTCCCCCCAAGCAGGGAGCCCGATGTGGGCCTCAATCCTAGAATGCTGGGATCATGACCTGAGCAGAAGGCAAACGCATAACGACTGAGCCACCCAGGTGCCCCTATTTATTTACTTTTTTAAAAGATTTTATTTAGGAGAGAGAGAGAGAACATTTGCCCGTGCACTAGTTGGGGGGGGGGAGAAGGGGAGGAAGAGGGAGGGGGAAAGAATCTTAAGCAGACTCTCTGCTGAGCATTGGGCCTGATGCAGGGGCTCCCCTAGAGGTCCCCTGAGATAGGGACCCTGAGATCAGGACCTGAGCTGAAACCAATAGTCAATTGCTTAACTGACTGAGCCACCCAGGTGCCCCACCTTTAAATTCTTTCAGACGAGTATTTTAGTACTTCCCTCTACCTCTGTAGCTTGCTAATATTGCTCCTCCTCCATGTTTTGTAAATTTATCTATTTGCTTCTCACGATGGAGTAATAACAGCACATTTGTTCTGTCTAGGCACTACGCTATGTACTTTACATGTATGACTGCTATAACCCTCAAGCAGCCCTATGACAGGATCTGGAGAACTGCTGCGTCAACACTTTCGGCCAGTCTTTCTATTCGCAGGATAATTTTCATTGTTTTCCCCATTCCAGAGATCTCTGGTGCTACCAGATCCTAAGCATTTGAGTCTGCAGTGTAAATCAGGTTGCTTTCTTGATTTTCACTACCAGCTAAGTCAATTACCAAGAATCCATTTGCTTTACAGCTTCCAAAATGATATGGCTAATGTCTCTTTTACCATTGTCTTTGTTTTTGTAGGTGTAGGCCTTGAAAACACTTACTGCCATTTCTAGTGGGATTTCAGACAGGATCATAAATAAATTCATGTGTTTCATCTGTCATTTTTTACCTGCAAGTCTGGTACAGCTTTCTATCCATTCATTTTCAATCTTTCTGTATTGTTTTCATTTAGGTACATGTCTTAGATATAAAATTAGAATAAAAAATTCTTGTGGGCTAATAGAAGGATTTAATCTCTTTATATGTATTGTGGACTATTTCTACTATTTTTACTTTGTGTTTTCCCTTTATTAACCTTTTCCCTTGCTTTATTTCCTCCGATATAACAGAAGGTGAAGCTTTCCATATTTTCTCCCTATTTTTTTCCCCAAAGAGGTTTGGAAGCTATACACTGCAATTTTTAGACTTTTGGTAGTTTTCCTTACATATTTACTATAATGTTGTTCAGTATCTCTAGTCAGCTCCAAAACAGGAGAAAGACCACACCCATAGTCTCTTTATCATTGAACACTCCTTTTTTGTCTAGAGTCCTAGTGCATGTTTTTAAACATATAGAATTAGTTCTTATTTTAAAAAATGTTTACAGTTGGGGCACTTGGGTGGCGCAGTTAGTTAAGTGTCTGCCTTTGGCTCAGGTCACGACCTCAGGGTCCTGGGATCAGCCCATGTCGGGCTCCCTGCTCAGCAGGGGGTCTGCTCCCCCTTCTGCCCCATTCCCCTGCTCATGCTTTCTCTGCCTCTCCCCTTCTCTCAAAAAAAAAAAAACTTAAAAAAAAGAAGAAAAAATGTTTACAGTTGATAGTTAATTACATTTATCAATACATTTTATCAATTGCTCTACTACCATTATTTTTTTGTGTTCCCTGCAACCTCTCTGGTCTTGCCCTTCTTCTAATAAAGTATTTTTTAGTAGTTCCTTCAATGAGGGTTTGTTCATGGTAAACTGCCATTATCTTTGTTTATCTGAAAAAGTCTTTATTTCCTTCCATTTTGGATTATAGTACAGAAATATTTTCCTTCCTTCCTTCCTTCCTTCCTTCCTTCCTTCCTTCCTTCCTTCCTTTTTTTCTTTTCCATTCCTTTAA
The DNA here is from genome assembly GCF_002007445.2 of Ailuropoda melanoleuca. NCBI lineage: Eukaryota > Metazoa > Chordata > Mammalia > Carnivora > Ursidae > Ailuropoda > Ailuropoda melanoleuca. Next base: position 97,422,574 of record NC_048221.1, read on the forward strand.
CAAAAAGCAGTGGTGTGCTGGAGCCAACTCATATTGGCTCATGAGAACCAATTGTTCCTCTTGCTTCTCAATTCCATGTTTAGTGACACAGAACTTGAAATTGGATGGTATAAACGCCATGGAAATTGGCAAATGACATAAATCAGAGGTGTTTTTTGTTTTATCATTGTTGTTGTTTTTGAGAGCTGGTCATTGAACATTTACCAGCACAGTACTATACTTTGAGCACCTACAGTATGCCAGGCCCTGTTTTAGTTGTGTGATCCAACAGGAAACAAAATAGATAAAAATCTTGGCCTTGGGGAATTTACACTCTAGTGGACAGAGATAGCAATAATTGATTAAATAAATAGATAAGTAGTATTCCTAATGATCATAACTGCTGTGGTGAAAATATAAAGTGTAAGAGGGGATAAGGAGTGTTGGGTAGTAGGCAGATTTGCAAGGGAAGACTCACTGAGCTATGAGGGCAGATAATACCTGGCAAAGCTCAGAGGAGGTGAGGGAGCGAGGTCTACAGACATCTGCTGGGAGAGTGGTCTGAGTAGAGCAAATAAGCGCCAGGCCCTGAGACAGGAAGGCACAGGACTTCTGCTGTGTTCAAATAACATCAAGTTGTCTATCATGCCTGGAGTGAGATGAAGCTGAGAGGTGGTGGAAGAAGAGTACTTGGAGATGACGTCTAAGAAGAACAAAAAAATCAGATTGGATAAGGCAATGCCATTTAGTATAAGGGCTTTGCTTTTTATTCTGAATGTTGTGGGAAGCTATTGGGAGGTTTTGATCAAAGAAATACCATGATCTCACACTGATGGAAAATAACCATTCTAGCAGGTGTTAAAATAGACTCTAAACCTTAACTTAACCAATGGAATGTGGCAGCAGGGATGTTCTAAGACGTTCAAGACTGAGTGATGGGAACCCTTGCAGTTTCTGCCTGGGTCTCTTAAATATTTACTCTAGGCAAGAGACACCATGAAAGAAGACCTATTACTCTAAGACTACGATGCTGTGAGGAAGTTAGAACCCTTCATAGAGACAGAGATGCCTAACTGGCCCTTAACTCTAGAATCGTCCTAGCCTAGGTATCAAATCTGTAAAAAAATATGCTTTCTGTGCCTCCTGCCCCAGACTGTCCAGCTGAGCCTATCAACCCTCAGAAGTGAGAGATAATAATAAATTGTTATTTTAAGCTATTAAGTTTTACAGAAGTTTCTTATGCAACAATAGATAACTGAAAGAGAATTCTTTGACATATAGATGGCATAGAGCTATGAGGCCAAATGAGCTCATGAGGGTGTGAGAGGAGATAAGAGGAAAAGATCCAAAGAACCCTGGAATATCCCAGCATTTAGATGTTGGACAGATCGTGAAGAACATACATACACACATACTTACATACATAAATGCAAGACACACAGTTATCTCTCAATGTTTTTAAGAATTTACTCCATTATTTTCCAAAACGTTTTTCTGGAAAGCAAATCTGCTATCAATCGTAGTGTGTCTTTTAAATAATGTATCTTTTCTCTCCGGTAGCTTTTAAGATTTTCTTTCACTTTTTATGTTCTATAATTCCTCTCTCTAGTGAGGTTTGGGTTTGTTTTTATTTATCTTAATCATTAGTTGGAGTCTGTGTTTAACTTGAGGACATATGTTTTTGATTCTGGAAAAATTTCAGCCCTACTTTGTCAAAAATTGCTTTTCTATTCTTCCCTCTAGTCTGTGGGATTCCTATGAGACGTATATTGACATCTCTCAATTTTTTTCCCTTGAAGTCTCTTACTGCTTTCTATATATGCACATATGTGTGTATGTACATATATTGTATATGCACATATATGTATGTGTGTATGTGTAATTTTTCCTGTCTTCACTGTTGTGCTTTTGGTGAATCCTGACTATTTTCTGATTAACAATTCTCTCTTCAGCTATATCTTTGCTATAGTTGGTCTCATTCATTGACTTAAAAAATTTGATATTTTCATATTTTTATATTTCTAGCAATCTCTTTTTTTATATCCACCTGTATTTAAAAAATTCTGCTTGCTTTTATTCTATAGTTTCCTTTTCTTTTTAATGGCTGTATTTCTTTTATTAATGTAATTGGAGGGCCTAAAATGTTTATTTAAAAGTCATTTAGACTGTTCTATAAAATTAATTTCACTGGGGGTAAATTCAAGCTTATTATATTAAGTTTGTTAAACGCCTTTCTTAGCACTAGGTATCATCATGTTATTTGGAATTTTATTTTATTTATGTCTTTGGCTTCCCATGGCTCTTACAATCTACAGTCTGAAGCAGAGTTGATAGGAGTTTTCTTTAGCCTGCTTTCATGAAGTGCAGATTGTTTAACAAACTCAGACTCCCAAATTGAGTTAAGGAGTAGACAGTGTTCTAGACTATAGGCCTGTTGAGCAAAGTGGATTGGAGAACTAGTGGCACCTCCCATCCTAGACCCTGAGAGCTGCTAATTCTGAGTTCCTACTGCACACCCCACCCATCTCACTTACAGGTCATGAAGCTTAAAAGAGCAGTCACCCCTTACTGGGGTGGTGGTGGTGGGTCCCCGTCTGGTGATCTTACTTCAAGATCTAAGTGAGCCAAGATGTCAAGAGACGGGGTGTCCTACACAGTAACCAAACCAAACCAAACCAGAGCCTCACTCTCCAATTCTGCAACCATATTAGTCACTCTTCCTTCCTATGGGAAGGCCAAGTTCAGTGTCTATATGGGGTCTAGAAGTGTTTGTACCTGGCCTGTCCATGCTCTGTAAAGACACAGGAGCTGGGGGCACCTGGGTGGCTCAGTCGGTTAAGTGCCTGCCTTCAGCTCAGGTCATAATCTCGAGGTCCTGGGATCGAGACCACGGTGGGCTCTCTGCTCTGTGGGATGTCTGCTTCTCCCTCTCCCCCTGCCTGTCCCCCTGCTTGTACTCTCTCTCTCAAATACATAAATAAAATCTTAAAAAAAAAAAGACATGAGGAGCTGAAAATACAGTATTCTTTTAATGCTTCTAATCCAGTAATTCTATTTCTGGAAATCAATCCGAAGAAAATAATCAGAGATGTGATCGATTTATGCATAAATATGTTTGCCTTAACTTTTATCTGTAACAGTAAAAAAATTAGGGAAAAAACCCTAATATCCAAAAGTTATAGTTCATTTATATGACAGAACATTATATAGCTTTTGTTTGCAGGATAGTTAGTGGCATGGTACATGTTCACAGTATAATACTAAATGGAAAAAGCATAATTAAATGTAACAATATATGCTATAGTTTACATTTATTTATTTATCTTAGAGAGAGAAAGAGAGTGGGTGCATGAGCAGGGGGAGGGGAAGAGAGAGAGAAGCAGACTCCCCACTGAGCATGGAGCCCGAGGCAGGGCTCCATCTCAAGACCCTGAGATCCTGACCTGAGTCAAAACCGAGAGTCAGACACTTAACTGACTGAGCCACTCAGGAGCCCCTATAATTTAAAATTTTAAAAGCAGAATAAGAAACATAGAAAATACTCAATGTATTAATAAGTTTCTCTTCTGTATTTTCAGAAGTTTCTTATATAAAGATATATTACTTTTACAATCATAAAAATTCATTGTTAAATTAAAAGACATCTGTCCCTTAACAGATGATACATTTTGATATATAAAGTGGCAGAGTCAAAAATTGGGGGCTAAGCTACTATGCAAACACCTGCTGTTATGAAATTTCATTGTGTGTAACTGTACGTAACTTTCTGTTCTAGATCGTTAAGGTGGAGATAAGGAAAAGAATAGGAGCTGTGTATAATTTATAAACTTTGCTTGCAGGCATTTAAAAAATCTCTAACAGAAAATAAGATCACACACAATCTTTTTATAGCAGGGTGACAAATGTCTCATTAGGTAAAGTGCATGTTGGCATAAAAATGAATGTAATTTATATTTGAATTTTTGGCTAATCAAATGACATATGTTTTATTGTCTTGCAGTTATATTAATGAGCAATATTTAATTAAAAGCTAATTGAATATTCCAGGCAGCCAATTATCTTGCAATAGAGACGCCAAATCTGACATGAGAAGGCAGGTGAGCAGAAAGCAGAACTTGTGTAATTATTCCTCTGGGAGATAGAAAAGAAAGAACCACACCAAGCATTGCCACAGAGAAAGATTTGTGAAGATCTGCCCTGAATCACACTGCTTGTTTGTTGAACTTTGTTTACGTTTTCTTCATAGGGTAAAGCATATGCAAACTAAAGCTACTGTAGCCAGTGCTCATTGGTTCACAAATAAAATTCTGTAGACTCCTGTGAACCTGAGCCAGCGAGAGGAGAATGAGTCTCACTCACTTTCATGAAATCAGACACAGATTTTGTGTAATATAGCTTGGGTAGTTGTCCTTTTGCACATGGGGTGGAAGACAAAAAACCAAAAAACAATGAAGAAAACTTTTTTAACATAGAGGAAAAGTGGGCAGAATCTACCAGTTGAATTTAAATGGAATCTTTTTTGTTTTTGGAGACATTTCATTTTATGTACACATGTATATTTCCCTTGATTTACTGACTCATAATTTACATGTGGTGTGGATTCACTCATTTTTAAGTGTACAGTTTAGTGGGTTTTGGCACTTTGGCACTTTTCACATCTATGACACCACCAGCACAATCAATATTTAGAACATTTCCATCATTCCGAACGTTCCCTTGTGCCTCTGTGTACTCAATCCTCTCCCCAGGTCCCCAGCCTGAGGCAACCATTAATCTGTTTTCTGTCCCTGTACTTTTGTTATTTCTAGGATTTCATGGGAAGGGAATCATACAGCATGTAATCTTTGGTGTTTGGTTTCTTTCTCTCAGCATAATATTTTTGAGGTTCATCCATGGTATTGCATATTTTATATAAATTACGGTACAACCTTTATTAATGAGACTACTTAGTTTTCTCCTATTCCGCCTTAAGAAAGAAGGAAATCCTGCTGCGGTATGTGGTAACAACAACGAACCTTGAAGACATTCCGCTAAGTGAAATAAGCCAGTCACAGAAGGACAAATACTGCACATTTTCATTTATAGGAGATATCTAAAGTAGTCAAACTCATAGAAACGGAGAATAGAATGGTGGTAACCAGTGGCTGGAGACAGGGGAAATTGGGGAGTTGTTGCTCAATTGGTACAGGGTTTGAGTTTTGAAAGTTAAAGAAGTTCTAGATCTGTACAACATTGTGCCTGGGGTTAACAGGATGGTATTAAGTACTTAAAATGTGTTAAGATGGGGCGCCTGGGTGGCTCAGTCGTTAAGCGTCTGCCTTGGGCCCAGGGCGTGATCCCAGAGTCCTGGGATCGAGTCCCACATCAGGCTCCTCCTCTGGGAGCCTGCTTCCTCTCCCACTCCCCCTGCTTGTGTTCCCTCTCTCGCTGGCTGCCTCTCTCTGTCAAATAAATAAATAAAATCTTAAAAAAAAAATAAAATAAAATGAAATTTGTTAAGAGGGTAGATTTCATGTTGTGTTCTCACCATAATAAAAAGAATAAATTAAAACCCCAACAAGCAAACAGAGGAAGATAAAACCAAAAAAACAAAACAAAACAAAAACAAAAACAAAAACAAAAACAAAAACAAAAAAAAGCTCACACATGTTGTNAAAAAAAAATAAAATAAAATGAAATTTGTTAAGAGGGTAGATTTCATGTTGTGTTCTCACCATAATAAAAAGAATAAATTAAAACCCCAACAAGCAAACAGAGGAAGATAAAACCAAAAAAACAAAACAAAACAAAAACAAAAACAAAAACAAAAACAAAAAAAAGCTCACACATGTTGTAGACCTCTCCGAGGTCATTGGAGAAACACATGTCAGCCATACAGGCTAGTTTATTCATGTTCTTCCAGACAAGGGAGAGAACTGCTAAGAACAAAGGCTCAACGCGGGTTTGAGAGAGAATTTACAGAATGGTTTTTATCAGTTTAGGATTGGAATTAGGTTTAGAGCTTGGGTGATTTGAGGATGGAATTTAACAATTTGAGATTAGGTGAGGACAGCAGGTTGCAGTCACTTTCAATTGTTTCTGGAGCATAGAATGGGGTTTTCAAGCAGTTTGTTCAGGAGAACTTCTACGGTCTTAGGTATTTTTTCTCCCAGAGCTGCGTGTGGTGGTGGGGGCTAGGTCTTGCTTTCTTGTCATTGTAGTCATTTTCCCTGTTTAGTTTTCTAAGTTCGGATCTCATTTCTCAGTCTTTAATTCTCATGAGAAACCATAACAACAGACTATTTTAATCTTTTGTAACTTAAAAAAAGCCACATTTGCATATCATCTTTAGGGTAAGTGCATGTTAAGTCCATCTCGGACTGTACNAGAAGTTTCTTATATAAAGATATATTACTTTTACAATCATAAAAATTCATTGTTAAATTAAAAGACATCTGTCCCTTAACAGATGATACATTTTGATATATAAAGTGGCAGAGTCAAAAATTGGGGGCTAAGCTACTATGCAAACACCTGCTGTTATGAAATTTCATTGTGTGTAACTGTACGTAACTTTCTGTTCTAGATCGTTAAGGTGGAGATAAGGAAAAGAATAGGAGCTGTGTATAATTTATAAACTTTGCTTGCAGGCATTTAAAAAATCTCTAACAGAAAATAAGATCACACACAATCTTTTTATAGCAGGGTGACAAATGTCTCATTAGGTAAAGTGCATGTTGGCATAAAAATGAATGTAATTTATATTTGAATTTTTGGCTAATCAAATGACATATGTTTTATTGTCTTGCAGTTATATTAATGAGCAATATTTAATTAAAAGCTAATTGAATATTCCAGGCAGCCAATTATCTTGCAATAGAGACGCCAAATCTGACATGAGAAGGCAGGTGAGCAGAAAGCAGAACTTGTGTAATTATTCCTCTGGGAGATAGAAAAGAAAGAACCACACCAAGCATTGCCACAGAGAAAGATTTGTGAAGATCTGCCCTGAATCACACTGCTTGTTTGTTGAACTTTGTTTACGTTTTCTTCATAGGGTAAAGCATATGCAAACTAAAGCTACTGTAGCCAGTGCTCATTGGTTCACAAATAAAATTCTGTAGACTCCTGTGAACCTGAGCCAGCGAGAGGAGAATGAGTCTCACTCACTTTCATGAAATCAGACACAGATTTTGTGTAATATAGCTTGGGTAGTTGTCCTTTTGCACATGGGGTGGAAGACAAAAAACCAAAAAACAATGAAGAAAACTTTTTTAACATAGAGGAAAAGTGGGCAGAATCTACCAGTTGAATTTAAATGGAATCTTTTTTGTTTTTGGAGACATTTCATTTTATGTACACATGTATATTTCCCTTGATTTACTGACTCATAATTTACATGTGGTGTGGATTCACTCATTTTTAAGTGTACAGTTTAGTGGGTTTTGGCACTTTGGCACTTTTCACATCTATGACACCACCAGCACAATCAATATTTAGAACATTTCCATCATTCCGAACGTTCCCTTGTGCCTCTGTGTACTCAATCCTCTCCCCAGGTCCCCAGCCTGAGGCAACCATTAATCTGTTTTCTGTCCCTGTACTTTTGTTATTTCTAGGATTTCATGGGAAGGGAATCATACAGCATGTAATCTTTGGTGTTTGGTTTCTTTCTCTCAGCATAATATTTTTGAGGTTCATCCATGGTATTGCATATTTTATATAAATTACGGTACAACCTTTATTAATGAGACTACTTAGTTTTCTCCTATTCCGCCTTAAGAAAGAAGGAAATCCTGCTGCGGTATGTGGTAACAACAACGAACCTTGAAGACATTCCGCTAAGTGAAATAAGCCAGTCACAGAAGGACAAATACTGCACATTTTCATTTATAGGAGATATCTAAAGTAGTCAAACTCATAGAAACGGAGAATAGAATGGTGGTAACCAGTGGCTGGAGACAGGGGAAATTGGGGAGTTGTTGCTCAATTGGTACAGGGTTTGAGTTTTGAAAGTTAAAGAAGTTCTAGATCTGTACAACATTGTGCCTGGGGTTAACAGGATGGTATTAAGTACTTAAAATGTGTTAAGATGGGGCGCCTGGGTGGCTCAGTCGTTAAGCGTCTGCCTTGGGCCCAGGGCGTGATCCCAGAGTCCTGGGATCGAGTCCCACATCAGGCTCCTCCTCTGGGAGCCTGCTTCCTCTCCCACTCCCCCTGCTTGTGTTCCCTCTCTCGCTGGCTGCCTCTCTCTGTCAAATAAATAAATAAAATCTTAAAAAAAAATAAAATAAAATGAAATTTGTTAAGAGGGTAGATTTCATGTTGTGTTCTCACCATAATAAAAAGAATAAATTAAAACCCCAACAAGCAAACAGAGGAAGATAAAACCAAAAAAACAAAACAAAACAAAAACAAAAACAAAAACAAAAACAAAAAAAAGCTCACACATGTTGAAGACCTCTCCGAGGTCATTGGAGAAACACATGTCAGCCATACAGGCTAGTTTATTCATGTTCTTCCAGACAAGGGAGAGAACTGCTAAGAACAAAGGCTCAACGCGGGTTTGAGAGAGAATTTACAGAATGGTTTTTATCAGTTTAGGATTGGAATTAGGTTTAGAGCTTGGGTGATTTGAGGATGGAATTTAACAATTTGAGATTAGGTGAGGACAGCAGGTTGCAGTCACTTTCAATTGTTTCTGGAGCATAGAATGGGGTTTTCAAGCAGTTTGTTCAGGAGAACTTCTACGGTCTTAGGTATTTTTTCTCCCAGAGCTGCGTGTGGTGGTGGGGGCTAGGTCTTGCTTTCTTGTCATTGTAGTCATTTTCCCTGTTTAGTTTTCTAAGTTCGGATCTCATTTCTCAGTCTTTAATTCTCATGAGAAACCATAACAACAGACTATTTTAATCTTTTGTAACTTAAAAAAAGCCACATTTGCATATCATCTTTAGGGTAAGTGCATGTTAAGTCCATCTCGGACTGTACTTTCAAGTTTAATCCGGGTTTATTGGTGACCTCTATTCCTCTTCATTCACATTTTTTTGATATGGATGTTACTGAATGTTGGAATTTCTAGAACAATTCCCTGGCCTCTGTATTCATGGAGTTTCTGATTTTAGAGATTTTAATTATATTATCTTGTCTGACTTTGTGTTAAATTAAAAACAAACATAAGAGAATTCCCAATGTTCTTATAAGGCAGTTTTCAATCTCTTTATTATTCACCTTTATCTGTCCCTGGACCTTGAAGAGATCTATGAACAGTGGGATATTAATTGATATATTTCCCTAGCTGCTTTATGGCAAACTATATCAGTTATCTCTGTGACTTGAGAAATGACCACAAATGTTCCCTCTGTTTTGTAGTACTGATGGCCTGTCCAAGGAAATTAACAGCTAAAACAGTGTTCAATATCTAATGTGGGGATAAAGCCAAGAATTAGGTAGAAAAGCTTGCAAAACAGATTAGATTGTAATCTCAAAGCCCACACAGCCAGCTGGGCAAAGAAATATTAATTGTGTACTGAAATGTGATTTCTGACATTTCTTTTAGTCTCCGAGCTGAGCAATGAAAACATGATCCTCTCTGATCTACAGAGGAGCTTATAGTAAATTCCAAAATATGAAAAGAGATGTGGTCTTTTTATTACCACTATATCATCATCTTGCATTAATAGCTGTAATTAGTCGGAGCCAGACTATCAGCTGCTATTGAAATATATAGAACTAATTAGACATGAGATATGTTACTGGAACAAGATTGGGAGACTGAAAATTTACACAAATGAGGCCTTCTGAAATGATGAACACAAGTCATAATAATATTTCTGGAATAAAATAAAAACAAGACCAAAGAGAAATCAATCAGGTAGGCAGAAATCCTACTTTTCCTACATGCAGAGTAGGGAAAAGATGCCACAGGCAGGGAGAGGGGCATGAGGGGGGATATAAAGACAGGAGGGATACATGGACAGGAGACCATAAGGTCTGGGGATTGCTCAAAGGAGCAATCATTCTTTGGTAACACCAGGATCAAGTGGGTCCCCAGTTGCCCTTCTTATTGCTATCTGCTACATGTATAAGGATAGTAGTCACACTATTATTTATCAAAGTGAAAAATTGGAAACAATTTCAAGACCCCAAAATAATGAATTAGAAAATTTGCATTTGGTATCTGCACATGGCAAAATATTAAGCAGGAATTTAAAAAAGTGTTTATCTAAGAAAATATTTATGATATCTTATGTCATTGAAAAATGGGCTTCAAATCTTACAGAAAGTATCATTTCATTTATTCACCCAGATGTATGTCTCTAAAAGATTTCCTGACAACATATGTAAATTAATATTTAGCACTGGTTAACTTTGGGTGGTGACATAATATAAGATTTTTGTCTTTATTTCATTTGTTGATTGTTATATTTTTTAAGATTTTTTTGCTTCAAGTATGTATTAATCCCATAATTAGAAAAATATACAGTGAATGCTATTTAGAAAAGAAAAATTAAATGTGAAAAACAAAACCATGAAAGAAGTAGAAGGAAACACAGGTGAATATTTATCTCATCACTAGCAAAGAGCTTTCAGTGAGTAAACACAAAGGAAGAACATACAATTTTCAAAACCAGAGATATTTGCCATTATAACAATTTCTATAAAGTAAAAAAAATTAACTAAATTTAAGTTAGAGGGAAAAAAATTGGAAAATTTGCAAGTGCATCAGTAGGAATAGACTAGGTTATGCTGAAGTAATAAACAGTCCCCAAATATCAAGAATTTAGCACAACAGTTTACTTTTTGGTCATGTAATAGGACCAGTTTGGAGCAATAAGAGGGTTCTACCAATTGTAGCCACTGAGATCCAGACTGGTGTAGGTTCCTATGTAATTAATAAAGTTTAAAAATATGTTATTAAGATCTAGCTTTGGGAAATAGCTTAGTTCTGGTGTTTGAATACCTCATTGGGAGTATAGTACTAAATTACAAATTTAATGGGAGGAAAACTCCACTCGCATATAGCAATCTAAATACACAATAATGGTTATTTATTAAATATGAATGTTGAATCCAAATGCTATAATAATATATAATCACTAAAAATAATATTTTGGAAGATTATGTCGAAATAAAGGAATACAGTCTCAATGTATTCTCTAGAATAATGAGTGGTTTACAGTGTATCAGTTACAGAGTATATGATTCTCAGTAATCAATTTGCATTGAAATACAATCTGTATAGAGAAATGATTACGGTGAAACACAACAAAATATTTTTAATAGTAAATATTTGTCAATTAGTAATTACAGGTGATTTCTAATTTCACCTGGCAGTTTTCTATATTTTCAAAGATGTCGCCAATGAGTATTATTTGGGAAGGAAAGGATTAGCAGGAGCCCTGAATTCATTCTTTCACTTTATGGAGGGAAGATTGGGGAAAGAGAGAAAGATGGCTTGTTTAAGTCCCTTTGTGAATGTGCTAATGGCAGACCTACTAGCAACAGATTAGAAGTATTTAACAGTAGGGAATCTGTGACACAATTTTAGCAAGAGGTACGTAGTCTGTCTAGAATTGTTCATACTAAATAAACGTGAAATCTATGGGTTTCTGGAGCTTGAGTTACTGGAAGATGTCACAAAAGCCATGTGTACTTCTCAAAGTATAAAATAGAGATGTTTTCTGACTATACTATAAGTGTAAATGCTACCTGTACCCTTTACATGAAGCCCTGTATGTTTAATCTGGACCAGAACAAGAAAGAACCATGGCCATGTGTAGGTAGTTTTGGACTTTTCCACGCTCTGTCTATGCCTTCTGATTACTTGAATTTGTGAAGTTATTATCAAATTATTATCAAGTATATGAATAAGATCTGAAAACTGAATCTAATTTGAGGATATGATCCTTTGTGTTAGCTCATATTATATTCACTACAAGAAAAAGTGTTTAAAGAACACAAAAGAGGTTACAAAACTCATAAGAACATGAGGTGCATGCTAGGTTCAAGAAAATATAATCACTGGGATGACTTATTTATTACTTGGCTTCCAAATCTATAAATGGCTTGGAGAGGCAAGATTTTTTTTTTAAAGATTTTATTTATTTATTTGAGATTGAGAGAGAAAGAGAGAGAGAGCACAAGCAGGGAGGAGGGGCAGAGGGAGAAGCAGACTCCCTGCTGAGCAGGGAGCCAGATGTGGGACTAGATCCCAGGACCCTGAGATCATGACATGAGAGGAAGGCAGATGCGTAACCCCGAATGAGCCACCCAGGCGCCCCTGGAGGGGCAAGATTGAATGCAATGTTCACAAGAAGGCTCTTTGATAATTCTATGATCACTAGTAACACCGCTGTATTTATGTGTAATCAAATACAGGGCGTCAGTCAGTTGGCTGGCTGCACAGAACCCTGGTCCTAGTGAGAATTGTTCTTTTCTGCCTTCAGCTGGAATGTCTCACTCTACATTCACGATGAATAAGTCAATTCAGCCAGGAGTTGGGAGATAAAATGGTATGTTGGGCTCTGAGGTTAAGGTGCCTGGGATTGAAATGTGGGTACAAAATTTATCAGCCATATGAGTGAAAATTCAATGGCCTTTTTAAAGATTGAAGTTATTCATTTGTAAATTAGAGATAATTGTATCCTTTTCCTCATGCATGAGAAGTAAAAGTATACGGAGGCTAGCATTATGCCAGGGCCAAAGGAGGTGCAGCTATAAATTATTTTAATGAATTCAATATTTCCTAAAAGCTTAGTTAATTACTTTCTTGCCCTCACTGAGATAGGGTCTTCATAAAGCCCTCTCTGTTCCTCCATACCTCTTGGCACATAGTTTTTCTCATGGCTAGTTGAAAGCCTGTAGGTTGGAGTATAAGTAAACAAAACAAAGCAAACTCCCTTGTGGAGCTTTGAAGAGTAAAGCGAATAGAAAGGAAGTCATTTGTATTGATAGGATTTTGAATTCCAAGAACGTGACCCCAGAGGGTTTAGAACCCCACTGGAATAGCAGTTAAGGAATTTGAATATTTTCTGATTTTAACCTGTGTAATAATCATTTCATCATTGTTTCCTGTTTCCAGAAAGCTTTGTAATATCGAGCAACACACTGAGCTCCCAACAGAGCCATTCAAATGGCATTGCTAGGGAGGTACCCATTGTCACCAAGGAAAACTGCTCTATTTCCCTCTCAGCTCTATGACTTTATTTAATACTTGCTTGTCAGAGTAGATGGGATTCCATGGCTCTGACTCCTGACTGCTAGCCCAAGACTGACATTTTCTATTTCATCAAATCCTTTGGTAGTAATAGAAACAAGAACTCTTTATGATTTCCACCTAAAGAGTTTTCTCCCCACCTTGTGGAGATGCTCGTCTTTCGCTAGTTAACAGAAGAAGGCAAACCTAGTTCTCATGCACACCCAGGACAGAGAACTGTGATTGGGTCCAGCTTTGACACATACTTGACACATGCAGAATAACCCCCTTTTCCCACCGGAGTGCCGTGCTCAACTGCACCAGAGCCCTTATTGCATTCTGTGTGGATGTCACGGAACTCTGAGTGTTCAACAGTAATGACTCTGAAGTCACATTTCTTTTCAATGGATCCATCTCCTGAAATTCATCTTTCTAATTTCTGCTGTTCTGAATCCCAGCAGAGTTATGATGAGTTTAAGTGTTCATCAATTAATGTCACAACTCAATGTAACACCCTCAGAACTGCCTTTGACAACCACTAGAATGCAAAATGAATTCGCTAATGATCAGTTCTTGAGCAGAAAGAGTCCTAGGAATTTGTGATGATGGGACATTTAGGCTCGGCTCATAAAATATGCATGGGTTTTTAAAATGGGGATTAAAAAAATTTTGAGCACAGAGTAGAATGACGGCACAAAGAAGAGTCACATGATACAAGGATGCTGGAATTGTATTTTTTCAAATTTAGAAATTTTCTGTTCTTTTGGTTAACTACAGTTTACCCTGCCACTTGTTAGAAAAACTCATGGGGCTCTCTGAAATCGCAATTCTTCCCAAGTCATATTCCATTAGTATTTATTTTATTGTTATGGTAGAAAACGTGGGCATTTCTATTACTTGTTAGTGCTTCAGATCAATTCTATATTGATGATTTTCAGCCCAATGGGGTTACTTTCTTCTGGGAACAAAGCAATAATGCATGTGTGTTCCTGTGCAAATTCTCACGTGCTCCATTCCTGCTTTATTACACCCACATCGTGAACTGATAGGGCCTTGCAGGTACCCACTTGGGTCCAACTCACTCATGGGAGGTTTCCAGCCCCTCATATTGAGTGTTTGGGGCTTGATTCCAAGCCGGACTGCATGGCTCTTTGTCTCTTCTGCATGGGCAAGGGCACAATCTTGCTTCATTTTTGTTTTTATTTTGTTTTGTTTCTTTTTCACATGAGAAATCTTTAGTTTTATTTTGATACACAGGTGAATGCATTGCTGTTGTGTTCCAGACCATGCATACGTACAAATTTAAGAAATACCAGCCACAGGGGCACCTGGGTGGCTCAGTCAGCTAAGCACCCGACTCTTGCTCTCAGCTCAGGTCTTGATCTCAGGGTCGTGAGTTCAAGCCCCGCACTGGGCTCCGCACTTGGCATGGAGCTTACTTAGAAAAAAAAAAAAAAAAAAAGAAAGGAAAAGAAACACTGACAACAGGTTTTTACATTTTTTTCCAGCAAATTCCCCAAGCGGCGGTGTCTGCACATCCTCACCGACGCCATCTTCAGACGCCTCATCGATTGTTTCACTCTGTCCGGCTAGGGACCCTAGGGTTGCGCACAGTCCTCAGTGTGCTGGGGGATTCCTCCCGGGCTCTGGCCTCTGCCTGTCTTTACAGTCTCCTCCCACCCCAGACTCGAATTCTAGACACTAAGACTAGAGCCAGCTTTCCGAGCAAGGCATGTTCTTCCTTTCGCACGGTGTTCCCTCTACCTGGAATGCCGTTTACTCTTTGTCACCCTGAAAGACTCTTTCAGCGTTAGGCAAAGTCAAATTCTCCTCTATGTTCCTGCAGCATTTAGCACTCCCTTACAGCCTTTATCACATTTGTTGAAGTTGTTTCCATATCTGAGTGTTGTGTCACTTTACTCTTGGCACCTAGGAAAGGAACCGGTGCGAACCGACCACCCAGTACTTCTTTGTGAAATGAGAGAGGGCACTGCTGTTCTCCAGTCCTTGCTCTGCTGGCCCTCTCCAGGGCAAACTGGGTTGTCACGGAGCTAAATTCACATTCGCGGTGTCCTATGGCGGGAAGGGAATTTAGAGTTTCACGGACTATTTTGTGTCTGCAAATCCCAGCAGAGTCTATTTGCTATGCCAACTAGAGCCAGTAATATGTGCTAAGTTGGGTAGTTAGTTGGTATGCAATTTGATTTCAGGTTAACTTGAGGACCCTTCTGCTCTCTCCCCTCCCTGGTAACAAATGCCTGAAATGTCTCTCCCTCCAGGCAAACTGGACAGATAGATATAGTCACTAATTTCCCAAAATGCATTGCAGGGGATGTGTCCCATGAGTAGCTTCCCGAATAAGGGACTCCACAGGCAAACTCACTTTGGGGGCTATGCCCGACTGTACCAGCCCACGTCGGTTCAGGTCTTCCAGGAAACGGATGCCAAAATGGGATTAGACATGCAGGAGGTTTATTAGGAAAGCACCTGAAGAATGAAAGGGAAGTAGCAGGTGCAGGCAGGAAAGCAGAGGGAACAAGAAGGAGAATAAAGCAGGAGGAATCTCAGGCTACGGCGCAGTGCTAGGAAAGTTTCAGCGAGCCCGGGGGCTCTTGCGCTGGTCACCTGCTGGAGGAGTCCCATGCCCCACTGGAACGGGCTAGCTCTGGGACCCACACAGTGCACTGCCAGAGGGACAATGTGGCATCCACACAAATGCAGTGGTGGATCCAGAGGGCTGGCAGCTGGGGCCGTCAGCCAACTTTGCCCCCCCCCCCCAAGCAGGATGTCTGAGAGGTGTATTTTCATGGCTGTCACCCAGGTTTTAATCTAAAGGTAGTTAGTACGTATTATTTCACTTAACCTTTATAACAAACCCATGAAAGAGGTAAATTCTATTATTATCTCCATTTTATAAAGCATAGGAAGCCCGGTAACTTGCCCAGATCTGGGACTGGAACCTAATCAGCGTGGCCCCAGACACTGCGAGCGTACCCCACTGCATTATCTTGCCTCACAATATCCCCTTTTGGAGAACCATAATGCACCTTCTCAATACCCCACTCCACCCTATCACTATATCCGCCTCTTATTTCACAGTGTACATAACCACAATCAAGGCTCTGAGAAAGTCCTGCGTAAACATAAATGTTTACATGGGTTTAGTCCAGTGCTTTCCACATTTATCTGCCTATGGAACCCAAAATCCATAGTACCAATGTTCTCTAGAAAATAGAGTTAAATGATTGGCAACAAATTCTTTCCAAAAAGTAAGGTTCCATGGGAATCGAGGAGACATCGTGAAGCTAAGCTCCTAGGTGGGTGGAGCTAGGTTGTCATGAAGGCAAAGGGAACAGAAAACTGAGATTCCGCATAGCAGAGTTTGGGCCTCAGTTTCTCTGCTTTCTGAAGGAGTGACTTGTTTGCTAACCCCTTAGCCTCAGTATTTTAACTGTCAATCATGGATCATAGTGCCAGCTTCCCAGTGTTGTTATTCAATCTAAGTACGAATTTATATAAATGTACTTATCTCAGTGCCTGGCACGTAACAGCTGCCATCAAATATTAATTTCCTTCCTTAGTTTTCCCTCACAGAAGGACTAACTGCACTTAATTTACCCTTGAGGTGAGGGCTGGTTCTCTCAGAGACAATTGTGCTTGCCTGACCAATGTGCACTGGTTCTTTCCCTCAGGATAGACTCACTGGGAAAATTAATTGGAAACATAATTTTTCTGTTGAGAAAGGAATTAGGGGAAAATGTTGTAGATTTGAGGGAATATTCATATTTGGACTTGACTAAAATCTAGGAGGATGTGTCTTTAACATATCTCTTGGAGGACAGGAGAGCTTAGAAGATTAGCTGTATCCCTGCTTGCTTTCCTCATAACATAAAGATAAGAGTTGAGCACCAGGAATGAAAGGGGGAAAAGTAGAGGAACAATTGGATCTGGAAGGCAGGTGAGCAGAGACAGGCTCCTTGTTCCTTGGGAAGAAAGCAAGCCCTGGGCACATCCCTGTGCTGATGGTCCTGTGCTCCTCCCCCTTCTCCCTGCTCTGGGACTCAATGCGCAGCTCCAACCATTGGGCTCCTCACAGTCGGGGGGGGGCAGTTAACAGACTCTCCCACACATGGGGGAATATAACACTGGAGACATGATCACTGTGCTCTTCCACTGTCCTGTAATCCCAGTGGTACAAAGTAGTTCATTGCCCCTTCCTTATCCTTCTGGACACTTTGCCCCCTTCTTCCTCCAGGGCTCACAATGGCCTCTCTAGAAAGGCTCGTCCTCTCTGGCCCTTCCTTCCTCATTCAACCTTCCACATTTTGCATCTTCTTTTTGTCCCTGGGTTGGCTCAATTCTTTATTCTGACCCCTCCTCTTTGTCCCCTCTCCACTCTGCACAAGTTACTTACATGACTGCCCACCTTCTTTCCCCTTCCAGGACTGGCACTTTCCCAAGCTTCCTCCTGCCACACCAGGGCTGCTATTTGAGTGTCTTTAGTCTTTAAGGGCTGGCAGGGACAGAGATGCTCCCGGCCAGAAGGCAAAGCCATTTGCTTCTGGACACACGTCAGTCTGTAACTGGCCCTGGCCTTTATGTTTTTTCTGGTACAAAGAGACAGATATAGTGGGGCGCCTGGGTGGCCTCAGTCATTAAGCGTCTGCCTTCAGCTCAGGGCATGATCCCGGCATTCTGGGATCGAGCCCCACATCGGGCTTCTCCGCTAGGAGCCTGCTTCTTCCTCTCCCGCTCCCCCTGCTTGTGTTCCCTCTCTCACTGGCTGTCTCTATCTCTGTCGAATAAATAAATAAAATCTTAAAAAAAAAAAAGAGAGACAGATATAGCAAAAACTAATAGGTGGACTGCTAGGAGAATTGTAGGAAGNTGTGTTCCCTCTCTCACTGGCTGTCTCTATCTCTGTCGAATAAATAAATAAAATCTTTAAAAAAAAAAGAGAGACAGATATAGCAAAAACTAATAGGTGGACTGCTAGGAGAATTGTAGGAAGAATCCCTTCCCTGCAATCTAAAGAGACCACATTTTAGCGCTGAACCCTATAGATTCTCTCCCTTGACTCAAAATATTTTATTTTTTTCAGAAGTAGCAAGTTCCTCTTCTTTCACTTTTTTGTTTTGAAATCCCTCTGCTCCTTCAAGGTTCACCACACATACTGCACCTTCTGGGAGCCTTCCCTCAGCTCCCTGTCAGGGGCAATTACTCCCTTCTCCCCTCTCTCGGGACACCGTGTTTTGGCCACCCTCGTGGCCCTCTGCCCCAGTGTGGTTGGTGTGACGGGTAGTTTTCATGTTATTCTCCTCTGCTAAACTGTCAGCTACAGTTTACCTGCAGAAGGGCACCTTCTTCAAATCTTTAGCTCTTGGTCAGCCAGGTGTTTTGGAAAGGGCGATGGTTCTCAGGCTTTAGTGGCTGAGAGATGGACTATATAAAAACCGACAATTGCCAGACTATATATGACAATAGAACCCGACCCACAGCCTCTGCAGCAGCCAGCTTGGGAAGCCAAACCACAACCTTTAAGGCCATTTGCATAGAACAGTCAGGTCTTGGTTGATAACTGTCAGCTTTGCTAATTTTTGTCCTCATTCTCAACTCAGTACCAACCAGAGAAGGTGAAATATGTTCCCAAACCAACCTCATAGGATGTCCCACTTCTAGTTAGCCTCCTTCAGCTTCCTTACAGCAAGAACCTCCAATCAGGGCGCACCTGAAGTCTTCCCTTTCTCCCACTACACAGCTTTCCCATACCTCTGCCTGCCTTTGAGTCTTTGCCAAGGGGCGGCAGATTTCCTTTGCGATAGCCAGGTCTGAATAGTAAGCCTCTGCTTGCGTTCACTTGGAGGGTCTTCCTTTATTTCTACATGGCATAAGAATCACCAGAGAGNGACAGGCCTAACCCACTGACAAGGAAGGAGTTGACCAAGATTAGAGCAGAAATCAATGAATTAGAGACCAGAACCACAGTAGAGCAGATCAACAGGACTAGAAGCTGGTTCTTTGAGAGAATCCATAAAATTGATAGACCACTGGCAAAACTTGTCCAAAAACAAAGAGAAAGGACTGAGATTATTAAAATTATGACTGAAAAGGGAGAGGTCACGACCAGCACCATTGAAATTGCAAGGATTATTAGAAACTTTTATCAACAGCTATATGCCAAAAAACTAAACAATCTGGAAGAGATGGAGGCCTTCCTGGAAACCTATAAACTACCAAGACTGAAACAGGAAGAAATAGATTTCTTAAATAGGCCAATTAACTATGAAGAAATTGAGTCAGTGATAAACAACCTTCCAAATAATAAAACTCCAGGCCCAGACGGTTTTCCTGGGGAATTCTACCAAACATTCAAAGAAGAAATAATACCTATTCTCCTAAAGCTATTTCAAAAAATAGAAACAGAAGGAAAGCTACCAAACTCATTCTATGAGGCTAATATTACCTTGATCCCCAAACCAGGCAAAGACCCCCTCAAAAAGGAGAATTACAGACCGATTTCTCTAATGAATATGGATGCCAAAATCCTCAACAAGATCCTTGCTAATAGAATCCAACAGTACATTAAAAGGATTATCCATCATGACCAAGTGGGATTCATACCTGGGATGCAAGCATGGTTCAACACTCGCAAATCAATCAATGTGATACATCATATCAACAAGAAAAGACTCAAGAACCATATGATCCTCTCAATTGATGCAGAAAAAGCATTTGACAAAATACAGCATCCTTTCCTGATTAAAACCCTTCAGAGTGTAGGAATAGAGGGTACATTTCTCAATCTCATAAAAGCCATCTATGAAAAGCCTACTGCAAGCATTATTCTCAATGGGGAAAAGCTGGAAGCCTTTCCCTTAAGATCAGGAACACGACAAGGATGCCCACTCTCGCCACTATTATTCAACATAGTACTAGAAGTCCTTGCAACAGCAATCAGAAGACAAAAAGGGATCAAAGGTATCCAAATCGGCAAAGAAGAAGTCAAACTGTCTCTCTTTGCAGATGACATGATACTCTATATGGAAAACCCAAAGGAATCCACTCCCAAACTATTAGAAGTTATAGAACAATTCAGTAAGGTGGCAGGATACAAAATCAATGCCCAGAAATCAGTTGCATTTCTATACACGAATAACGAGACTGAAGAAAGAGAAATTAGGGAATCCATCCCATTTACAATAACACCAAAAACCATACGTTACCTTGGAATTAACTTAACCAGAGACGTAAAGGACCTATATGCTAGAAACTATAGATCACTTTTGAAAGATATTGAGGAAGACATAAAAAGATGGAAAAATATTCCATGCTCATGGATTGGAAGAATTAACATAGTTAAAATGTCCATACTACCCAGAGCAATCTACACTTTCAATGCTATCCCGATCAAAATACCGAGGACATTTTTCAAAGAACTGGAACAAATAGTCCTTAAATTTGTATGGAACCAGAAAAGGCCCCGAATCTCCAAGGAACTGTTGAAAAGGAAAAACAAAGCTGGGGGCATCACAATGCCGGATTTCGAGCTGTACTACAAAGCTGTGATCACAAAGACAGCATGGTACTGGCACAAAAACAGACACATCGACCAATGGAACAGAATAGAGAACCCAGAAATGGACCCTCGGCTCTTTGGGCAACTAATCTTTGATAAAGCAGGAAAAAACATCCGGTGGAAAAAAGACAGTCTCTTCAATAAATGGTGCTGGGAAAATTGGACAGCTACATGCAAAAGAATGAAACTTGACCACTCTCTCACACCATACACAAAAATAAACTCCAAATGGATGAAAGACCTCAATGTGAGACAGGAATCCATCAAAATTCTAGAGGAGAACATAGGCAACAACTTCTATGACATCGGCCAGAGCAACCTTTTTCACGACACATCTCCAAAGGCAAGAGAAATAAAAGATAAAATGAACTTATGGGACTTTATCAGGATAAAGAGCTTCTGCACAGCCAAGGAAACAGTCAAAAAAACTAAGAGACAGCCCACGGAATGGGAGAATATATTTGCAAAGGACACCACAGATAAAGGACTGGTATCCAAGATCTACAAAGAACTTCTCAAACTCAATACACGAGAAACAAATAAACAAATCATAAAATGGGCAGAAGATATGAACAGACACTTTTCCAATGAAGACATACAAATGGCTAACAGACACATGAAAAAATGTTCAAAATCATTAGCCATCAGGGAAATTCAAATCAAAACCACACTGAGATACCACCTTACGCCAGTTAGAATGGCAAAGATAGACAAGGCAAGAAACAACAATTGTTGGAGAGGATGTGGAGAAAGGGGATCCCTCCTACATTGTTGGTGGGAATGCAAGTTGGTACAGCCACTCTGGAAAACAGTGTGGAGGTCCCCTTAAAAAGTTAAAAATTGAGCTACCCTATGATCCAGCCATTGCACTACTGGGTGTTTACCCAGAGATACAGACGTAGTGAAGAGAAGGGCCATATGCACCCCAATATTCATAGCAGCATTGTCCACAGTAGCTAAATTGTGGAAAGAGCCGAGATGCCCCTCAACAGATGACTGGATTAAGAAGCTGTGGTCCATATATACAATGGAATATTACTCAGCTATCAGAAAGAACGAATTCTCAACATTTGCTGCAACATGGACGGCACTGGAGGAGATAATGCTAAGTGAAATAAGTCAAGCAGAGAAAGACAATTATCATATGATTTCTCTCATCTATGGAACATAAGAANGGAACATAAGAACTAGGATGATCGGTAGGGGAAGAAAGGGATAAAGAAAAGGGGGGTAATCAGAAGGGGGAATGAAACATGAGAGACTATGGACTATGAGAAACAAACTGAGGGCCTCAGAGGGGAGGGGGGTTGGGGGATTGGGATAGACCGGTGATGGGTAGTAAGAAGAGCAGGTATTGCATGGTGCACTGGGTGTTATATGCAACTAACGAAGCATCAAACTTTACATCGGAATCCGGGGATGTACTGTATGATGACTAACATAATATAATAAAAAATCATTAAAAAAAAATTAAAAGAATCACCAGAGAGCTTGTTGAAATACAACCAAGTCTCTAATTTAGCAAGTATGGGGTGCGGCCGAAGATTCTGCATTTTTAATGAGCCACCAGTTGACTCTGAGGAGCGCTGAGATGGAGTGTTCTGGTGAAGGGATACTATTAGGAAATATTAACCTGTGTTCTCCCTCCACCAAATTTCCTTCCGTTTTGCCTTGCCCCATCACACAGGGAGGCTGTTCTGAGTTCAGGATCTCGGGAGACATGAGGCAAACAGGAGGGAAACACTCAGGGACTTTGCTCCTTGTGTTTGTTTCACGAAAATTCAAGACTTTAAGGTAGTGATTTTTGACAAGGGGCTGTTTTTCTCCCTGCAAGAAGCATTTTGCCTTTCTGGTTGTCAGAGCCAGGGGGTATCTAGTGGGTATGTGTAGGATACTGCTAAACAGCCTACAATCCACAGGACAAGCCCCCTGCTGGAAAGAATTATCATGTTAATGGGGGGTGGTTGACAAATCCTAGTATGGAAGAGTAGAGAGAAGTAGACGGGATGTTTGAGAGCAGCAAAGGCTTTCCCCATCTTTTAAGATGTCCTGGGTTGCAGGAGCTGGACAGAGGGAAAGAGATGAGAGCAGAGACGTACGTGGGCTATCTCCTCGTACACAGGGGCCTTGTACCATGTTCCCTGGGTAGACCTGTAGGGAGACAGAAGACATAGAGGGGGAGTTGAGTCCAGTTCCAGAGGGACCATTGGACCGCCTCAGAGATGACCATCCAAAGCTGCGTTTGTCCCTTTGCCCAAAGCAGAGGTGAGAGACAGAGTTGCTGCCAGGTGAACATACCAGGTGAGAGGGAGAAGGGATACCTCAGCGGTAAATGATGGACTGATGACCAGAACCAAATAGGAAGGTTCCTTGGAGAACAGATGGCTCAGAGAACCAGAAAGGGCTCCCTCCCCTTGCCTTGTACTTTGAGAGCCCCTGAAACCTAGCTATGCCCTGAGAAAAGAGGCATGATGGACCCTAATGGGCTGAGATGAATTTTCCAGTATAATCAGGGCTTGTGGGAAAATAAATCTTCCTGTATTTTTCGTTGTTCATGGATAATCTGCTCTGCTCCAGAAACCTCATGTGTGTATTCAGGATAGTTTTAATAAATATGGATATTAAAAACTTAACAGGATCCAAAATAGAAAATAAGCCGAGTTAGAGAAAAATTAGAAGAATATTCCCTGCACATCTGAGTTTTGGGCTGAGGTCCTAATAATCAAAAGCATCTACCCCCACAATCAGACCGAGAATTAAGGCCATGCCTTACTGTCTACATTAATGTTGCTTTATGCTATCCCTCTGTCTTCATTAGCAGAACTTTACTATTTGGGCAAATGGTTTGATTGTTCATTATAAGATCTTCCCCAAAGACCCATCAACTCTTCATGATGGAAAACATCAACAGACAGTTTAAGCCTTAAGAGTTTTTAAATCCCTCTCCTCAAAATCCTCACCTTACTGTTTCCACCAGTCCTGGACTATTGTACTGGAATCCTTACACAATCCTCATCAGACCCCCAAGTTTTCCCTTCAATCCCCCTTGAAAAACCTGCCTTAAATCAAACTTCCAATTTTTAATACATTCTGACCTTATCTTCCCACTTGTCAGATGCTGCCAAATCACTGTTAGATGGACTCTCCCTTAATTGTGGTAAGCAATAAACTCAGCTTTGTCTGTCAACAGGTTGTGTTGGTGATATTTGGGGAGCCAACTTTCCATGCTGGAGATGACATTAACAACAATCAAGGGATGCCATGTTTGTTCCCAACATTTCCCCTTTTCTTGGGCCTCCTTGTGTCTGCAGCCCCCCTGATTGCATACATCAACCCACACGCGTTACTGATGGCCTACTGGATGCTTGGCATGGGTGCAATTTGTTCAGTGCTCTTTTGTTGAATGCAAAAGGTCCGCACTGTGTCTAGAGGCAAGGAGGTAATGACCAGCAGAAGCAAGCGGTTTAGTTCATAGGATTCTTATCTGGCTGAATGCTTCTGGGATTCATGGTATACCTGGACAGGTTGATTACTGCTGGGGACATAGAATTAAAAACAAAATCTTTTTCCGACCAAGAAAACCTCTTCACAAAAGTAGTAGAGAAAGAAAATGGATTTATTATTGAGTAAGTGTTACGCCAGAATGTGTTGTACATCATGCATTCTGCTAAGAGATTGCGAAGATAGAAAGGAAACTCACCTTCTAATATAGCCAAGCAGACACGACCTATTCCATACATGGTCTCAAGGTAAAAAGTAGCTAGTCTTCAAGTGAGAGGACTTGATAGTACTTTTGGTCACACACAGTTCATCCCAATGTTAATTGGGGTGATCACCTGTGTTCGCTAAACTGGCTTTATCTAGAGGAAAAATGAGTATCTTTATGACAAGAGGTAGTTTTGCAACTTGGAGCAAGGCACCCACCAAAGTTGGGTTCCTAGTCTCTCACAGAAATGGGAGTGCTGTCTCCCTTGTGTTTCCATTTCAAAAAGATGGCCCCTTGGTCCTTAAGAAAGACATTCCTGGGATATAAAGCTGCAAAAGGCCTATCTAGCCTTCAAGAAGATTTACATACATCTCAAAGAGAGAAGAAAGTACTTAACAATTGTAAGTTTTCTAAAGTCAATACTCTAAGAAAAAGGAGAGAGACTCCTCCCCCGCACCTAACAGGGAGAATTAAGTCTCTTTTTCTAAAGTTTTCTTTATCCTTACATTATGCAGGGATCCAACAGCAAGGACCAGTTCTGCCATGGCGGTTATTTTATCTCTGTGTGGAAGACTTGGTGTTTCAATGGAAAACCATGCGCTTTCTAGAGTACATCCCAGGGTTACCCACCAGGGTTACCCAATTCTAGACTTCCATTGTCTTTGTGCTATTCTGCCATTCTACATAGATAACGGAAGGCAATGCAAAATAATTCCTGCCTATATGTTAGAGTAAGCAGCTAGCTAGGCTTGAACAGGATGCTTGGAGGCCAGCAAAGAGGGAGTCAGGGTCAGCCACTGGGAAAGTCCAGATTGCTGTCCTGGCAGCAATCCAAAAACAAAGCCACAAGAAATCCAGAACAAACCAGACGGGTTTAAGACAAAGAAGGCCGGAGACCCTGACCAAGTATTGGAGAAAAGTTGCAAAACCCTGCTCCGAAAAACATCCCCTCCCCGAATAATAAGTATTTTTCCCCATAGTTAACAGCTGCCAATAAAAGATAGAGACCCAAACCCTAGGGTGTGTAGCTCGCCCTTCTCACATCTAAAGAGTGAGCTCTCTCTCATTCAATAAACTGTCCACTTGCACCTCTCAACCACTGTATGGTCTGGCCTTGTATTCTTTCCTTGTGACAAGATGAAAACCCTCTGGCAAGCTTCAGGGGACAGGCTGAAAGGAGGTCTCTGGGGCTGGAGGTCTCCCTAGTCTACCTGGTAACATATACACATGCAATTTCTGTCCTATCCAGTAGAAGTTCAGCTGACTGTTCTCTACTGTGGAAGGGAACAGTTTTGCCTCCATTTGCACATTAATTTTATTTTATTTTTTTTAATTTTTTTAAAAGATTTTATTTATTTATTTGACAGAGAGAGAGAGAGAGCCAGCGAGAGAGGGAACACAAGCAGGGGGAGTGGGAGAGGAAGAAGCAAGCTCCTAGCAGAGGAGCCTGATGTGGGGCTCGATCCCATAATGCCGGGATCACGCCCTGAGCCGAAGACAGACACTTAACGACTGCGCCACCCAGGCGCCCCTGCTCATTAATTTTAATATTTCTGATCTATAGATATGTCTCTTCTTTGGCTTCTCATTTGAGCCAGTTTTTCCACCTTGCTTTGAGTAATGAGTTAAATAAAATCTTTAATGTATGTTTGTTTTATATCCATATGAGAGTCAGGAGTTTACCTTTTTTGAAAATCACCCTGAAAGGGACCTGGCACAGATCCAGTCTTATCAGCACCTCTGAGTTCCGTTCTCTGCTCTAAACTTGGCTGTATGATTTTGGAGAGACTCTTGAGTTAATGACTTATTTACTTTTGAGATGCTACTTAGGAAAAAATAGTAGAAACGGATGCTGATCAGGAGTGGAACCTGGGCAGATGCCTCTGACAGCTCCAGCGATAACTACTGGGTAACCTGGGTTATCCAGTCAAGAGAGTGGGATTAATTTTGTTCACCTGTTTTCCATCAGTAGCTCTTTGTGCCCTTTGCATCGGATGGTCAGTCTTCTATTTATCTAATGCACTTTATTCTGATATTCAGGGGGAAGGTGATATTTGTTCATCTTCTTGCTCTATAATGTTATGGGTTGTTTGCTTTTTACTGTTCTCAAAATGGCATCGGGATTTATGGTACGATTCTTCTGGTTCAGTGAACCTCATATCTCCTGTCATTGGCAGCGCTCCAACCCCTGGAGCTTCTGAGGGAGCCAAATAATAATAATGACAATAATGATTTGCCCAGGCATTGTAGGATGCTGTACACGAAGGAAGAAGTTTTGTTTCTGATACTTTTAGCGAAGACTCATTTGATCTGAAGCCTGAGATGTGATGAATTCACCCGTGTAATAATAGGGAATGAATTGTTGTTAATTTCCACAGGTGCCTTTTTTATTAGAGTTCTGCTATTACTGGAGCCTTTGACTCCTTGCTTGTGGCTTACTAGCTGCATTGCCTCAGGCAAAGTTAATTTCCCTAAGCTTTCGTTGACCCCTTTGTTAAATGGGGATAGGGATAGTATTTACTCCCAAAAGCTTCTGCCCAAGATCTTCTTTCTGCAGTGCTTGTCCTCCCACTAGCTGTCAGACCGACGCCTTTCAGGTGTGGACTCAAATGACATTTTCACAGTGAGGATTTCCCTTCTCTTTCTTTCAGTTACATTCTCCATGAGCATCTTAATTAAAAAAAAACCCTCACACTGGGGGCGTCTGGGTGGCTCAGTCAGTGAAGCGTCTGCCTTCGGCTCAGGTCATGATCCCAGGGTGCTGGTGTCGAGCCCAGTGTTGGGCTCCCTGCTCCGTGGGGAGCCTGCTGCTCCCTCTCCCTCTAACCTGCTGCTCCCAGTGCTTGTGCTCTCTTTTTCACTCTCTGTCAAATAAATAGATAAAATCTAAAAAAAAAAAAAAAATCACACTGTTCACACTCTGTAATCATATATGGATGAGTGTATAATATGTATGGATGAGTGTGTTTATTCAGTTTCTGCCACCCTTTCCAGGTGGGGTAGGAGTTTACCACTCACTGCCTAGCACCTTATACTGTGCAGGGCAAGGAGTCAGTGCTCAGTAACCATTTGTTGAATGACTAAATGGAATATTTAAAACAGCATCCCCAAACAGAAGCACTTACTAAATCATGTTATTTGCCGTTGCTGCTGCGGTCAAAGGAAAAAATTCAGGGCATTTAAAAAGCACTAGATTGAAAATGGCCTATTTTGGATATTCAGGTAAACTAGGAACGTTTTTTAGCATAACTTTATTCTGTATGATATGTATTCTCTCTACCCCACTATCCATTTAAAAATTGTATCTCACCCCACAATGCTCTGAAATGCTCTAATGTTCTGCCTCAGCTTCTCCAATCGTATTCTATACACTGAGCATCTTGCGTGCTGATGATATCCAGTTGATAATCAAATGAATTTTATCAAAAACTGTAAAGGCAACTGAAATGATTTCTTGACAGATTGGCAAAGCTCTGTGCCAGGGTGCTACTAATTCTGTAAATGCTACCTACTGAAAACAAACAAAAAAACAAAAGTGATTATTTAAAATGGTTCTGCATTCTCTTCTGTTGCACTGCATCCCAGATGATTATCATGTGATGAGACAAGCCACATGGTGAAAACAGAAACACAGGGAGACCATGGGAGACTCTTTTGTTCTTTGAGACCATTATTTTAAAAGAGTTAATTCACTAAAAACAATGATTCTAATTCTATTTCCCCCCAAAAGGTAAAGCTAAGTGTTCTCCGGGAGGCCATAAACATCAAGACGTTTTATTCCTTTGAAAATCAAATTCCGTCCGCTCAAAAGGCAAGCTTTAAATTACAGCCATAGTTTTCCTTTTGGTTCCATTCTGGGGGTTTCTGCAGCACAGCCCCTGCTCCCAGCATTGATGTGTGCGCACAGGTCCCATTAATGTTGATTGGAGCTCTGAGTGTGGAACAAGCTTAGATCTGTGGGTGGAAGCTCAGCACTTGGCATGTGGCTTCCCCATCCAGAGAGACACAGGCAAAGCCTGCAAATCTGTCAGTGTCTCCAGTGACCTTCCTAACTGGTGCTTTCTGTTGTCTTTGCCCACTCAACGTGAAGCTTCCAATCCATTACTGTGTCTGAACAGCTCCATGTTAGAACAGAAAAGTGGCAATTTAGAGGACATTGATTCAAATGCCTTCGTTTTGTAGAAATGAAAGGTGAGGCTCGGAGGGGCTAAACACCCCGCCAGAATCAACCCGCTGGGACGTGGCGGTGCTGGCAAGACAATCTAGATCATCTGGTTCCTGGGAAAAGTACTAGTACACAACACTGTCTTTGCAAATGAAGGCAAAGGCGTTGTCCTTTCCTCTTACTTTTTAAAAATATCTTTTCTTCATGCTTGGAGTTTGGAACCTGCAGATAGGAATGCCTATGGTTTACAACCCTTTGCAGTTGTTAATGGTACGATTCTTCTGTAGTAGAATGAATTAATAAAGGATAGAATAGAAGAAAAGGTGAAAGTTGTGGTAAAGCTAAAAAAGGTACAAAATGGTGCTCATCTAGGGAAGATGGTGGAGTAAGAGGATCCTGAACTCCCTTTGTCCCATGGACACACTGAGGTAACTACTACATTTATATGACTAACTCTGAAAACAATCTGAAGGCCAGCAGAACAGACCTTTCACAGCTAGTCATAGAGAGAAGGCCACATTGAAAATGGTAGAAGGGACAGAGATGTGGCTGGGAACCAAACCCCCAGCATGGCTAGCCACAAATGGGAGAGACATTACAAGCATGGAGAAGCAAGAAGATCAGATCTCACACCGGCACCCTTAGAACTGGGGACTCACAGTAGGATGATGGGTGCCATGACATCTGGCTTTGAAAACCAGTGGAGTTTAACTGGGAAATTTAAAAATTAGTGGGAGTAACTCAAGGGCAGCCAGAAGGTAATAAGAAATAGAGTCCCTGCCCTTAATGAGACAGCATACTGAATAACTCATCCTGAGACATGGCACAGAAGAAGCAATTTGAAAAGCACCTGGAGTACACATGAATGAGATTTATTGACTAATCTTAGCATATTTGCTGGAGGGGTCTGTATCTGTGGAATATTTCTCCGGGAACGAAAGTGCTGGTAGGCTCCATTTTTCTTCTCTTACTCCATCCTAGATAGCCCATGCTTGCAGGGGCCAATGCCAACACTGTCTATCTACTTTGTGAGCATCATGTGCCCACCCTGGCATTCCCCTGCAGATTATTCTAGCCAACCTTCCCTCCTTGGTGGCATCCCTCCAAAGTGACTCCTGCCCTGGAGAGTGGGGCAGATAACTGTCACACACCAGTGTGTTTGCAGTTCTTGTAGCTGGGCCTCTTAACTGGCTGCCTTTCAATACACCTGCAGTTGTGGTGGAGAGGCTAATTAGCTAGGCTGACTGCAGTTCTGCCCAATAGCCTACAGCAGCTATAGCCAGGCCTCTCAACAGCACAGGGAACAAACCCTCCCCAGGTGCTCATAGCAGACCAAGCTGGTCATCGCAGCCAGCTGGGCTGAAAGCAATCATGGCTCAGTCACAACAGAGGGTGCACACAGACCATACTGGGGACACCCTTGTAGTGCCAGGTTCTAGTGACCAGGGAGGGGGATTGCACCACAGGGCCCCACAAACCTCTTCTACACATGGCCACTACTTTCAAGACCAGGAGATATAGCCAACCTACCTAATACAGAAACAAACACACAGAGTTAGACAAAATGAGGAGATAAAGAAATATGTCCCAAATGAAAGAAAAGACAAAAATCACAATGAAAGAGCTAAATGAAATGGAGGTAGCAATGTGCCTGATAAAGTGTTCAAAATAATGGTCATAAAGATAATCATTGGACTTGAGCAAAAATTGGATGAACCCGTGAGAATTTCAACAAAGAGATAGAAAATATAAAGATGAATCAGCCAGAGCTGAAGAATTCAATAACCAAAATGAAAAATACAGTAAAAGGAATCAACAGCAGATTAGAGGATGCAGAGGAATGGATCAGTGATCTGGAAGACAGGGTATTGGAAAGTACCCAAGCCGAATAGCTAAATACATACATACATACATACAAAATAATAATAGGTTAAGGGAACTCTGAGACATCATCAAGCATAGAAACATTCCATACTATAAGGATCCCAGAAGGAGAAGATAGAGAAGGGGGCAGAAAACTTACTAAAGAAATAACGGCTTAAAACTTTTCTAATCTATGGAAGAAAACAGTCTTTTTTCTATCTTCAGGAATTAAGGAGAGCCACTAGCAAAATGAAGCCAAGACACATAATATTTAAAATGGCAAAAAATAATGATAGATAATTTTAAAAGCAGTGAAAAAAAAAAAAAGAAAACAGTGACATACAAGGGAAATCCCATACAGCTATGAGCTTATTTTTCAGCAGAAATTTTGCAGGCTAGAATTAAGTAATATGATATATTCAAAGCGCTAAAAGGAAAAAACANCCATACAGCTATGAGCTTATTTTTCAGCAGAAATTTTGCAGGCTAGAATTAAGTAATATGATATATTCAAAGTGCTAAAAGGAAAAAAAACAACAAACAAACCATGACCAAGAATACTCTACCCAGCAAGTTTATCATTTAGAATAGAAGG
Organism: Ailuropoda melanoleuca; assembly: GCF_002007445.2. Classification (NCBI taxonomy): domain Eukaryota; kingdom Metazoa; phylum Chordata; class Mammalia; order Carnivora; family Ursidae; genus Ailuropoda; species Ailuropoda melanoleuca. The sequence continues at coordinate 97,453,632 of NC_048221.1, forward strand.
AAAGATAAAAGGAAAGGTAAAGAATTTTCTAGACAAACAACAGTTAAAGGAGTTCATCATTTCTAAACCAGCCATATAAGTAATGTTAAACAGAATTCCTTAAGTGGAAAGAAAAGGCCATAGTTTGAGGTAAGAAAACTATGAAAGGAAAAAATTGCACAGGTAAAATTAAACATATTAAAGGTACTAGAATAATCACTTGTAAAGTCAGATTGGAGGTTAAAACACAGAAGTAGTAAAATCAATTATATCTACAAAAATAGTCAAGGGATACACAAAATAAAAAGATGTAAAATATGACATCATATAAATTAAACATGGAGGAGGGAGTAAAAATTTCATGTTTTTATAATGTGTTCAAACTTAAGCAACTTAATACAGACTGTTTTCCACATAGGATGTTATATGTGAATCCAATGGTAACCACAGATTAAAAACCTATAGATGATGCATAAAAAAGAGAAAGGAATTAAAGCATAACACTAAAGAAGTCATGAAACAACAAGAGAAGAGAGCAAGAAAAGAAGGAATAAAGAACTACAGAAACAACCAGAAAACAATTAAGAAAATGGTACACATCAATAATTATTTTAAATGCAAATAGACTAAATGCTCTGATCAAAAGACATAGGGTGACTGAATGGATTAAAGAACAAGACCAAGCTATATATTGCATATGAGAGACTCACGTCAGACCTAAAGACACACACAGACTAAAAGTGAAGGGATGGAAAAAGACATTCCATGCAAAGGGAAGTGATAAAAAGCTGGAGTAATGGTACTTATATTGACAAAATATGCTTTATTATTTTTTAAGGTTTTATTTTTTTTTATTTGAATGATTGAGAGAGAGAGAGAGAGAGAGAGAGAGAGTGCCAGGAGTGGGAGAGGGACAAACAGAATGTTTGCTGAGCACAGAGCCTGACATGGGGCTTGATCCCAGGACCCTGCAATCCTTACCTGAACTGAAACCAAGAGTCAGACATTTAACTGATTGAGCCACCCAAGTGCCCCCAAAATATACTTTAAAACAAAGAATGTAGTAAGAGATAAAGAAGGGCATTATATAATGATAAAGGGATCAATCCAACAAGAGGATGTAACCATTTAAAATGTCTATGCACCCAACACAGAAGCCCCTAAATACATAAAGCAAATATTAACAGACATAAAGGGAGAAATTGACAGTAATACAATAATAGAAGGGGACTTTAACACCCCACTTACGTCAATGGATAGATCATTCAAACAGAAAATCAACAAGGAAACAGTGGCTTTGAATGACACATTGGACCAGATGGATCTAACATCTATATTCAGAACATTCCATCCTAAAACTATAGAATACACATTCTTGTCAAGAGCATATTGAACATTCTCCAGAATAGATCATATATTAGGCCATAAAACAAGTCTCAACAAATTCAAAAAGATTGACATCATACCAGGCATCTTTTCTGACCATAATACCATGAAACTAGAAATCAACCACAAGAAAAAAAAAATCTGGCAAGAACACAAATACATGGAGACTATATAACATGCTACTAAATAGTATGGGCCAGCCAGGAAATCAAAGTCAATATCAAAAATACATGGAGACAAATGAAAATGAAAACACAACAGTCCAAAATAATTAGGATGCAGCAAAAGTTGTTCTAAGAGGGAAGTTTATAGCAATATAGACCTATCTCAAGAAATGAGAAAAATCTCAAACAACCTAAGCTTACACCTAAAGGAACTAGTAAAAGAAGAAGACAAAGCCCAAAGCTAGTAAAAGGAAGGAAATAACAGAGATTAGAGCAGAAATAAATGAAAGACCAAAAAAAAAAAAACCCCAAAAAACAAAAACAAAACAAAACAAAACAAAATACAAAACAAAACAAAAAACAAAAGGAAAAGAAAAGATCAGTGAAACCAAGAGCTGGTTCTTTAAAAAGTAAGTTAAACAAAATTGATAAACCTTTAGCCAGATTCATCAAGAAAAAAAGACAGGGCTCAAATAAATAAAATCAGAAACGAAGGAGGAGAAATAAGAACCAATACCACAGAAATACAAAGAATTATAAGAGACTATTGTAAAAACTTTTATGTTAACAAATTGGACAACCTAGAAAAATGGATAAATTCCTAGAAACATCCATTCTTCAAAAACTGAATCAGGAAGAAATAGAAAATTTAAACAGACCAAAAATAGTAACAAAAACTTCCAACAAACAAAAGTAGGACCAGAGGGCTTTATAGGTAAATTTGACCAAGCACTTAAAGAAGAGTTAATATCTATTCTTCTTAAATTATTCCAAAAAATAGAAGAGGAAGGAAAACTTTTCAAATTCATTCTACAAGGCTAGTGTTACCCTGATACCAAAACTGGAAAATGACATTTCCCCTCCCTCCCACCCCCAAAAAAGAAAACTACAGACCAATATATCTGATGAATTTAGATTGAGCAAAAATCCTCAAAAAAATGTTAGCAAACAGAATTCAACAATAATGGTAAAAGGATTATTCATGACAATCAAGTGGAATTTATTCCAGGGATGCAGAGTGATTCATTTGCAAATCAATCAATGTGATATATCACATTAACAAGAGAAAGAATAAAAAATATTATCATCTGACGATATGCAGAGAAAACCATTTGCCAAAATACAGTATCTATTCACGACAAAAACTCTCAAAAAGTGGGTTTAAAGGGAGCATGCCTCAACATAATGAAGGCCATATGAAAAACCCATAGCTAGCATCATACTCGATGGTAAAAAAGGGAAAGCATTTCCTCTAAGTTCCAGAAAAAAACAAAGATGTCCACTTTTACCATTGTCAGTCAGCACAGTACTGGAAGTTCTGGCTGCACAAATCAGATAAGAAAAAGAAATAAAAGCCATCCAAATCAGTAAGGAAGAAGTAAAACTTTCACTATTCCCAGATGCTATGATACTATATATAGAAAATGCTAAAGGCTCCACCAAAAAAATATTAGAACTGATAAATGAATTCATTAAAGTTGTAGGATACAAAATTAATATACAGAAATCTGTTGTGTTTCTATATACTAATAATGAAGTAGCAGAAAGAAAAATTAAGAAAACAATCCCATTTACAATTGCACCAAAAAGAAGAAAATACCTAGGAATAAATTTAACCAAGCAGATGAAAGATTTATACTCTGAAGCCTGTAAGACATTGATGAAAGAAATTGAGGGAGACACAAATGGAAAGATGCACCATGCTCACAGGTAGGAAGAATTAATGTTAAAATGTTCATACTACTCAAAGCAATCTACATATTTAATACAATCCTTATCAAAATACTAATAGCATTTGTCACTGAACTACAACAATTAATCCCAAAAGTTGTGTGGAAACATAAAAGACCTTGAACAGCCAAAGCAGACTGCAGAAAAGAGAACAAAGCTGGAGGTATCACAATCCCAGATTAAGGAAATACTACAAAGCTACAGTAATCAAAACAGTATGATACTGGCACAAAAGGAGATATATAGAGCAATGAAATAAGATAGAGAGCCAAGAATTAAACCCACACTTATATGGTCAATTAATCTATAGCAAAGTAGGCAAAAATAAACAATGGGGAAAAGACAGTTTTTTTCAATAAATGGTGTTGGAAAAACTGGACAGCTACATGCAAAAGAATGAAACTGTACCACTTTCTTTACCATACATAAAAATAAATTCAAAATGGATTAAAGACCTAAGTGCGTGACCTGAAACTATAAAATTCCTAAAAGAAAACATAGGCAGTAATCTCTTGGACACTGGCCTTAGCAACATATTTATGAATATGTCTCATGAGGTAAGGAAATAAAACCAAAAATAAACTATTGAGTCTATGCTGAAATAAAAAACTTTTGCACAGCAGAAGGAACCATCAACAAAGCAAAAATGCAACCTGGTGATGGGAGAAGATTTTTGCAGATGATATGCCCAATAAAAGGTTAATACCCCCAATGCATAAAGAACGTAAACAAGCCACCACCAAAAAAAACCCAGATGATCTGATTAAAAAATGGGCAGATGACCTGAATAGGTCATCTTTCGAAAGGAGATGTACAGATGGCCTACAGATACATGAAAATCACCAGGGAAATTCAAATCAAAGCCACAATGAGATATCACTTCATACCAGTCAGAATGGCCAGTATCAAAAAAACCAAAAATAAACAAGTGATGGCAAGGATGAGGAATAAGGCAAAACTTGTGCTCTGCTGGTGGGAATGAAAATTTGTGCACCTGTGGAAAACAGTATGGAGTTTCTTCAAAAAATTAACAGTAGAAATACCATATGATCTCATAATTCCACTACTGGCTATTTTCCCCAAAGAAAATGACAGCACTAAGTTGAAAATAGATATGCACCCCCATGTTCACTGAAGCATTATTTACAATAGCCAACATATGGAAACAACCCAAGTGTTCGTCAACAGATGAATGGATGAAGAAGTGGTATATGTATATAGTGGTATACATACATACATATGTATATATGTGTGTGTATGTGGTATACATATGTGTGTGTGTGTGCAATGGAATAATACTTAGCTATAAAAAGGAATGAAATCTTGCCATTTGTGACAACATGGATGGACATAAGTGAGATAAGTCAGACAGAGAAAAACAAATACCATATGATTTCACTTATATGTGGACAAAGAACAAAGCAAACATATCAACAAAAAACCAGATTCTTAAACACAGAGAAAAAAAACTGGTGGTTGCCAGAGAGGAGGGTACAGGGGATGGGTGAAATAGATGAAGGGGATTAAGAGGTACAAACTTCCAGTTATAAAATAAATGTCATGGAGATAAAAAGGACAGTACAGGGAATATAGTCAATAATATTTAATACTGTTATTCGATGACAGCTGGTGACTACACTTATTATGGTAAGCACTGAGTAATGTATAGAACTGTCAAATCAGTATGTTGTACACCTGAAACTAATATAGAACAAAAACAAATAACTAAAAAACCATACAAAGACAATAACTATCACCCATCTACCCTCAAGAGTAGAAGCTTGAGGAGTTAGGTGTGAGCTCTGGACGTGAAGATGACCCATTCCTTAGTTTGCAGACCACTAAAAATGATGTTAACAGCCAGAGAGACTAAATCCTGTATCAGTATAAGTGGTTATGCAGGATGTGGAAACAACTTAATAATCACGGTACTCTTTGCTTGTATAATTTCTTACTGTTTAAAAAAGAATCTCTAAGAATGTTAGTCCCTTGCAATGGACTGATAATATATAGAAATGTTGAATCACTACATTGTACACATACAACCTGATACTAATATAACATTGTACATCAACCATACTTCAATAATAAATGAAAAAAAAAGATGTCACCGTGCTAAATAAAAATACAGTCATGTCTGTCTTAGAATACATGGAAATAGATAGACTATCTATATGGTAATCCCAGATGTTTCAGAAATATTGCAGACACGGTGGCTTAACAGACATTTATTTTCTTGCAATTCTAAAGAATGGAAATTCAAGATCAAGGTGTTGGTCGATTTGGTTTCCCCTGAGTCCTCTCTCCTTGGCTTGCTGTGGCCACCTTCTCACTGTGTCCTTACATGGCCTTTTGTCCATGTGCATGCATCCCGGGTGTCACATCCTCTTCTGAGGATACCAGCCACACTGAATTGGGGCCTTACCTTTATGACCTAACCTAACTTTATTTTGTTTACTTATTTTTAAAGAATTTATTTATTTATTTGTCAGAGAGAGAGAGAGAGCACAGTGGGGGGAAGGGCAGGCAGAGGGAGAAGCAGGCTCCCAGCTGAGCAAGGAACCCAGTCGCGGGGCTCGCCCAGAACCCTGGGATCATGACCTGAGAGGAAGGAAGGCAGATGCTTAGCAGACTGAGCCACCTAGGTGTCCCCTAAGTTTAATTACCTTTTTAAAAGCCCTGTCTCCAAATGCAGTCACATTGGGGGATAGCATTTTAATATATGAACTTTAGGGGGCATAGTTCAATGCATAACAGCAGAGAAACTCTCCACTTGAGAAAAGTGAACTCCAAAGATTTGGGTGTTAGAGCCATCTCCAGAGAATCTAGGCTGAGATTTACCTTGAACTTTTGAGCCTTATCTTTAAAAAAGAATGCCAACATATTTTGGTGAGGCTTCTGAATTTTGTATTAAGGCCGTAGGTGCTGTGGAAAAGTGCCTGTACATACGGCACAGTGCCTGGAGGTTTATCTAGGCTCCCCCTTCAACAACCCCCTGGGTACTTTCTTATTCTTGTTGGGTGTCCCTGTTGCCATGTTGCTATATTCTAGTTCTCTGCCAAGTGTTGTTGTGTTTTTGGATTGATCTCTCAAATAGACTCTCTACTTGGCTTTTAAATTTGCCCCGAATAGAGCCTTAAGTTTCTTGCCCTACAACCTCAGGCCATTGAAGTACATTGATGTTAGTCTAGTCTTATAACCTGGGCTGTGGTTTAGCTGGAAAAGATATGGACCTTGCTTTGTTTGTCATGGAGAGTATAATGCAGCAATTTTGTACTTTCTATAGGATAAACCGATTTGAATTAGATTAGTGAAAGACTGTAATTATAGATCATTTATAGAAAAACACCATCTCATTAATTGGAGGCTCGCATAATAAATGGCAAAATCAGTGCACAGCCTACGCCACTTTTCAGCAGAATGCGATCAGGAGCTCAAAATGCTGGGTGTGGACTTGGAGAGCTGGTCGTACCCGAAGGGCAGCAACATAAATGTTTCCTGCTTCTTGAAAGTGAAATAGAGTTTTAGCAAATTACGAAATACAATGATAACCTTGAGGAAGTGAAGAAAAGAATTATAAATTTCATGCCATGAACAGTATCGTTTGTAATTCCATGCCTGAATTGCCTATCCATTACTTACATGTTGCTGAGTAAATAGAAGCCTTACCTGTTTCCTACTGAAAGGACATGCAGACATTCCTTCTGGCTACAAGAGACAGAAAACTTGCTAATGTTTGAAATATCCATTGAAGTTTTCTAGAAGCAGATGGTTATAAATGTGCTATATTTGAACTTTAAAAGTGCTTTGAAGAAACAGACCTGTCTCAAGTGTCTGAAGAACTGAGATTTGTCTTAAGAAAATTGGTAGAAATACGACAATTTCAAGTTCAAGAGGTTCTGGACAGATGAGGAATTAACCATAAGCTAGTTGCTATTTAACATAGAAGTTAAACCACTGTGGCCATCTCTTTAGACAAGCTTCGTAAATTTCTGGAGATATTAAACGCTAAGATCCTAAATGCCCAAGGCAAAGAAAGTAAAATAACTAATGTAGTTACAAGGTCTCACAGGAAGCTAAGTAGATTATTATCATTCATAAGAAAATTTCCAAATTAATGACCTAGAGAGAATAATATTTGGGTTTAATGATTCTAACAAAAGACATGTCTCTAATAATGAGTAAATAATGTCCATTTGATTTTTACCTTTTGGTGGGCTAAGCTATGGTGAAAAGTAAAGTAGTTAACATCTTTTATAACCTTGGAAAAGCACTGTGTGAAGACACCTCATTATATCTGGCTTCAATTTCTCAAATTTTACGAAATCAAATTCCAAGAGGCAGCCCTGTTAGAATAAATCTATCACTATGATCTGCGGATTATAAATTAGAATCTTTGAGACAATTGAAAAGCGAAACATTCATTTAACATATTTTTTGAATACAAGATCCAACTAGCTTTATTCCTTTCTTTACATTCCACCAATTAAATAAACCAAATTCAGTTTTCATTTTTTTTCATGTGCCGTTGATAATACTACTGGATTGGATTATTTCTGCCTCTTAGGCATTGTATGTGGCAGGAGTGAGTTGACATAGAACTACACATTATATTTAGCTTAATTTGATGGAGTTTCTTTCTAAGTGAAAGTTCATCTCCTTTTTAAGTGATACTGGCTATTCCTTGTCTTTGAACTCAATTTTCCTGTGAAAGCTGAACTTTTAGCAAATGAAGCCACAGAGACTCAGAAATTTCAATTAATTCATCAGTCCAGATACTAGCGTAACTGGCTCTTGAATAATATGGACTTGGTGACATACGAACATGAAAATAGGTGTCTCCGCTAATTACTTTTAATCACGCTCTGTTGCATCTCCCCTTCTTGCCTCTTAACTACCCTTTGGGCACTTGTGGATATTAAAACTCAATTCAGCCCAACTCCAATCTCATCTGTCTAATTCTCAGTCGTTGCCTGGTCCATGGCCAGATGGATTTATGGTGGGAAGGTGGTGCCGAGGCTCTTGCTCTTCTTGCAGCTGCTCTGGGTTGGGGCAGTGGGAGGGAACAGGGTAAAAGGGCAGAGGCCCTTGTACTTACTGGCTTGCCACTGTAGTCCTTTCTTGCATATTGCAGCTTCTCCAGCCAACAATGATGGATGGGTGACCCCCTCCCTGCGTAAGGATGGAGGTGCTGTTCTCTCTTGGAACCTATGGATAGGTTCTTCTGAGGCCCTAGAAGGAAGGGCTCCAGACTCACAGTTGCCTCTATATGAGCTGAGACTTTGGCTTCTGCTTTTCTATCCCATTTCCCTGTTCCTGCCCTCCAGCTGTCTCCCCCCACCCCATCCAGTCTCTTGTTCCTGGATTCTAACTGAATAATAATAAGGCAGCACAGGCCCGGCTACCTTGCCTATATGGCCACCTGACCCAATGGAACTGACACATCTTTGCCATGACAGTGAATGAGACTGCAGGCTTTCCTCCTGTGGCTACCTCTCACTGATTCTCATCTCTTCCAGCTCATATTCGAGCACAGGGGGACCTATCAGCGAGTCTGTTTCAAAAGCCAGCTTCGTGGAGAGATGTATCTCCTTTTCTTGCAGGCCTCTGCATCTCAATGAGTGAGTCTCTGGTGCCTCCTCTGTTAGCTTGGAAAGGGGGCATCTTCCTCTCTCATTCAATGGGATCAAGAGGAAAAGCTGAATTTGTCTGCTCCCTTACTCTGATGATTTGTTTGGATCCTAACCTAGTCATTTGCTAATAGACACAGGAAATGAGGATGGGAGGTGGAGCATTGATGGGGTCAGTGTGGCTGTCTCTTGGTCTGCCTGAGGATGTGTGTCCAGCTCTGGTGGCTTTCCTTTCTTACATGAATGATGGATGGGATCCTTACTTTGTCTTCATCTCTACTTAACAACATGTTATGTTAGGAAATGACCAGCAAGACATGGAATAGTCCAGGTCAGCATGGACCATAAACTGGGATCTGTGCAGAACCAGACCAGAAGATGATGCCAGATAAAGAATGCTGGGTCCATAATCTTACAGATACCGTTCGTGCAGCCACTCCTGGCTCAGTGGTCAGCAACGCATCCTCAATGAGGGACTGGTAGCAAACTCTAGAATCCATTCTAGTGACACCTCTGAATGTTTACCCATGATTTGGTAATTAATTGTTCTTTTAGCTTGTGCCATATGAAATTGCCATTTTTTCCTAAACCAAATAGTCAAATATTGTCAATTTTATAGTGGCAAGCCTAATTACAATGTCAATTTAGTCAGTCTCAACCAGAACAATACATTCTGTCATTTTGTTTGTGTTCAGAGTTGAAAACCCTCCCTGACAGTTTTGGAGAAGAGAGAAATTGGGAGTGTTCAGCCAAAGTCCTGACTACTGCCCTAGTTTAATAATCAGGCAAAACTGATGAGCTTCCCCTGATTATGGAAGGGAGCTTAAACAGGAATGAGAAAGCAAACTTTCAAAGAGAAGTGTTTTTTTTTTTCTTTTTCTTTTTTTGGGGGGTGGTGGCTCAGTCAGTTAAGCCTCTGCCTTTGGCTCAAGTCATGATCTCAGGGTCCTGGGATCAAGCCCCATGTTGGATTCTCTGCTCAACGGGGAGCCTGCTTCTCCCTCTGTCTGCCCCTCTGCCTGCTTGTGCTTGCTCTCTCTCTCTCTCTGTCAAATAAATAAATAGAATCATAAAAAAATGAGAGTTTTTTAAAATTTAGAGTAGAATTTATTAATTTGAGTAATGGCTTTGGTACATATTTAAAAAATATTTCTAAGTTTTTTATTAAAAAGAATTGAGGAATGCTGCCAGTTACCCAGAAAATAATAATGTATAAAAAAGTCAGGGAAACCTGATAACAGTTTTTAAAATTCGTGAATTGTAAAATATTCTAGTTATTTAAAATATTCTATTAAGTGAATTCAGATGGAATGTCCCAGAATTACATTATCTATTTCTGCCTTTACTATTGTTACCAGGCAGCCATGTCCACAGAAACTCTGACTTGTGGGACATAGGTCTTCTCACAGGGTTGTTAGGAAAAGAAAACGGTCTCACGAACCAAAGACAATCTAGACAAGGGAAAGAGAAGATCAGTTTAATACTGGTAATTATCAGAACTCCATGCAAGTCGAGGAGCTCTACATGAAAAAAAAAGTGACTACAAAGTCTGGACAGAATTTTACACACATTTATACAGAAAAATAAAAGACAGAACAACTAAAACTTCTCTCGTCCCCTTGAAAGACCAGGGATGCACTTGCAATGGTCTTACGTATAAGGTATACTTTGTGAGAGGCCCTGAGCTAATTGTGGAGGTGATTAAAGGTTCAAGATCAGAAGGCCTGCACACATGCACAGAGATATTAAAAGGTTGAGATGTCTAATTGGCATATTGGATGCTCAAGGAGACACCCTGGTGAGACAGGGGCCTTCCTTCTCCAAGAAAATGTCACCGGTGTACACTTATAAGGTCCTGGCGAGAGTGTTAATTGATGGTCACATTTCTAGGGAACAGTTGTTGTGTATCACAAAACGTAAACACAGTCACATTCTTTGATCCCGCAATTCAGTCTCTAGAAGTCAATTTGTGATAAATATTTCCATTTGTCTTATTTGTCGGCAGGGTAGTTTGAGAATTATTTAACTGTAAGAGCAAGAATTTAGAAACAATCTAATGTCTTTCAATAAGTATTGGTTAAGTTAAATATCATGCATGCACAAGAGAATATTTTGATGTTGTGAATATATTTAATGACATGGGAAAATGCTCATAATATATGATTAAATGAAAAAAAAACTTCCCACCAGACAAAACCTTGTACATATATAATCCAAATCTCTATACCTAGACATCTATAGGGCAACAACCCAAGGGAATTTAACAGGGCTATGTCTACAGGATATATGAGGGATAGTTTATGTTTTACTTTATGCTTTTGTCTGTATCTTCTACAGTTAACATTTTTATTCAGAAAAACAAATGTTATCAGAAACAAAGTGAAAGAAATTGTAGTGAGCTAGCATTTAATAGTAGTTGCTGTTCAAAGATATATAATGATTTTTTAATAAAAACTCCTTTTGAACTTTCCATTTGTACTACTGGAGGGACCTCTGTTTTCATATCTCTCTGGCTGTGTTTTATCTGTACATATTTGCTCTGAGGACCTGGGGTCTGCTTTTGTAAGTGCATTTCTGCCACAACTCCTTTTGATCTTGAAGAGGAAGCATTAGACCAGGAGCTGAAAATCTAAATCATAACTTTAACTCTGTTATGATCTAGTGGTAAGTCTGTAGACACATTCCTTAATGTCTGCTTCCCCTAGTTTGGAGCACTAAGCCAGATTCACCTAAGTGCGGGTGGTGGGTCAGGAGGCTCCAAAGCTGGGACGGAGCAGGTGCTGAGGGCTCATGTGGGTAGAGGAAGAGAAGAGACACTCAGTCTTTCCAGGCTCCCTCTACTCCCAAGAAGAGGAAGCGAGGAAAGACTTTTTTGGTCTCTCTGTAGAATGAAATCCCTAGTTGTTGTTGCCATTCTCTATAATGGAAGAAGTGGATAGAGTTGTCAAAATAAATAGAAAATACCAATGAAAGGTACTCAGAAGGACTAAACTGCTGCCTGTCTTCAAATTAAAAATACATGCAGAATGCTCCCATTTTTTCCTTATATATAATAGAAAAACTAATTAAAAGGATCTTTAAAAGCTTTTGGATTGAGAAGCGAGTTTTTAAAAAAGTGATGCTCAAATTAACACGAAGAATTATTTAAAATTGTTGAATACTGGTAATTCACATTTGGCAGATCTGATGCTTCTCTGGTAAAGAGATGATCCAACAATCATCTGGAGACCTGGCTATGCTGGCTAAATGAAACCTTGTTGCATTATTCTGAACATCTGAGGATTCACCACTAGATGGCACTTGAAATCCATGAGACTCAGAGGGATGCTTCAACTGGGTGGCAAGAAAAGACACAGGACAGGAATACAACTTCAGTTCTCTGAACAGCGTTATCTCCTTTGCAGGAGAAGAAAAGCAGACTCAAGATTATTTCGAGACAATTGGAGGGTAGGATTCTTAAAGCGAATATATACATGATAGAATGTTTCTCTTTAAATATAATTTCCCCTCACCTAAATTGCTATTGATGAGTAGGTTTTTAGTATTAAGACAACAGGCTGTTGGACTAATGAGGGTTTGGTGTAAACAGTGAGCCACCGTGTTCTTTCTGAAGAGGTGTGGCGAACGCACCGGGAATCAAAATGTGGGGTTTTCGTCCCAGCTCGGTGCCTGCTCTGTTGTTTGGCACCGGGCTAACTGCTCTTTCTGCCTGTAGTTAATTTGGTTTGTGCTTCTCTCATACATCTAGGGGAGCAAAACCCAGGATAAGGACATTGTGAAGCACTAAAAGGAGCAGTGGAGTAGAACCGTTGATTTCAGGGACTTGGCTCCAGCCGACCAACCTCTCTGGCTGTGGCGATCGGATACAGAGGGAGTGGCAGGTGCACTGGGAGGAGTGGTGCGTCTTCATTTTTAGCCAAGGCAGCCTGCACCAGGAGGGGAAAAGCAGAGACAAGTAAGCAACAGCCAGTGCTAGGCCCCAGGCAGTGTGTGCGGCCAGCCTGCAGAGGGGGAAGGACGGCTGGATGGGAGTTGGAGGGAGGGATGGGTTCAGACCCGACAGCCAATCAGCACTGTGACCTTTGGCAAGTGAAGGTGAATTGGGGCCTCTGTTTCCTCACTGAAAAATGAAAGAGTTCAGTGTTTGTAATTTCTGAAGTCCCTTGTAAAGTTTCTAGATCATGTCAGGACATCTACATGTTTTTTAAATTTAGTTATCACAATAAGTTTTTCAAGTGGGCACAGCAGAGATTATATTATCTTCCCTGTTTTCTGCAACAGAACGGGGAGCTGAGAAGGTCTACGCTTGCTGCTCAAAGCCTGACCTGAGCCGTACCAGCTCCACTTGGAAGCCTGGGGGAAATGCAGACTCTGGGGCTGCGTCCTCCACCTAGTGAATCAGAGTCAGCATTTCTAACGAGAGCCCAGGTCTTCACACGTACATTAAAGCTTGAGGAACACCACCATGCTATACACGCTCCCTGGAAAAGTCCCCGCTGTGACTTCTCCTTTTCTTCCTTTCCTCTATGAGGAAGTCCTTGAACTTAGGGGTGGGATTGATTTGTTTCTTTGACAAATATTTACTAAGCACCTGCTACTGTCAGGCACTGTTCCCCTCTGGGGGAGCAGAGAGGAGCTGCGTGGGAAGATCTCCATCCTTGTGGAGAAGGACAGGAATTCCTTGTAAGAGTCTTTTCGTGTCCTCTTTCCTTGTCTTCTAGGAGTAGAATTTTGGGTGGTACGATGAGTGAGGCCTGCAGTCTTTAGCAACCTTCACTTGAGAGTCTTTTGAGCTGTTAAAAATCTAAGACAGGGTTTTCAACTGTAGCAAATTGGTATTTTGGATCTGATAATTCTTTGTTTTTTGTTTTTCTTAAAGATTTATTTATTTACTTATTTGCACACAGTGAGAGAGAGAGAGCACAAGCAGGGAGCAGCAGGCAGAGCGAGATGGAGAAGCAGGCTCCCTGCTGAGCAGGGAGCCCTATGGGGGACTCAATCCTAGGACCCTGAGATCATGACCTGAGACCAAGGCAGAAGCTTAACTGACTGAGTCACCCAGGTACCCCTGGATAATTCTTTGTTGTGGGGATTGTCTTGTGGGAGCCCAGACATCCAGCAGCCTCTGGGGCCTCTAATCATGAGCCACCTGTAGCAACCCTCTGTCATTATGGGGACAACCAATAATGTTTCCAGATATTGCTGACTGTCCTCGGAGGCTTTAATCCCCCTGCCTATAGGTTATTATTCTCTACCTAAGAGGAGCTAGGATACGGTCAAGGGGAGACACAGGCAGGAGCACGTTAATAGCCTGATTGGGTCTAAGGCTTTCAGAAAAAGGGAGGTCAACAGGAACTTGAACTTCCTTTCACTGTCATTCCCTTTCTTCATAATAAGGAAGTAAATATGGGTTCCAGAGGACAACATCTATTCAGAATTCAGTAGTGTTCATCTACTGGAAGTTTGTTTAGAATTGTTTCTTGCAACATGAAGGAAAGTAGAAGAGAAGAAATCTCTCTTACAGTTTGTACACTCAAAGCATGCTCTAAAATTAACTAGAATTATTTCCTTGGACAGTCAATTCTCCCACCCGAAGGTTTTCTAGGTGACAAGTATAGTGGTATACGTAGTAGGCATCGAGAGAGAGTCTACAGAAGGTACTTCACTCTAGATTCCCAGGCAGTGAGATGCCTTTTCTGCCTTTGGAGCCAGTAGGATTTAAATAATACACCTGGAAGACTCCTTCGCCACTAGCACTGTCAAGTTCCTAGCTAAATTTACAGGTGAGAGTGTATATACTTCTGAAGTAATTTTAGTGCAAATAAATACCACCAGAATGAAATGAGAGCACTTCTCTTGGACAAAAGCCAAAGCAGAACAGAGTCGTACAAGCCTCTGCGTACCTGTATCCTGAGTGCAGGGAGACGTAATCTTTCCACAGTTCTGTGTAAATTCCAGGAGGCTAGTCTGTCTTGACTCGATTGTAGCTTGACCTCTGTCCTGTAGGGACTGGAATTGACTTCCTGAAATCCCTTTTCAAACTAAAAATCTGCTCTCTTGACTCATTTGTTTAACCCCTGCCATATAACATTAAAGCTTCAGACTTGCAAAGGAGTGCTGAGGGTGGCCTGGGCAGCAGGTTGGGGTGGGGGGGGCATCTCCGTCCCACACGGAGCCTTTCTCCTTGCTGGCAACGTGGAGTGTATTATTGAAAAAGGCTGGCAGCTCAAGGCATTGTTTGGCTTTCTTCCTTGACAACAACAGGCAACAAACTGTAGGGAAGTTTTCCCCTAATCTACTGGCACCTTGTACCCTGGTGAAATGCAATACGTAGTCTGCACACTGATCCTGAGGAAGTGAATAATTCACTTGAAGTCATTTCTCTGCTACCATGTTTTCAGGCATCTTTGCTTACTGCGGAGAGTATAGCTACTGTGTTTCGACAATCAACCATTTTTCTCTGGGAGCAGTTAGGAGAAGGGTCCTGGGGTATTCAGGTGAAGGTGCTAAGTGTAAGTACAGCCCTCAGGCACATTGCAATATCTACTTATTATTCAATGAGTGGGTTGAGAACCACATCGAAGTCACCTTGGAGTTTGTTGGAAGTACAGAATCTTGGGCCCACCCTAGACCTACTGAAACAGAATCTGCAGTTTAACAAGATCCCCAGGTGATTCATATGCATATTTAAGTGTGAAAAAGCAACGCTACTTGGATCAGTACTGCTCAACCTTGACTGGACATTAGAATCACCTGGGGAATTTGGTAATCTCCCGATGCCAAGGCTGAACCTGACATCAGTGATTCTCAGCCAGGAATGACTTTGTCCCTCAGAAAACATCTAGCAACAACATTTGGAGACATTTCTCGTAGCTAATACTATTATAAGTGTGCTCCTGACATCCAGTGATACAGGTCAGGATACTGCCAAATACCCTACAACGTGGCGACAGCCCCTCAAAACAATGCATTTCTGGCCCCAAATATCAATACTGCCAGTGTAGAGAAACCATGTTCTAGACCAATTAGATGAGCCTCTCTCAGGGTGGGAACTAGTAACCACGTATTTTTTAATACTTCCCAAATGACCCCAATGCGCAGCCCAGGTTGAGAACCATTGGTAGAAGCTTTGTTGATAGAGAGCCATCAGGACAAGGAGTTCGGATTTAAGACATCCAGAAAGATGACTTGGTTTCAGAATATAAGGTAGATTGAGTTGTAGTGTATGTCCAGTGTTTCAGCTGTGGGGCAAGGAGGACTGGGGGACAGGGAAGTAGATGGGGCTAGAGATCAGAAAATTGTGTAGACCTTAAGCAGATTCAGAGACTATCTCTAGATCCAGCAGCAAGGAACTGAAGGGGATAAATCAGGACCAAATCCTAGTCATAGGGGCTCTTCCAGTGACTTATTTCTGCACAAAAAACCACTCCAATAGGTAGTGGCTTAAGACAACAATCTCTTATCTATCACAGTTCAGTGATGGGACTGGTTTCAACTAGACAGTTCTTGCTTTGGGTTTCTCACATCTACTGTCAGATCTTGTCTGAGACTCTGGTCTTCTGACGCCTTGTCTGTGCCGACGTCCGACATGGCTCACTTAGGTGGCTGGCAGTTGCTCTTGGTTGCCGCTGAGCACCCAGCTGAAAGCTGATCTGGGGCTGTGGACTGGAGCACCTCTCCATGACACCCACCCCCACCCCCACCCCATGGTCTTTGGGCTTCTCTCAGTATGGTAACTAAGTTCTCAGGGGAAGCATCCAAAGAGCAAGCATTCCAAGAGACTAGAGCTGGTCTGGGTCCTTGTGAGTGAAAGTCAGACTATTGATATTTTCTCAGGAATTTTACTTTCTGAGAACTTAAACTTTTATATAATTAAATTTGTATAATTGTAAATTTATAGAATTTTGTATATAATTATATCTGCATATAATTATATATACATTTGTATATAATAAATTTGTGTAATTATAAATTTATATGATTAAATTTGTATATAATTATATTTGTAAATTTCACCAGCAATAAGATTCAGAGATAATTCTACAGGTATTGAAATAAAATTGATACTGAAATATTTGTGAAACAGAGGACTGCGAAGAAAATATAAAGTATCAACGTGTTTTCTATCTTTTCTCCCCCTCACTCTTTTCCTTTCTATATTCAGCCCTTTATATCTCCCAGATCTGCTGACCAACCGTAAAATGTTTTCTTTTTTAATGGTGTTACCAGGGGTAGGGCTAGTGGGGTCTATTTACTAAGAAAATAAACTTTAAAATTTTAAACAAAACTGTTTTTACTGCCCAGGAGTGCTGCTCATTATAAGTGACTCATTCATTCATTAAACCAACCATGTAGAAAGATATGGTGGGTGGTCTGATTTGTCTGTAATATATTTGAGATGATATCATAGTTAAAACTATTTTGTATTTAGAGGTATAGATAATTCAGACCCATTTCCCCTAAACGATTTTTTTCTTTTTGTAATTGTAAATCACAGTCATCTCTCTGAGATAGTTCACAGTCCTTTTGGACAGGGAAAAAGGTTATAAACTTGATGGGAATGCAAATGTGCTGTTTACACTTTTTGAAAACAGCCAATAGAATGCTTATTCAATAAAATGAAAATCCACTACAAATCTTAGGGTATTATTTTTTTTCTTCTGGTTTTCATGAGATTTTGTGAATGTTTCAGGCATTTATTACCATCAAAGCAACTGATTCCCTGGGTTCTTGCTGTTTTCTATTACCAAAATATGTTCCAAAATTTTTATTAAATAAATGTTTATAATCAAGGAGTGATATTGCTTTTTGCCTAGAACAAATGGATCATCTTTTGTAGTAATCGGTTGACTCTCGACTTGGTTTGTGAAACACGTTTCACCAGTTCCTTAAGATTGCTTCGCTTTGGGGCGCCTGGGTGGCACAGCGGTTGAGCGTCTGCCTTCAGCTCAGGGCGTGATCCCGGCGTTACGGGATCAAGCTCCACGTTGGGCTCCTCCGCTATGAGCCTGCTTCTTCCTCTCCCTCTCCCCCTGCTTGTGTTCCCTCTCTCGCTGGCTGTCTCTATCTCTGTCGAATAAATAAATAAAATCTTTAAAAAAAAAAAGATTGTTTCGCTTTTCCCATCGTACAAGTGAGGACCATGAGAATTATGAGCATGAACAATCCCTACCTACTTCAGGACTTTTCTTGGAACAGTTTTGCTATGTGCGCTTCACAATTATACCACCCTCAAAGAGGTATCACTCAAGGAAAGCTGGCCTATGAAATGATGGGCTACGTTTCACAGAAAAAAGAAAAAGTCACAGCAGCTCACCATGTGGACCAAGGAGTGGGGGTGAAAAGGGAGCATAGCATGAAAAAGAGAAATTGACAAGGATTTATAAGGACTTAAAAGGATGAGATCTAGTTGCAGCTCCGTCACCATTAGGTAGAAGCCCTGAGACGAGGATTTGACCTTATACACCGCCCTGAATACCTCCCGAACTTAGGAGTTGGTCAGAAGGAGGGAAGGGAGCCCTGATTTGCCTACGCTAGGTAAGATACTACCCACAGAGCTTAGAAGGCGAATGAGGGCTGTGTGACGCAGGCCTTGGCTCCCCTATTCCCTCCGCGGTGATTTCCAGCCATCCCTTCCTGGCGTTGGCAGGAGCAGCTCTCTCCTTGAAATGAATGGGAGTCTTGGTGCATGCAGTTCTGCCAGATGACAGCCCTGAGACAGTCTGTTCCACAACAGAAACAGAAAGACACAGAGCATCCCCCGAGCCTGGAGAGACCTAATTAATGATAAAATAAGACTTTACTTCATGCAATGTTTTTTCTTTTCTTAGACTTGAGGCCACGCACGTGGAAGTTAATGGTCCCGTGAGAAAAGTTGACAGTGATTACACATAAACTGGAAGAACAAATGACCCTGGGCCCAAAGTAATCATTTTGTTTCTACTCTTCCTTGCGGATGCATCATCCACCTTTTGGCACCCACAGATTTATTCTAGTACTGAAAACGCAAAGTATTTCTCAAGATATTTTTGGTTGTTTGTGTTGGGAATAACAGACAGCATCCTCGTGCTCCTTATATAACCCAGGGAATGTCAAGTACTGACAATGCTTTCTCATTCCACAGTTGTCTTCTGGAAGAGGAAAGAACAGTAAAGGTATCCTTAACCAGTAAAGTACTAATCACAAAAGAGAGCTAATAGACACAATCACGAAGTGATGACACCTGGCATTTCGTGAGAGCTCAGTAAATAAATTAATTTCGTTAACGATTTGTAATGAAGTAGAACTATGGAAGCTGGTGGAAGTAAAGAAGAAGATCCGTTAGTTATACTTGGCTAGAGATCTTGTGAATTTTATGGTTTCAGTTTTTCCTATTTAAACAAAGAGTCTTGTTGATTATACTATGTTTCCGACGTCTCACTAAATCATGCCACCCTTGTATAAAGATTCAGGATAAAAAAAGGAAACCTACCATGTGCTAAACAGTTTCACCTATATTATCTGACTTGATCTTCCCAAGAGTCCTTCAAGGTCAGTGCTGCCACATTGCTAACCTATTCCCACTTTCTAGATGAGAAGAAGGAAGTGCAACAAGGTTGATTAATTTGCTTGAGGTCATAGAACAATAAACAGCAAAGCCAGGACTTGAACCCAGATCGAACTGCAAGACTTTGGTCATTTCTGCAACACCCACTCTGTCTTTTCACTTTTATCTCCCATAGATTGCACACCTAATGCTTCTAGGATCTGTGCTAGGAACAAAACATCAGCATCTCTACCAAAAACCTTTTGTTATGCAGTCACTATGTTTATATTGGTCTCCATCTAAAAATGTATCTTGTCTAACCTTGTCACTGTTAAGGAGATCAGTCAATTTAATTTGTCAATGAGCCTTGTTAAATTACTGCCCTAGACTCATATAACCAAATATAATATGACAGACCTATAAGATGTCTCAAGTTTTATCTTCCAGTTGGAGGTTGTCTTGGGAAGACTTGTAAAGTAAGTAGTTCATAGTCATTCATCCATTCATTTAATAAATGCCTATTGAGCTTTTAATGTGGAAGGCACAGTTCTAGGTGCTGATAATAAAGCAGTGAACCAAAAGACAAAAAGCTCTTTCTCTCATGGAGCTCATATTCCAGTGGCAGGTAAGTAGTAGGGTAAGCAGTTAATAAATAAATGAGGAAATGTATAACACATCTGGTGGTGATAAGCACTGTGGAGAAAAAGGAAGCAGGGAAAGGGGCAGAGAATTGGGGAGGTTGGAGGGATGGGTGATATGGTGCTATGTTATGCTGGATGGTCGGGCAAGACTTTTCTGATGAAGCGACAGTTGAAAGAGGTAAAGGAGGGAATCATGTGGGTCTCTGGGCATTCCAGGAAGAGAGAACAGTGAGCGTGGTGTGTCAAGTTGCTGCAGGGAGGCCAGAACAGTGAAGGAAAGGCAGCAAGGAGACAAGAATGAAGGTAATAGGGTTGGAGGCAGATCCTATGCAGTAGTAGGGCTTTGTCCCTTGCCCCACCCAGCACGCCTCCATATTTTGTATTTTGAGAATTTTTCCCACTGTCTGTTATTTCTAGACATCCCGAGAGATCCTTCACACATTGTCACCCCCCAGAGGCTGGGCAGTGTAGTGCTTCTCTTCAGATTCTGCAGTCAGGCTATGTGGGTGCAAATCTCAACTCTTGCATGTGAATTGGGCAAGTCACCCAACTTTCCATGTTTCACTTGCCTCATCTGGAACATGGAGATTGTGATGATGGTGATGACAATGATGATGATGACGATGATGATGGTGGTAGTGATATTGTCTACATCCTAGGGCTATTTTAAGGGTCACATGAGTTATTATGTGGAAGGCACTTAGAACAGTACCTGACACATAGGAAGCACCATGTACGAGCGGGCTGGTCTTATTCACAGAGAGGATGAAGATCTGCCAAAGTAAATCTCAGCGTCCAGTATGCCATTCTTCCCAAGGATCTTTTCCTTCCAAGAGACAATGTTTCCTGACGTTTTTTCACCCCGACATTTTTAAATAGTGGAATCCCAGGCATGAGAGGCACCCATGTAGGGGGAGAGATTTTTAGTTAAGAAGGCCTTCCCAGCATGCCTCCTACAATACACGGTCTTAATTTACTTCTATTGACAGATGGACCAACTCTTCCCTCCACCAGAATTCTACAGGGAGTCCCTGCTCCTTAATTTTTTTGTTGACCCAATATGCTTACGACTTTCAGTATCAAAACCTTCAGTTTTATTTTATGTTGGGTTGTAAATGTTATGCATCCAAGCATCCACACCTGCATAAAAAACAGGGCCATCACTCCACTGTGAACTCAGAAAGGAGAAATTGCTGCAAGCTGCAAGAGAGATGGTTCATCTTGCACATCTGAGAGTCAGAAGCGGTGGAGGATTGAGCTATAAGGGGAGGGCCATTGTAGCATATGCTCATGAATAATGAATCTGACATTATAGCTATGCAAATGAAACACAGCAAGCTCTAAGCTAAAACCTGGTTCATCATTTATTCACGGCCTCTTGTGTGCAGCACCTGGATAGTGCTCAGGATAGGGAGGGAACAGAGCAATCTGCTTGCTCTCCTTGGGATAGAGAAGATCTGCGTGAAGAAGCCAGATATCTGAGATGGTGCAGTTTCCATCGCAAGCCCTGGAGGTAAATGAAGGTGAATAAAATCCTAGAGGAAATGCATGCTCAGTCCTAAAGAGTGGACAAATATGAGAGCTTGTTAAGGCATGGAGTGACAATAATTACTGATGCTGAGGGTAATGGACAAAGACAAATTAGGGGCTGAATGTAATCCAATGCATTGCGTGATCGTTACATTGTAATATTTAAGTGTGCACGGAATAGACACAGTGATCAATTTTACTCCTCTGAGGGAAGTTCTACATTTTCTGGCAGTCTCGAATTTACCTTTAGAGTAAACAATGTATTTTTCAAAATTGGACATCAATACAATATCGCAATTATGGAGAGATGAGGAATTCGTATTTGTTTACTTGCACAAGGACAGCTCTTCATTTCTGCCCCTTCACTAAGAAGGCATTGCCCATGGAGACTTTTTCACGATGGGGGGACACTTAGT
The DNA here is from genome assembly GCF_002007445.2 of Ailuropoda melanoleuca. Classification (NCBI taxonomy): domain Eukaryota; kingdom Metazoa; phylum Chordata; class Mammalia; order Carnivora; family Ursidae; genus Ailuropoda; species Ailuropoda melanoleuca. The sequence goes on from NC_048221.1 coordinate 97,475,634, forward strand.
ATGATTGATTAAGATTATAGCGTAAATCCATAGCACGAGAGAGGACCCAGGCCTGGTAGCTGTTCACCTAAGGAGCTGCAGGAAACAAGATGACTCTGGCTTGTTTTCACAAGCTGTGTGGAGGAAGATTTCATATTTTCCTTATGTTATACAGTTATTTCCTAACACTGACAGTTAGGAGAATCTTCCTTGTATTGCAGACAAATCTGAATTGATCTCAATACAATAATATGAAAAAAACCAGTGTCAGCACTGAGAAATAGGAAACACTGTCATGCACATGCCAAAGGCTATGAGGGATTTCTGCAAGATGAGACTGAACTGAGCGACAAATGGAACAGCCCATGAGGGGCCCTGCACACTGGGATTGCCTGCAGTGCGATGTAAGCCCACGTTGGAGACTTGCCCCCAGTCGGCTGGTCGCTATGGGTCTGGGGAGGCCCGGCCAGCCATACATGTTTGCAGGGCTCCTCAGGTGACTGTGAGGTACAGTTGGGATGGGGACGCACGGCCTCAGTCAAAGCTCACTGGTGGGCTCGAGCTTCGAGAAGCAAGGGCTGGGGCTAATGGCAGTGGCGGGCTGAGGGGCAGAACATGGCAGATGTTTTTGGTCAGGGGGGTGCAAAAAGGCCTCAAGCCACCCTGAGTGGGGATCCCCCAGGGGTGACCACTCTCAGTGGCTTACACTCAGTGTGGACAGCAGCACCCCTCCCTCCAGCTTTCACTGACAAGACTGGAGGAGGCTGTTCTGAGCGGAAGGCTTGCAGGCACAACTTCTCACAGCAGCAGATTCTTTGGGTTCAGGGTGATGGCAAACTGGGGACCTGTGAGGGTGTCTTGAGGCAGCAGACGCCTTTATCGCCCCGCCTGGCACCTGGAGCTGCAGCTGCACCAAACCGAGTGAGGTTGCCTGAAACCCCGCTTTTTCCTGCTCCCTCTGCCACGCCGCATCATGAAAAAGGCATGGTACTCATCTGAAGATCCCGCCAGAGGTGTCTCTGCAGCGAGCAGGCGGAACTGGGAGAGGTGCAGGAGAGACACAAATTCTGTGCGTGTGAGTGAGCAGGACGTGGTGAGGTCCAGTTACAAAGCACGTCTGTGCAGGCCTGCGACATCGCTTCTTCCCCTTGGCCTTTGGTGAACTATCCGGCCGGTCCAGTGGTTCTCAGAGAATGGACATGGTCTGATCCCTTAAAGGCCTGAGTACTGAGTAATAACCACAATCTCAATATAAAGCTTTTCTTCTCTCTTTGCTCTGCTTGTTCCTCGGATCCCACACCCAGGCCAGGAGGCCGGGGCAGGAAAGGGGCATTCTTGGCTGGAATCGCCATGATCTGGTGCTCTCCTGACTTGGCAGACATTCAAAGCTGGTACTTTTTTGACAGAGGCATCTGTGTAGGTTCCCAGAAATTTGTCCCTGAGAACACGCCACTGCGTTACTCTGGATGAGGGTGAGGCTGCTCCCTCACTGCCCCCCTGCAACTTCTCCCGGTGTGAAACTCTTCACTGAGGAGCACACTGATACCGCGCTCCAGAGCAATCTTCCAAATTCCGACTTACTTGTCAGTGGCTTCAGTTCAATCCTTTTATACCTTTTACCTGGGTGAGGGGCTGAGATGTGGAAACCCATTTTACAGACACTTTCTTGTAAGTCCTATCTCGTGGTCCAGCACCCTGCTTTGGATGGTGGGGGTCACTGCCCCTAGGGCTGGCCTCATAAGGGTATGACCTTGGCAGTTACACAGGATCCCTCATCCAGAAGGGTCCTGTGCTTGGGTTAATTCTCTGAAGTCACCATCTTGAACTTCTTAATAATTTTTGAGCAAGGGGCCCTGTATTTTCACTTCAGCTTGGGTCCAGAAAATTATGTATCTAGTCTTGGTTGCCCCTATTAATGTGGGAGCTTTCACTGAAACTGAGAAAGTACTTCATTTTTAGTGTCTTACTGCACCTGTTTCTGGAGGATATTCCAGGTCTGTGCAGAATTCTCATTTTTGGGTATGGATTAACTGGAGGCAAAAAAAAAAAAAAAATCCACACATATCAATTTGGGGCCTATGAAAAGACTTTGAAGCACAAAGGAAGAACAGAGCTCATAGGAGGCATCGGAAGGACATACTTGAAAAAAGATTTACCGTAGGAAACAAAAGTAATTTAAGGCAGCATCTGCTCGTACTTTCAATAAAATTCAATTAAGCCTGGGTTCTATGAAACATGAGATTAAAGATGAGATAAGACAATAAATACCAAATGTAAGCTTGCTTACAGGAAGGCAAAAATCAAAAAAGAAGCCAGACAGAGACAAGAATGATGGCTTTGAAATAAAAAATAAGTTGGCAGAATCTTGTAATGTTTTAGTTGTACAGTAGGCCCCGAGGATCATTGCAGCAGCAATATGGAGAATCAGCTCGAGACAGTGTCCACATGCTGGAAAAAAACAGTGAAAAAAATGGAAGCAACAACAGAGAAGAAGGGAGTCAGGAAGCAAGCAACACACAGGTCAGCAGAGTTCTTCCAGGAGCTAAAAGAACAAGGCAGACAGAAGCAATGTTCACAGACAGCCAAGGATTGCTGACTTGGCCCTGAGGGGACAGGCATGTGGCAGAAGGAATAGGGGACCACCAGGTTTTATATTAGATCAAATTTCTTACAAATAAAAATTCTCACCACAATAAAGAGGGATATGAATGGCAAAGTGCCCTGGCCTTGTGGACTTAATAACTTTTGAGTTTGAGGATGCTCTGCTGAAAGCCGGGTGAATTGCCTCTCTGGTTCTCTGACCAAGTACCAGTGATACGTGCAGTTATAAAACATCCCCATCGTTCCCTGTTGAGGGCCTCTGCCAGGAAAGAGAGTAAAAACAGTAATAATACCATTTATGAACATTGAGACCTTACAAATGCTTTCCTTTATACTTCATTTGAGCCTCCCAACAGTGCTGTAGGCAGAGAGAATTATGAGAAGGTACAGGCCCCCCGATAGAAGTGTCATATGTTAATGGCAGGTCCTGAGTCCACTTGCAAGTGTAAGCAGAGCTATCTTCATGGAAGCCAATTAGAAAAGAGATATCCTTGAGAGTTTGGGGGTGGTTGAGAGAGGAGGAGTCTTCCATTTTTGTGGTGCAGAGAGCTAGTGGTCATACATCTCTGTGTGATTACACCCAGAGGGCAGTGGACCTGGATGGAAGGGACAGGGCATTGGAACCCTCATTTGGGCATTACAAATGCTGTAAATATGACATTTGAATCTAGCAAGAAAGACCCAATAGATCTGGCTTAAAAATAAGTTCCATCACAATCCAAACAGCTCTAGACCCTATTTGGAGCCTTCTATAGTCAGTAAGCAATGCGGTTCTAAATATCTGAAGGCAGTTTTTACAACCAATGGTTTATTTCCCTAAATGGTATAGCTATTATAGAAGCCTATTAGAAAGATAAACAGAAAAGAATAGGCCTAGTTTCTCAATAGAACCACAGAGATAGTGATGTTAGATCCATTCAATTCCTTGGTAAAAAAAATAATGGGTTTTGGACTAAATAAGGGGTAAAAATGGCTACAGAGCATTTTACTGGGCCAAAGTCATAATGTATGACAGGATCATAATGTGTTTAATGAATCATGGAATGTTCTAATTCAGGAGTTTAGAAATGGTAAACACTTAACACTACTATTTTCCTGACCGTGGCAGACATTGCTAGTCTATTCTAACAGTCTTGCTTGCTCAGCTCAGAGCCTCAGAAACGTCTTCAGTACAGCGTGCTCAGCAGCTTGTATCAGTCCATCAGACCTGGTATTTAAGAGGTCGTTCCCAAACCAGTTAGGCTCTCTAATTTTTCAGGTAATGTGACTGAACCTCAGAAGGACAGAGTGACCGAAAGGTCACACGACCATTTGGAAGAAGAGCCAGGACTATAACTTGGATCTTTGATTCTTGACTCCAGTGATCTTCCTATTTTATCTTCTTAGAATTCAAAATTGGGATAAATCCAAGAACTACAAAATTATAGTTCAAAACTAATTTTGGCGTGTGTGTCCGTGTGCTATGACTATTTGACACAACTTTGATATGCATGTGTGTATATCACTATGTGATAACTCTGTGTGTGTGTGTGTGTGTGTGTGTGTGTGTATGTTGTCACTATGGACCAAAAGTTCTCTCCCAGAGGCCAGAATCTAGCCCCAGAATTTACAAATTCTTTCAAACTCAAATTCCTTTCCTTTTAAAGTAGAAAAATTGCTCCCATTCTAAAATAAACAACCCAAAATAAGGAGACAAAAAATCCTTCAAACCCTCCAGGAACCATGTCTTCCTTGAACCACGGTTCTGCCTCATCCTTCCCTCTCATCATGCTTCTTTGAAGTGGCTAGATTTGTGTTCTCTACTTTCTTTATTTTTCATTATTCTTCAATCTTGTCATTTGACTTCTGACCCCAATACGCAAAACAGCTACTGAACAGGTCATTGATGATCTAATAGCCAAACTTAGTGAAATTTTGCTATTCCTATTTTATGGACCCCCATTTGATGATGTTAACCACCATGGTTCTTGAAACCCTTCTTCATTCTTTGCCAGTATTTTCTCTTGAGTGTGCTTGGACCTCACTCACTTCATCCCACACACCCTTCGTTCTCCTCCTTGACATTTGTCCAGGGCACATAGCCTTCCTCTTCCTATAAATTATCCTTGGGCAATATTATCTATTATCGTTATTTGTCATCCACCTGTGTTGTGATGACCCTCAAATCTGTCTCCAGCTGTGATTTCTCTTCTGAGTTTTGGATTTATATATTCGAGTATGCTTGCTTATTCTCTGGCCACTTGACAATCACCAGGTCCTGAAGTGAACCAGGCATCTTTCCCATGAAGCCCAAGCCCAGGCATACTGACTTTGGGACATATGTATGTACAGTCTCTGTTCATAGCACTGCTGCTACTATCTTTCAACCTGAGCCCCAAACCAGAGAACCGGCCTGCATTCTCTCTCCACACCTCCCCACTTTAATCTCCAAGTCCTGTTTAAACTTAAATTCTTCATGAAATCCCCCTGGCTGATGCCTGTATCACCTGTCACCTCAACAACGTAGGGACCTGCTAACCATCCCGTCCCCTTAAACCCTCCCTTTGCTCTGTGCCCAGGGTGGTCCCTCTCAAATCAGCTCTTGCCTTGTTACTTTGGGACTCAAAACTTTACATCAGCTCCCCTTTGCTCTCAGAATAAATTTCATGCTCCTTAATGTGACTTCTGTGTCTGGGCATTATCTTTTTTCACTGTCATCCCCATTATTCTCTGCCTTCACTTTATGTGCTTATGCACGACCAGCGGCCCATGCCTGACACATACACGGCAACCCGTCCCCCAGTCCCATCAACATCTTCCTGTAGCCTTTCTCTCAAATAGTTTTCTTTGCCTCATTCTGATGTACTGAGTCCCAAATATGTTATATGTATAATTTGAACATAAGTACATGTCTGAGACCCTGACCACTCTCTTGTGGGGACAAACTTTCATAAATCCTCTGCTGTTTCCCCACTGCAAGCTTCGAAATTTTCTCACTGATGGTGAAGAAGGAGGTGAGTTGCAAGATAACCCCTTCGATTGAGCCACTTGCTAACTAGACCCTAAATGCCATATCCTTCCCACCCCCAACCAGGGAAATCCTGAGTCCAGAGTGTAGGTCTGGAGGAAACGGGGCAGGGTGCACTGAGCAGAAGCCCTGACTTTGGGGCTGAAGCTTTGGCAGTCTGAGGCTCAGGCTCAACCTGAGTAATGCCTATCCTATCTTGGTGATCTCTTAGTAAATTACACATTGCGGGAATTCCCAAATCAACATTCTCTGATTTGTTTCCTCCAGGCATCCAGGACAAGAACAGCAGCTTTGGGCATTGGGGAATTTTTTAAATGCAGTCCTAGCAACTAAGAAACCAGATCTTCCCACCATTGGCAGGGAGATACTGGAACAGTCTTGGGTGAGGCTTCTAACATTCTAACAGTCTGAATCCCTTCGCATCCTTCCTCACCTGGTGAACTCCAAATGGACCTTTGGAACTTCTCTATTTAAAATGTAGTCTACAGAGCCTTCAGGTTGGTACCACTTAAGGTCTTGTAAGAAACACAGAATCTCAGGCCCCAAACCAGGTCAATTAAGTCAGATTCTGCAGGCTAACAGTATCCCTTAGTGATCTGGTGTGTACTCACCTGGGAAGTATTGCTTTAAAACACACTTAATACATCAGTTCCTCCAGCAGGCTTTGAACATCCAGGTTGTATCCACTGTCCCTCATTCAACCTTCGTATATCACCTTGTTGATAATAAAAAAATTCTTCTTTCTTAACCCAAGCTTTTTGGAAATAATCCATTTGCTAACCTGTCACTCCCTTTGGATCATTTCTGTCCAATAGAAATATAATGCAAGCACTAAATGTAACTGCAATATGTAATTAAAAGTTTTCTAGTAGCCACATTTAAAAAAGTGGAAAGAAACAGGTGAAATTAATTTTAATCATGCATTTTTCCTAACCCAATATATCCAAAATATTATCATGTTGAAATGTAGCCAGTTAAAAAAAATTGAGGCTATTTGCACTGGCTTTTCATATTAAGTCTTCAAAATCCAGTGTGTATTTTATACTTCCTGCATATCTAAGTTTGGGCTCTTGCCTTTCCAAGTATTCAATAGCCACCTCTGAATGTGTGGACTTAGATTCTTAGGTCCTTTACCCATTGAATTTTATTTTGAACACGGTTGCCTGATATGTAACATGCTCTCAATGAATCCATTTATTCAACAATTTATTCATTAAACAAATACTGAGATCCCACTATATGGCAGGCTCATTACAGGTACTGGGGATATAGCTGTGGATAAAAGAGCCCCTGTCCTCATGGAACTTAAAGTCCATGGTGGGAATGGCTGTAGACATTTGTACAAATAAATTCATCCCATGTTGGGGACCAGATTACTTTGATGAGTTTAAGACTTGAGCAGAGATTTGAGTGCAATAAGGAGCGAGCCTCAGAAATACCTGGGGAGGGAAGGGAAGAATTCTGGGCAGAGGGGACAGAAGCAAAGGTCCTGGAAAGGGTGTGTGCTTGGCAAATTTGAGGAAGACAAAGGAAGGTAGTGGGCTGGAATAAAGCGAGCGAGCGTTGGGGGCAGGGGGGTGGGGCAGGAAATGAGGTAAACTAAGGACATCCGGGCCAGATTATGTTGGGACTTGCTGCTCAAGGTAAGAATTTTTGATTTTGTACAATGTGTTCTGAAAGCCATCAGGGGGTTTTTGAGTAGGGGTGTGACACGAACTGGTGTTTGTTGTAAAGGGATCACTCTGGAGCTCTTGGGGAGTGGACTGTGCAGGAGTGCAGCAAGGACACTAGCTGAAATGAACCTGAGTCAGAACGTCTGAAGTCACTCTCTTTACACAGGTACAACTGAAACCTGTCTCTGCTTTCCCGGAGGGGTTTGCCAGGGCAAGGCACACACAGCTTCCCAAAGAGCCTGCCGCATCGCTCATCGCCACAGCACGCCCTGGCAACGTGAGTGTCTGAGCTGTGTGCAAGGCGGCCCTTGACAGGTGTTAACCTAGTCCTCCAACTTCTTACGTCTCATTGTTATGCTTGCTGACTGACATGCCACCCCGTATAATTTATGGCTGGCTGAGTCCTAGCTCCATGCATTTTTCATCCTTTTAAAATTAAAAACAAGTATATAGACACCTACCCTGGCTACTTTATGAGGCTTTCGTGGTCAGCAAATTGTCTGTTTGACAGCCACGGTGCTTCTCCCACTAACAGAAGCCTGGGTGGTGTTAGGAAGGCCCCCTTGGGGGCTGATTAAAATCTCTGCCTGGTGTCACCTGCCTGAAACAAAAGCCTAGTGCCTTCTGCCACCAGGCAAAACACTTTCAGCACTCAACACGGGGCATAGGGTTTCATCCTTTGGAATGAAATTTAAAAATGCATCTGTTGTAAGGTGTTTGGAATTTCTCCTAGTTGTCAAATTGGATCTAACTTCAAATGTGGCAAAATCGTGAAGTCAGTGAAGTTTGCTTTTGGTGCCCCCAGATTACTCCTACTACTGCGGCTACATACATGTACAACAGAAGTAACTACCACTGCCACCAGCACTGCCACCACCGCGATAACAATAGCGAATTTTTACATATGCTGGCTGCTGTCGATTCATTATCTCATTTAATTCCCTCGACAGTTTTTGAGATTTGTATTATTATTATCCCCATTTTACAGAGGGAGGAAAACTGAGACTTAGAGAAATAAATAATGTGCCCAGGTGGCTGGAATACTTGAAATCCAAATTTAGGTTTGGATTCCCTGGGTCCACATTCTTAACTATGATGTTACGTTGCATCCAAGTCTCCCTGTTTTCCTGTTTTGCCCAACTACTCACTCACTCATTCACTACGTCATTAGTCTCTTCAGAGTCTTTCTGTTCATGCTCTACAGGAAGTGATCCAAGGACAAGTCTGTTCTGAGAGATCATGGTGCTGAAAGTCAGAGAAGAGTCTCCATTGATCAAGGGCCTGCTCTGCTGTTATTATAGACCTTTTTCCTTGCTGTCCTCATAATTGTTTTTTTTTTTTTAAGATTTTATTTATTTAACAGAGAGAGACAGCCAGCGAGAGAGGGAACACAAGCAGGGGGAGTGGGAGAGGAAGAAGCAGGCTCATAGCAGAGGAGCCTGATGTGGGGCTCGATCCCATAACGCCGGGATCGCGCCCTGAGCCGAAGGCAGATGCTTAACAACTGCGCCACTCAGGCGCCCCTGTCCTTATAATTGTTTTGTAGGTAAGGAAGCTGAGGCTCCCTTAGGTTGGGTTCCCCAGAAGCAGACTCTGGGATGAAGATTCCTGTGGAAGGGATATTAGGAAACATTCCTCACTGGGGCGGGAAAGTTGGGTAGAGCAGAGAAGGAGGCTAAGCAAGGGTGCTCAGCTTTGGCTCTGCAGTTGCAGCAAAACGACTAGGGTATTCATACCTCTGCAGTTGCTATGGGTCTTTACTCAGAGATACCCTCATGGCAGCAAAACGACTAGGGTATTCATACCTCTGTCTCCCTCAGTCACTGGCCAAAGGTTGCTTACATCCTCGGGTACTTTGGGCTGTCTCTCACCTCTAGCAATAGGTGTGGTGCAGACCTTTGAAAAGGAAGAGCATCATAGGCCAGTCCTCACAAAAATGGAAAAGGATGAGAGGGGAAGTGGGCAGAGTCCTGGCAGCATCTTCCAGAGGACTAATGAGAGGATGTGAGTTTCTCCAAAGTGGCAGAGCTGCAATTAAAACTAGGGTCTAATTCACTTCAAAGCCTGAGTCTTTGTCTTTCTTGTTCAGGTAATGCTGAACAATGAGTAATGCTGAATGAGTTGTCCTAACCAGTATTTGCAGGTGACAGAGACTTTTCTAGGGCCCCTGAAGTCGTAACCCTAGGAAGCTGCTACTATCTATTCTCTTTTCTTTTTAATTTCAAGTTTTTATTTAAATTTTAGCTAGTTAACGTATATGGTAAAATTGGTTTCAGGTGTAGAATTTAGTGATTCATCACTTACATATAACACCCAGTGCTCATCACAAGTGCCCTCCTTAATATCCGTTGCCCATTTAGCCCATCCCCAGCTCACCTCCCCTCCAGCAACCCTCAGTTTGTTCACTATAGTTAAGAGTCTCTTATAGTTTGCTTCTCTTTACTATTTTTTAAAAATATTTTATTTATTTATTTGAGAGAGAGAGAGAGAGAAGGCGCGCATGCAAGAGGGAACACGAGCAGGGGAGGGGCAGTGGGAGAGGGAGAAGCAGAATCCCTGCTGAGCAGGGAGCCCCAGGCGGCTTGATCCCAGGACCCTGAGACCATGATCTGAGTTGAAGGAGGACTACGCTTAACCAACTGAGCCACCCAGGCAGGCGTCCTTACTTCCCTTTACTCTTAATGCCAGTTATGTCAATGAGATTCGGCAGAAATTCTGCTTTGGGGTTCCGAGGGAAGCTTATATTGTTTTTTTTTCTTTTTTTTTTTTTCCTTCCTTGTATTTTTGGTTGTAAATTTTAACAGCTTTATTGAATATATAATCCACATACCATACAATTCACCCCTTTACATTGTACAAGTCAATGACTTTTAATATATTCAGAGTTTTGCAACCATCAGCAATTTTAGTTCTAATTCTAGAACATTTTCATTTCTCCAAAAAGAACCTTTCTTTTAGCAGTCACTCCCTACTCCTTTCTCTTAGACTCTTGCAAACAATAGCTCACTTTGTGTTTCTATGCCTTTTCTGGACATTTCACATAAATGGAATATATAAGATATGGCCTTTCATGTCTGGCTTGTTTCACTTAGCATAATATTTTCAGGGTTTATCCATATTGTAGCATGTATTAGTCCTTCATGTTTTTATGGCTGAATAATATTACATTATGAGGCTACCCCACATTTTATTTATTCACTTCATCAGCTGATGGACATTTGGCTATTCTATCACAAATGTTCATGTGCAAGATTTAGTGTGAACATGTTTTTCATTCTCTTGGGTACATACCTGTGGTGGAATTGCTGGAACATATGCTAACTTTAGGTTTAATTTTTTTAGGAACTGCTAACCAGCTTTCCAAAGCTCTGCGCAATTTTCCATTTCAATCAGAAAAGTGTTCCAGTTTCTCCACATTCTTGCCAACACTTGTTATTATCCATCATTTTGATTACAGGTGTCCTAGTGGGTGTGAAGTGGTATCTCATTGTGGTTTTGATTTGCATTTCTCTTTAGGAATGGGATGCTGAGCTTTTTTTCATGTGCTTATTGGCCACTTTATATCTTCTCTGGATAAATGTCTATTAAGATCCTTTGAAAAATTAGATTAGTTGCTTTTATATTGCTGAGTTGTGCTAGTCACATATTTGGGATCTAGAGCATTATCAGATATACGACTTGAAAATGTTTGCTCCCATTTGGTACATTGTCTTTTCACTATCTTGATTTTTTTTTCCTTTGAAGCATTGAAGGTTTTTTTTTAATTTTTATTTATTTTATTTTATTATTATATTATGTTAGTCACCATACAGTACATCCCCAGATTCCGATGCAAAGTTCGATGCTTCATTAGTTGCGTATAACACCCAGTGTACCATGCAATACGTGCCCTCCTTACTACCCATCACCATGAAGCATTGAAGTTTTTATTTTCATGAAGTCCACTTTGTGAAGTCCCATTTTTCTTTTTTTTCCCCCTTTGGCTGCTTGTGCTTTAGGTGTCATATCTAATAAATTGTTGTCTAACCCAAGGTCACAAACATTTATATTTAATGTTTTCTTCTACGAGTTTTATAGTTTTAGTTCTTACCTTTAGGCCTTTGATCCATTTTAAGTTAGTTTTTGCATATGGTGTGAGGGAAGGCACCAAATCCACTTTCGTGTGTGTGGATGGATATCTAGTTGACAGCTGCACTTTCTTGTTTCAGACACCATCCCTTCCCTTTTCTCCTTCTTCTGAACTAGATTGTAGAGGTGAGGATTGGTGATGCAGGAGCCACTTTATGCCTACAAGGGAAAAGCCAACCAGATTTTGAAAATTCTGGCACTGAATGGTTGACTGGACCCCTTATTATGTAATAAACAAACCACAACCAAAACCAAAAAACCTCTTTAACACCCCCAAACCATAATTACCGAAGAGTTTTCTGTTGCCTTGTAGCCCAAACTACTATCCTCTGATTCATTACTTCTCCTTGAGTAAATATTTTGTGTACTGATTAATGTTCCAATTCACAGTGACTGTACCTTAACCGAAAATTTTCCCAAACAGATGATGACACCGTATCAATCATGGGTGGTCTGTAAGACCCCCTATTGCTGGCCAAATGTGAATGACCCAGGGCTGGACTCACCTAAGCTGGGCTAATCAGGCTCTTACTTTTAGAAATACAGAATGGTGAACTGAGACAACTTCTGAAAGAAAGTTCATTGTTTTCTCTAGCTGAGGTCTTTGAAGTCACAGTGGCTTCTGCCTTTCTGAAGGCTTTTGTTTCTTTCTTTCTTAGATTCTGTGCAACAATTTCTTTCTTTTTCTTTTTCTTTTTTAAGATTATTTATTTATTTATTTGACAGAGAGACAGCCAGTGAGAGAGGGAACACAAGCAGAGGGAGTGGGAGAGGAAGAAGCAGGCTCCCAGGGAAGGAGCCTGATGCAGGGCTCGATCCCAGAACACCGGGATCACGCCCTGAGCCGAAGGCAGACACTTAACGACTGAGCCACCCAGGCGCCCCTCTGTGCAACAATTTCTACCACCCCCACACTACCCTCGTCCTTTAAAATTTTATTGTTGGCTAATTTGTTTTTGTTTAAGATAGACAGAATTGGTTTCTGTTAGGACCAAAAGGACCATAACTGTTCATTTTTTACATGGTCCCATCTTTATATATCCAGGTGGACATTCATACAGTCACCTGGGTATTATTTTCTCCACATGGAATTGGTATATGAGGTACTAAGTCCAAAACTGCTCTCAGGTTGTCCAGGAGCTACATTATTCTTTTCTTTCACAAATACAAAAGAAACAGTTTTCCCAAAAAGGTGCTGATAATCTTTCCTATTAGGTCATAGACAATTTGAGAATAGTAAAGGTAAAATCCAGGGCAGATTAGAAAAGGCGTATGTTTATACACTCACTATTTATTTTTTGAAAGAGTTTGTGGTCCACAGTATTTGTCATTCTGGTAGACCAATATCAGGCAGAACTGCAGAATATTAGCCATTCCTTCACTTAAAAATAGACTAGTGAATGACTCAGACCTTGGGTTTACAAATACCTAGGCATTTCTTTTCAAAGATCCATGAGAAGGGACTTTGTAAAACTCTAGTTCCAATGAAAGCAGAACATCTTTAAATTCCAGTCAGGCCTAGGCTGCCTTAGGTTCAATGGTGACCCAACTTTTACTCTGATTGGGCTGAACTAAACCTTCTAAGTTCACAGTGGGGGCTTTCTGTCAGAAACTTTTGGCCTCAAACTGTCATCTTTCAATAATACTTTATTTGTTAAATCACTTAATGTCTAATGAGTGCCAGACATTGTGCGAAGAGCTAGAGATGTAGATATGAATAAGATAAGCCCTTTGCTGCAAAACTTTCACTACGTCTCCCTATTATATGATAGAAGGAACTCTGCCATACATTCTGTAGAAATTGTATCATCCCCTTCAATTATATTTTTATTGATCCTGATAGCTTAGTCTGTTCCTGTAACTATGTATCTATCTACACATCTATTTATGAATGTGTGTATCCATTCCATCCATCCATCCATCCATTCATCCATCCATCCATCCATCCATCATCCATCTATAAAGTACAAGCTAGGTTATGTTGCGGTAACCAATAACCCCAGCAAGCAGACAGAGATTGCTTATAGGAGGTTTATCAGGGAGTGTTCTCAAGAAAGGTCCTGTGAGAAGGAAGAGAACAGACTAATGTCTCAGTGACAGTATGCAACAGAAATTTATCTCTTAGTCAAAATAAACTGCAGGCTTTTGACTGGGGAGAGCTCTCTGTTCCATGTTGTCCTCTCTCACAGATCTACCCAGGTTGTTGGCGCCTCCACTACCTGGACCCTGCAATGGTCTGAAAGGAGCACTGAAGGGTATTGTGCTGGCAATTAAAGGCTTGGGTGTAGAAGTGACATTTGTCCTTTTTGCTCATAATCTATTGCTAGACTATTCAAATAGCTACATCTAAACCTAAGGGGCAAGGAAGTGCCATCTTGTACCCTAAAGGGGATGAACTGGAAATACTGGTGAGTAGCACAATATCTATCATTCCACCTCTTTCTCTCTCTGTCAATGTCCGCCTCCTTTCCTCCCCCTCCCTCTCCTCCTTCTCTTTGTCTCCCTCTTTTTTCTTTTTCCTTATCTATCTTTACCTGTTTACCTTTCTAAATTTAATTTGTCATTTAATTTAATAAAGCACCGTAGTTAAAAAAAAAAAAAACAACCTCACAAATCTCTTATTGTAAAATTGTGACAAGTGGGTGGGAGGAGATTTCTTCCTGTTATCATATAGCCAAATGTGCATGAACTCAAGTTCTCTTGTATTAACAGAAGGTAAAGATAAAAACAGACAAGCAAAACCACGTATCCTACCAGCAGTACAAAAACAGAAAATGTGATAACCAGTTGTAGTAGTTTCCTATGGCTGTTGCAACAAATCACCTCCAACTTGGTGGATGATAACAACACACATTTGTTCTCTAGGAGTTCTGGAGGTCAGTGTAAAATTAGCATCGAAGATATCAGAGGGGCCTGGTTCCCTTGGGAAGCTCTAGGGGAAGAATCCATTTTTTTTTGCCTTTTCCCAGTTTCTAGAACTGCATTTCTTGCTCATAGGCCTTTTCTCCAGTTTAAAAGCCATCAGTGTAGCATCTGCAGGTCTCCCTCTGCCTCTCTCTTGTCAGGACACTTGTGATTACACTTAGGGCTCACCTGGATGATCCAGGATAATTTCCACATCTCAAGATCCTTAACTTGGTTACATCTGCAAAGTCAGTTCTGCCATGTAACAAAACCCTAAGGTATGCAAGGTAACATTCACAGGCACCAAGAATCAGGACCCGGTTAACTTTAGGGGCTATTACTCAGCCTACCACACCAGTTGTATGAAAAATAGTAAAACTGCATGTCTAATGTTGGAGACAAAGATTAAGAATATTGTTTATTGATCCATCTCTGTACCTAATTTTCATAGTAGTTACCAGAACAGACCTTACTAGAAAAGAAATGGGACTGAAAATAGTACAATAATTAGCAATTGTAGATCATTTTCTATTGCTGCTCTTACATATTTTTTAATGCTGATTTGGAATTTCTTGCACCCAGAGATTACATTTCATATTCAGAATCTAAATGCATTTTGTTTTATAAGTATAGTGACTGGATCTGCTGCATTTAGCAGAAAATTCATTGCTTATACCACTAAAATGAAACTCGTTGGAAACATTTTGTACATATGGGGCTATGAATTATGATTTTCCCTTTACAAGGTATTTGCAAGTCAGAAAAGCAAAATCATTGCTTTCTCCCTCCCCCTTCCCACTCCGTTGGGAAGGGAGCAGTGAATCTCATCTTTTGGCAGGTCAGAAACTTTCTCTCATACTCAAGCAGGTTTCCGCAGACACCCAAAATTAAAGACTAGATGCTCACAAATGTCACACACATCCAAAGAAGATGGAACTTAAATTGAATATTAATGAGTAATGAAAGTTGAAAACAAAATTGCCTGTTGGAAATGTGCTCATGAGTTATGGGAACAAGATCTAAGTTTTATCTTCCCACTTCATTTTGAAAATAGCTGTCCATGAGGTGGTTAAGTGAGCCCTGGGATTTTGATGTATTTTTCCAGGATGACTGCAGACTCTTGAGCAAATAATTTGTTCCATATTGCTGAATTCTTAAGAAATAAAGTTACTCACCCTAAAAAAAGTCTTTTCAAGACTTCAAGGGTAATTTCTGCCTGGTGTGTTCAGTCCCTTTTACCCCCATCTTTTGGCTATTAGGCTCTTATGGAGCTAATGCAATAATTCCTTGGCACTTTTCTCTTGCCACTGCTGACACGGTGAACTTTTCCTTGGGCCTGTGGTGTCTGTCAGGTGGACTGTAACTACTTTCACATTTTTTATTCATTAAAGGAACCAAAGTGGGAATACTTCAATGTCTCCTGTGGCTGCCATTGAATCTTTGAGGTGACACGAACCTGATCTCATCAAAATTAATGGCTTATGGTCATTCACACTATTACTGTTAATAGGGTTGAGCATGCATTATCCCACAAAAAAAATGGTGCTTATTTGGGACCTATAATACAGCATGGTTTGGGAGTACAGTTGACTGAGACTGCCCATCCTGTACAGTGGGAATTTGCAGCACTTAGCAAAGAGTTTGCAAGATGAATCTTGTGAACGTTGGCTGCAAATTGCTGTTGCTCAAGCAGGTTGTGGTAAAAAAGAGCAATGACGTGTAAGAGTATGTTTAAAAATGTACTGGTGTTAATGAAACAAAAGCTATACTTTAGACTCTGTAATGTAAGGGAAATTGTTTTCTTTTAGTATAGAATCTAGCAAAGCTGGCCATTTGGCTGTTTTAGCTTGTGGTTCCCCCTCCCCCATACCCTGACCAGGCTTCTGGAAGAGCAGAAGGGTAGAATACATTCGACTTACCTTTGTTTAGTTTCATCTTCTTTCATGTGTCCATTCTTTTCAGATAGCCAGTGAGGTCACAAAGCTTTGTCAAGCCTGGTATGATTCAGCCCTGATTGAAACAGGGTAAGGCTGGATCCTGGGGCATGCACAGACAAAGGTCACCATTTAGTGTAAAGGAAAAAGCAGAACTGGAAGTAAATTTGGGTCACATATGATATTGATATTGCAGGAAGTATCAGTCAAAGTGGGGTCAACAACAGACAGCAACAAAGGGACAAAGCATGGGAATTCATTCAGGTATAGTGAGAAATTTATGACTGCTTTTTGTTGCATTAGGGATTATTCTGATGGCTCCAGGTCGTATCTTTATAATCAGTCGGCACCTAACATCAGTCACTAGTATGAGTTTACTTAACTACCCACCCATCCATTCACCCACAAACATGTTCCAGGTCATGCAGTGTTGGTCTTTACTGGGGACTCTAGGCTTCTTGTATACCTCCTATGCCAGTCAGCCCTTATTCCAAAATAATATGGAAGGATGAATGCAAAAGGCATTTCTAGGGCATGGATGTTGGGGAAGCTTGGTTTCTTACCAGGTCAGTACCCTTAAAAACAAAAACAAAAACCGAAAAACCAAACCTGGAAACTCTTCACACTTGAACAGAGTCACCCACTCCAGGAAAGCCTGGGATCTGACTTGGATACTCCTTTTCTCCTTCTTTCCTGTGTTTTGTATTTTCTTACTCCACAACAGTGAGAGTTAAGGCTGTGGATGTTGGGGGAAAGAGAAGGGCAATCCTAGAGGCTGATCTTTGGCTCAGGCAGATGGGATTAGCCCAAAGAGTCCTACCCAGTTTGCCAGGGGATTTATCTTGGAGCGTGGAGTAAACTTCAGAGTAATAAAGGATGTTCATTTGCCTGACCTTGAGCTAATTGCATGTCTTTTCAGAGACCTTCTCATAATGATCTGAAAGGGTAGGGTTTTGCTTTTCAGCTCCAGGTTTTTCACTTTAGCTCTGTCAGTTTCCACCCACTACAGAAATGGCAGACTGGCCTGGAAGGCAGGAAGTGAAATCCTAGACTGGAGAATGCTAAGAAGTTTCTCCAGATAGAGGTTGGAAGAAAGATGGATTGTTTGAGTGGACAGGTGAGGCACCAGGTCAACAAGTCTGGCTCATGAAGATGGGTAGGAAGAGAAGAAGTTCCGGTGAAGCAAAGGTCCCAACACAGTAAACCAGGTTAGGCATCTGGGACACCTGGAAAAACAAAGGAAGTGCAACTTGTTTTTTGAAAAGAAACAGGGGTCTTCTTGAGAAAGGAGCAGTAAAGAGAAGTGCAATGAGGTATAGAGAGGTGTAATACTAGCTTGAACTGAACACTGACTTGGGTTATTTTTCAGAGGAGAATTTTAACCACTTTATTTGTAAATAGTGCATATTGGTAGAATGCAATAGGAACATCTTTTTTTCCCAGACAGAATTTTAGAATCCAGGGTTCATCCTGATGGGGCTGGTGAAATTAACTCTTGTATAGCTGTTTGTTCTAATTTTTAATGGTCAAAAGGATGCCTTCACTATAGTTTTTGGCAAGACATAGGGGAACTGGAATTTAAGACCCTGAAAATTCACAATTCCACAGTCTCACAATGTATGATTGTTCATTTAAAATGTTTTCAACAGTCCTCTTGTCCAGTTAAAAAAGAATACATATTCATTGTGGAAAAATATTTAATACAGAGAAGCGCAAAGAGTAAAATTAAAATCACTTGTCTATAATTGCTATTAGTAATTTTGACTATATTTTTAAATCTTTTTATTGTGCATTAATATACAAACACAAATTTTAGGAAAATATGATCATACTATGTTTATTCTTTCTGTATTCTGCTCTTTTCACTAATACACAGCAAAAGTTTTCCAAAGATGGTGTGTATTCTTTTCAGTATCATTTATATTCCATTTATCTAAGTAATTTATTTAATCAATCTCTTATTGTTAAGGAGTTAGTCCTCCTCCCCCTAAATTCTTTACTCTTATTAACAGTGCTACTATGCACATCATTGTATCAATCTCCAAATATTTACTGAGTGCTTAGTAGATATCAAGCCTTGTATATAACTGAATGTAAGTATAGCAAACAGACTCAGTTCCTACTCTCATGCAGATTATTCTGGTGAAAGAGATAATCAACAAATAAATCAATAAGCATAGGTGTTTTGTGGCTTCCCATGGAGGGCACCGAAAACTGGTTCAGATATTGATTGAGACTGATGAGGCTGAAAGTGCCAAGAGGGTATGAGAAATCGTTGCTCATGTAACGGGACATTCTAGACAGAAAAGGGTGGATGCAATCTGGTTCAGCTGGGTTGAGCAAAGTGGAACAACAGGAGATGAGCCTTTTATAGTGGCCAGGAGGTGGGGACTTGTGAGCTTTGAACCTCCCACTGACACAGAACAGGAAGGACAGAGCAGGAAGAGAAGAAGGATGGGGATCTAAAAGGTGTCCAAGGTCGAACTTCAAAAAGGTGTCAGTCCAACGGTGACTGGAACACACGATAGGGAAAGGACAATCTCTTCAATAAATGGTGTTGGGAAAAGTGGATATCTGAATGCAAAAGAATGAAACTGAACCCTTATCTTACACCACTAATAAAAACTCAAAATGGATCAAAGATGTAAGTGCAAGACCTGAAACCATAAAACTCCTAGGACAAAACACAGAGAAAAAGATCCTTGACATTGGTCTTGGCAATGATTTCTTGGGTAACACAGCAAAAGCATAGGCAACAAAACCGAAAATAAGCAAGTGGGACCACATTAAACTAAATGGCTTCTGTACAGCAAAGGAAACGATAAATTGGAAAGGCAATTCACAAAATGGGAGAAAATACTATTTATCTGATAAGGGGTTCATGTCTAAAATATATAAAGAACTCAGAAAACTCCATAGCAAAAGCAAATAATCCAATTAAAAACTGGGCAAAAGGACCTGAATAGACATTTTTCCAAAGAAGACATACAAATGTCCAATAGGTACATGAAAAGATGCTCAACATTACTAATCATCAGAGAAAAGCAAATCAAGACCACATGTGAAAATGGCTATTATCAAAAAGATAAGAAATAGCAAATGTTGGCAAGGATGTGGAGAAAAGAGAACACTTTCAGGAAGTTGTCTTGTGAAGGAGCAGGGAAATTTGGCATTAGCTGAAGAGGAATACTGGAAAAAGGGCTTTATAAAGATAGTTTGAGTGCTGATAGGATAAGTCTTTTGGGAGAACTTTTGAGAATATTCATTCTTAATGTCATAGGTTGCATGAAAGTCTGTATGGCACAGAGTTTAGAAGCTTGGTCCATGGAGAAGTCTGCCTGGATTCAAATCCTGACCCTTTCCCTTAGTGGCTGCATATCAACATTGAGTGAATTACTTAACCTCGCTATGCCTTAATTACTTCATTTGTAAAATAGGGGTAATGAAATAGTACCTACTTCCTTAGGTTGTTGTAAGGATTAAATGGGTCATATTGGCAAAGCCCTTAGAACAGAGCTTGGCACGTAGTATACAGAATATAAATGTTTCCTAATAAGTAAACATAGAATGCTACAAATGATTGTAAGTAGAATTTTTAAGACATGGAGTACCTACATTTTAAAGCCTGTAGCAATACCAAATTGCTTTTCACGCAGTATCACATGGGTAGTGAATAAGAATGTTAGTTTTTGGATGCCCTTACCAAGGTATTTGAAAACTCTGTATTTTGCAAGGCAAAAAAATTGATAGCTCATTGTTCTTTTTTTTTTTTTTTAAAGATTTTATTTATTTTTGCAAGAGGGGGAGAAAGAGAGAGAGAACGAGTGGGGGTGGAGGGGCAGAAGGAAAAGCAGACTCCCTACTGAGCAGGAAGCCCGATGGATGTGAGATTCCATGTGGGACTTGATTCCAGGACCCTGGGATTA
Source organism: Ailuropoda melanoleuca (assembly GCF_002007445.2). NCBI lineage: Eukaryota > Metazoa > Chordata > Mammalia > Carnivora > Ursidae > Ailuropoda > Ailuropoda melanoleuca. Next base: position 97,495,786 of record NC_048221.1, read on the forward strand.
TGACCTGGGCCAAAGGCACATGCTTAACTGACTGAGCCACCCAGGTGCCCATATAGCTCATTGTTCTTTAATTAACTACATTAGTTCAATTAATAGAGACTGAACATTTTTCAAAAGTTTGCTGGCAATTCAAATTTTTCTTTAATTGTCTGTTTTCATCCAGTTTATTTTTTCTATTGGGGTGTTTTGCTTTTCCATATTGTCTTAAAGAACTATTAAAGTATCTCTCATAAAACTTGCAGTTTTTTTCTCCTTTTGTTGTTTGCCTGTCAAGTGGTGGTTTGGGAGCCAAGAAAGGTCTTTATTTTTGGTCACATATGTATGTTTATGGTTTTTTTCCCCTCTCTCATTCACTCAGAAATGAGATATTCATCTATTTTCTTTCTTATTGTTTTATTTTTTGAATTATATTTGTAACCCAGATGAAGTTTAAAGTATAGTATGAAGTAAGCATTTAATTTTATTTTTACACAAATATTTAAGCAGTTATACTAACATCATTTATTGAATAATCCATTCTTCTCTTACAGATTAGACACAAACCCTTTAACATATGTAATAATCTAGAAATATTTGGATCATTTCCACTCTTTCTAGTCTTTCTATTGTTTTTTCCTGTTGTTCCAAAGATCTGTTCCCTTTATTCTTGTTTCACTGTAGTGCTTTCAATTATAATGACTTTGAAATGTAAAATTTAAGTAAGATATATAATTATGAGCATCATATAATTTTATATCTGCTTCTGCAAGACCCATTAAATTTTTCTTTTTCAAAATTGATCGCTTGTTTTGGCCTGCTTTCTTTTTTTAATGCGGAAATTAGTATTTTTAAAGTTCTACTTAAACATTCTAGTAGGATTTAGATTAAATTTGCATTATCCTTATGAAATAATCTAGGGTTATTAAGGATCCCATGGTATCATTTCTATATGAGGCAGGGACTTGTATGTGAGCAGGACCTGTGAATATTATGGGATATCCCATGATGAGGTTGCTAATCAGTTGACGTTTGAGTTATCAAAAGGGAGATTATCCAGGTGGTCTGCACCTAACCAGATGAGCTCTTAAAAAAGTTAGGCTCTTCCTGAAAGAGAAATTTAAAGTTCAATGGGGATACGTATGAGGGAGATTCTCCATTGCTGGCTTTGAAGATGGAGGGGTGCCTTGTATCAAAGACCAGGGAGTGGCCTCTTGGAGGTCAAGCAACCCCCTGACAGCCAGCAAAGAAATGAATTCTGCCATCAACCTAAAAGAGTTTGGAAGAGTACTCTGAGCTCCAGATGAGAACACATCCTTCTAACATCTTGATTTTGACCTTGTGAGATTCTGAGCTGAGAACCCTGCTGTGAGAGGCCTGGACTTCTGGCCTATGGTACTGTGAGCTCGTGAATCAGTGTCATTTTAGGCTGCTAAGTTTGTGGCAATTTGTTACAGCAAGAGAAACCTAATGCAGTTTGTACTTATTAAAGTCTCCATATTCATAAACCTCAGTAATGTTTTATGGTATGGATCCTACGTGTTAGTTGATGAATGTCTTTCTGAGTGTATCAAAAATGCCTACAGACAACATTATCCTCTAGCAAATGTAAGCAGAAAGAAGGTTGTTTACTGAAAAAGAAGACTTGAGTAGTCTGCAGAACCTCCCGGATGTGAGCCGGGCACAAAGCAGCCAAGTGGGAGCCGCTTAACTCCATGGGCCCATTGTAGCTGGACCACGTGGCGCTGTGTCACTGCCATCAGCCCCTCGGATGTTCTAGATGCCTGCAACCCTGCCACACCTGTCCTGGGAAAACAAACTTTCTCCACCATCGAGCTTGCCAGAAGATTTGTTTTTTTCTGCCTGCAGCTTCTGCCCCATGAGGTTTGCTTTCTCCGCTATGTTTCATGCAGATGCTTCTGCTAGGTAAAAGCCAGGTCACATAGCAAACTTTACCTGCAACAGAGGCTGGAACAGGTAGGGGTTTTCTTTTGTTTTGTTTGTTTTTTAATGAATGTGAAAGAGACACATTCTGCCTAGGGTAAGCTGCTTCCCCCATGAGTCACACTCTTTTTTTGGTTTTTGTTTTTAAATATTTACTTATTTATTTTAGAGAGAAAAAGTAGGAGCCCAGGAGGAGGGGCACAGGAAGAGGATTTTCAAGTAGACTCCCCGCTGAGTGTGAAGCCCCGGGCGGGGCGGGGGGGGGGGGGGGGCGTTAGGGCTTGATCTCAGGACCCATGAGATCATGACCTGAACCAAAATCAAGAGTCAAACACTCAACCCACGGAGCCACCCAGGCACCCCTGCAGCAGGTAGTTATAAGGTTTAAGGAAAGTAAGCTAGGAGGGGATAGTAATGTGTACTGGATGAGCTGGCTTACAATCTTTCATTCTACACATTTCATATTTTGCTGCTATTGTGAAAATGATCATTTACTCTTGAATTTTAAAAGTGTTTGTTACAATATGGGACTTCTAATTATAAAAATTATCTTGTGCTCTTTCACCTTGCTAAACTTTCTAATAGTTCTTGTAAATTTTAAATTCATTCTCTTGTGATTTCAAATCATAATACCGGTAAATAGTAATACTTAAAAAAATTCCAATACACAGGCAGATCTTGCTTTACATGGCTTTGATATGCATGGTTATCAGTTATTCTAGTTTGTTAAATAACATCAGTCCTTAACAACACAGTTCAAATTTCATTTACCATGAGATATGAACTGTGAGGAATTGCATAAAGTATACATTTTTCTACTAGCTCTTCGGTGCACAAATCATTACATAATAACAGATGCACATCATCATTGGTGGCCGATCATACCACTTCTTTCAATGTCTTTTGATTTGTCACTGTGCACCTGTCACTCAGCTCATGGATAGATAGCAGCGCATAAAGTTGTGGTGTCTCTGTGTCTCCCAGTGATAAATCATGTGACATTTTACAAGGGTGAATAAGCGAAAGAGGAAATTAACCAATAAGGATGAAAGTGCAGCAAAGAAACTAAAAATGATAACATTGGCAGTAGAATTTGAATGGAACATAAACGGAGTTAGGAAGAAATGATGGACTGTGGTAACGTAGACACTGATGCTGTTTCTGCCATTCTAGATGGGCAGCCACAGCAAATTAGCAAAGACCAACTTGCCGACATAAGTGAGGAAAGTGGTTGTTATAACAAAGATGAAGATGTCCTAGAGGAAGTGACATTGAGAAAAAAACTTCCTTTAAAGGAACAGTCAGAGGGTTTTTCAAGACACTGAAAGTGCAAAGGATAAAATATTGGAAGATGATCCAAATTTAGAAAGGAGCATAATTTTCCAATGCACAGAGAAGATGCTCGCTCCACATGCTAAAGGTAAACTATGAGAGGGCAGAATTTTTGAAACTACTCTTGAAAAGTTTTTACAAAGAAATAAAACAAAGAAATAAAACACTCTAATTTGCAATGCTTTTAAGGTTTTAAATTACAGCTCATCAAATACATATTAGTGTTTTTATTTTTTCATTCCCCATCTAAATTTATAACTGACAGTGAGTTTTTAATATCTTGACAGAAATTTTCAAAGATCATGGAACAAAGGCCACTTTACACAGTTTCAGCTTGTAGGGTCATTTTTTTTATAGTTCTGCACTATTGTGCAAAGCGGGACTGCTCTATCCCTCATATTTTCACACCACCTGAAACCTTCAGAGGAAAGACAAATAATGGTGAGAGGGGCATTGCTTAAAGATTGATTCAGCTAGATATGGAAACTTGGGACACAATAATATTTTCTAAAATTTTTGCACCATTATATTCTGGTATTTAGTGTTGGGGAGGAGGTGTTCGAGGCTGCTCTTATGTTCTTTCCTTTTATGGGTTTTAATTTTTTTATATTTACATATGTTTTGTAGGAGTGTTTGTGAGCCTCAAGAGGATTGCTCATTTGGCCCATCGCTTGTCCTTACCTCCGCATTTGATAGCTTAAAATAAGGCTCTTTGTGATGCTGTGCTACTGGGATTTTTTCTCTCTTCCTGTGAAACATGAATGCTGTTATCAGGAAGGACGGTTGTGAGTTGCCCTTACCTTAGATGGAAACGTCTCTATATAACAATGACTTAAGGGAGGGTGTTTCAATGAAAAAACATGCATATTTTTTGCCATTTCAGTAAGCTTCTTAGAAGAATCAGGGTTAAGTTACTATGACCCAACTACCATTTTCCCCAGAAATTCACAACTCTTTTTCTTAAAATTCTTCTTCTCTGTACTGAAATGTTCAATCTTTAAAACACACATAAGAAGAGCCTGTTATTCATAACATTTTGTATTCAATACTTCAGTGCAGAATTTCACGATAGACAAGAGGATTTGGAATTAGAAAGTTTGTCACGTGATAATGTACTTAGGGGGAGGAATTATATTTCATTTTGATTGACTGTTCTACCTAGCCCAGTATTTAAACTATTACCGTAAGTTACAGGAATCCCATATCCAGAGCATCTAAACGTGATAAGAAATGGCTCATTAGAGCAATAATGGCTGCTGAAAAATTAATAGTGTTGACTGCAAATGAAAAAAAGTCCTCTTCCAGACTAGAGCACTGGATTCTTGCTTTTTTAACACTGGCTAAACCAGCACACAGATCCTTAAAGTGCCCGATAAAGAGTGGGAATATGAATTGATTTGTACTTCTAACCTAGAACAATACTTTATATAGTTTAGATCCTGTTGGAAGATACACAGAGTTTTATCAAAGATTGTCTTTTGGCAAAGATCAAAATGAAGACTCAAGCTTCTTTATTTAAGTCTCCTTGTGCCTTGCTTCTCTCCATACTTAGTGTAATTTTTCATTTTTATCTTTCCTCTGCTCTTGTTTTGTTTATTTTAATATCTTTTTCTCCCAAAAATGATTAGGATAAATTGTCTTCATGAAAATACAATGAAAACTACCCTGTGATTGTTTCTTGGGAAAACGATTTTAATTTGTGATAGGAAGGTACTGGGCAGCAAATGCAACTCAGATAATGTTCATGATTGCTGCTGTAATTATATTCGTCATGATAGTAGAATGGAGGTACTTTGTCTCTTTCTTCATATAATCATGTCATTCAACATAGATTTATAGACATTTCAGTTTTATGGAGATGGTGTATCAATGTATAAATTGTTAAATATGTAGTGCTCTGAGGTTTGGAATAATTTATGGCAGTCTGTTTGGTTTTAAAAGTGCATATTTTTCCTAGGAAATAAAGTCTTACAGGGAAAACTAAATCTACACTAAAGGAGAAAGACTCTCATTATATGCTAATTATGACTGATATAGTTCACTCTGATGGACATTTTTATTTTTTCCTGACATAAGTAATCTAAGTTAACTTAGAAAAAATAAAAACATACACAATAAAACAAACAAATAAAAAGCCTTCTATTCTGATATTCCCGAGATAACCATTTTTACCTTTTTAGAACCTACTCTACCAGATGAAGATATCCCCCTTGCTTCACAAAAATGGGGATAATACCAAATTTTCACTTTGGAAACTGCTTTTTTTCACTACACACTCTCATGGAGACATCGATCCACTTTATTACATTTTAATGATTCCATAGTAATCTCATGAATACATGTATTATGTTTATAGGTTAGATCTATTTTTATTAGATATTTATGTGCTTTCTTAATTTTTTATTGTGATGAATGTGCGGTAAATATCACTATACCTAAAACATTTTTATAGCTCCATAGTTATTTCTTTAGTATAAATACCTAAAAGTAGCTTTTCATGGTTAAAGAGTATAGAAAATTGCCGAAGTATACTCTAGAAGACCTGTATCGATTTGCATTCCCACCTGTGGAAATGAGAGGATCAACGCCTCCAAGCATTTGCCATGTAATTGTGTAATTTTATTTTAATATCTGGTACCCTGAAAAGCAAAATAATGATATGCAGTTTTGCTTTGCCCCCTCCCCCCCTTTTTTTACTTGCAAGACTGAACATTTTCTCATTTGTTTTAAGAACTTCCTGGGGCATCTGGGTGGCTCAGTTAGTTAAGCATCTGCCTTTGGTTCAGGTCTTGATCTCTGGGTCCTGGGATCAAGCCCTGCATTGCGCTTCCCACTCAGTGAGGAGTCTGCTTCTGCCCCTGCTCATGCTCTTTCTCTCTTTTCTCTCAAATAAATAGATAAAATCTTGAAAAAAGAAAAAAAACTTCCTTCTGTGTTTCTTTCTTTTTTCTTTTCTTTTTCTTTCTTTTTTTGCAAATGGTCTGTTTGTGACCTTTTTGCATTTATCTACCAGAAAAAAAGCAGATAAGTAAAAAGAGACTTAAAAAAACCAAGTGGATTAGTTATATTAAATACTACTCAAAATACTGGAAACAGTGGAGTCACAGAGTATGGAGGGCACGGAGGAGGAGGTTGTAGACTGAAAAATTACTACTGAATCAGGGTAACCTTTATGTGGAAAGGCTATTAAGAAAGTCATTTCCAGATATCACAAGACTTAGAAGATACATCTATTAATATTTAAGAAAAAAAACTTATTCAAAATGTTAATCCCACCATAAGATGGAGGAAAGTGCATGTCTAATACTTTGTGCCTGGTGACAGTCAGTGCTTTACATATATTAACTCCTTGACAGTGACAACCTCCTGGAAGGAGTAATAATTAACAAAAAAAGAGAGGAATTTATCCTAAGGAAATAATCAGTATATGTAGGCAGAAATGTAGCAGTTAGTGTTATCATAACAGTGTTTTATTTAATAATAATAAAAAGATATAAACAAACTAAGTATCCAACAGTGGGGTCTTGGTACTATACAGTGGGATAGGGTACGATGCAGGCATTAAAAATGATGTTGAAAGATACTGAATGACAGCTGTCAGGCACTGTGCTGATTGTTGTACATTCATTACCTTCTTAAGCTACCACCTTATGAGGTAGGTACATTTATTAACTCCATTAGACAGGTAGTGTAACTGAGGCTTAGAGAAGTTACTTTGCTCAAGGCCATATAGCTAGGGCTCAGACTGAGGTCTGTCCAACTCTACTGTCCTCATTCATATCCACTATGACCTCCCCTAGATACAAGGATACATAGATGGTTCTCTGGATCTGTCGTTATGGAAATCTTTAGGATTATTAGTCCCAAGGGTTTTTTCTTTCCCTTTTGTCTTTTCTACAATTAATGAGTATTCATTCTGAATTTAGGAAGAAAAGATTAGCAAAAAATAAAGTCGATTTAAGAAAAAGAGTAAAAAAGAAGTTTTGAGATAAAGGTGTGAAGATTCGAAGAAAGAATTCTGGGCACAGTTGAAATGGACATTACTTTCTCATAGGGAAAGTCTTGGGGAGAAAAAGCCTAATACTCATTGTTCCACAAGTCTAGAACCTTGAAATCCAAGATCAGGTCACCTGTGAGAAGTACGATGTACAACGATTGATTTTTAAAAGTGACACCCCAGAGAGTTGACAGATTGCCAGAAGCTATACTGGTGTATCAATCAGAGTATAATCAGGAAACCAGAAGCCTCTCTAGGTATTTTATGTATGGGTTGGAGCAACTGGAAGAGCCAAACAGACTTTGAAAGGAGCTAGGGGAGAGAATACAAGTTGAGATGATACCCAGAGAGCAGAAGTAGCTTGTGTTACTGACTAGAATCCATGTGTCTGCACACACTGCTTTAGTGTTCGGAACTCTATGGCCATCTGTTCCAGGCTTGCTGAAGATTTCTAGAAACCTTGGTTTCCTCAACCAAAGCTGCAATCTCCATCCATGCTGTCATTGTCGTGCTGTAGATGCTACTCTTGCTGCCAAAGATGTTGCCAATAATTGGAGATGGAAAGTGTGATTCTCCCCTCTTTCTCCTTCCATTATCTCATGTTGCCTCCCATTGGAAGAATCTAATTGGAGTCCAGCTGGCAAGTGAGGCAAGAAAATTTAGTTTTCAGCCTCCAAGCTTTCTATCATACCTGGCAGAGCAAAAAAGGGTGGGGAGAGGGATTGAAACAAAGACTCAGGTGACTGACACTGTCCACTCTGGGCCAGTCAGCATCCATTCTCATCCTTCTACTCACATGGAATTTCCATACAACATTCTGTTTATATCTGACTGAATGCATGCACCTCTTTTATAAAAAATGATGCTATTTTCTCATCTAATTCACCGAACAATTCCTTCTGAATATTCCTTATTTAAATTATAAAATTAACTATCATTAACTCCCTCTGAATAAAAAAATGGGTTAAACAGAGGGGAAGCAAAATTGTTCCATACATCTTCCTAATATCTACAAATATGTCTACCTAAAAACAAGGAAGAAAAATATTTATAGTTGCTATAGTCCTCATTTCTGTAACCTGTCACAAGGCTCTGTTGATAATTTATAAAATTATTCTTCTGCTAACATTTCATTTTTTCCTTGCTCTCAGCCAATATCTTTTCTGTTTAAAGTTCCAAATCTTCATTCCTAAAGTATCTGAATCACTAATTTTTCTTTCTTGGGTTGCTATTGTCTTCTCTGAGCTTTTATAATTGGGATAGAAATAATAAGAGAAGCATTAGGAAATCCCAAGTGTTCCAAACAGTCTTCCTTGTTCTTACTGTGTGATGGCAATACAATTTCCCTTTGATAATTATTCTTTTTGCCATTTGATTTTGTGTCATGAGAAGCCTGAAATATCTAGGTGGGCATCTCAACTTTCAGTTCAGTCAAACAGTTGTACTCCTTAATGGAACCATTCCTCTCCCAAGAATGAAGGCCTGTAAAATGGCAAAGCCCAATATTATGGGGGCATGACGAAAATCCTGTGAGTGAGTTATTAGGTGTAATAGAGGAGCCACTAGTGGTCCCACCACTTGATTCCATGATCCATCTTTTAAGGTCATGGAAGAAACAATGGAAGCATCATATATTGGTTATCAGTTCAAGGCATATGCCACACCTTGAAGGATAGAACCCCCTCCCCCTTGAGTGTCACATAAATGAAACATCAGTAGGCCACTCTACTATTACTTCACACCAGCTGCTTCTAGATGCAGGGACACCATAGTAAGAATAGTGGATCCTCTGAATGTGAGTCCATTATTGCACTGTTTTGATGTAAAATGAGCTCCTTGGTGAGAAGTGATGTTGCGTAGGATAGCATGGTAGTGTTTTGATTTTCTAGGGGTGTTGTAACAAAGTACCACATACTGGGTGGCTTTAAACAACAGAAATTTAGTCTCTCACAGCTCTGGAAGTTAGAAGTCTTATATTGAGTTGTCATGAGGGCCATCCCTTTTCTGAAGGCTCCAAGGAGAATCCTGTCTTGCCTTTGCCAGTTACTGGTGGACCCAGGCATTTCTTGGCCTTCGGAAGGATAACTCCAATCTCCAAACTCCAAAACCTATCTTCACATTTCCATTTCTCCCTCTCTCTCTCTTCTCTTATAAGGATACCAGTCATTGAATTTAGGGCCTGCCTCGAATCCAGGATAATTTCACCTGGACGTCCCGAACTAATAACATTTTCAAAGACTGTATTTTCAAATAAGGTGACATTATGAGTTTCTGGGTAGGTAGATTGTGTGTGTGTGTGGGGCGGGGGGGCACTATTTAACCCATTACAGGTACCATCGTGAATGAGCTGTGAGGGAAAGGATCCATGCCATCAATCTGCCACTAGGTGGCTGGATGATCCCACATTGAGGCATCCACATTGTCTTCTGCTATTAGTAAGTAGACCATCAGGCAGTGGAGGCAGCTTGAATAGCCTTAGTGAGGGGAGTCCGTGTTGTTGGGTCCTCCTTCCTTATTACTGTATTCACTTTGATTGTTGGGCAAAAACTGTGGTGGCTGAGAAAAAGGCTGGTTGACATTGACAGAATGTGTAATCTTGTCCTGATTATTGAGAGCTTTCTTTATAGTGGATACTTGTTAGTATTATATGAGACCCAAATTTCCTTTTACTCTTTTCCTTTCTGAGCCATACATCCATGTGCCTCTTTCTAAGACATCCCTTTTTTTTTTTTTTAAAGATTTTATTTATTTATTGGACACAGAGAGAGACACAGCGAGAGAGGGAACACCAGGAGGGGGAGTGGGAGAGAGAGAAGCAGGCTTCCCCCTGAGCAGGGAGCCCAATGCGGGGCTTGATAGCAGGACCCTGGGATCATGACTTGAGCCCAAGGCAGACGCTTAATGACTGAGCCACCCAGGCGCCCCTCCTAAGACATCCTTATCACCAATCGGATTATGTATCTTCCAAGTTTCTGGTTAAACTAGAGACATTCACTGCCTGTGAGTCAGTGAAGATCTGACATCAGATTTTTTTCTCTATATCTGCATATTGGACAACCAGACAGACTTCTTACAGTCCTACCCACTATGATGGTTTGCTATCCCCACTGTCTTTCAAGGACTAGGACTGCAATGCAATAGCAGCACCCTTCCAGAATGTGCCAGCATGTCATGTGGCTCCATCTGTAAACTAGACCCAAAATTTTTCTTTCTTAGCCAATTGTTCATATGGAACACCCTGTAAGGCAGTATTTAAGAATGGACAGAGAAGCAAGAATGTGGAAGGAGAAGGTTCTAAGAGAATTTTGTTTTCAGGACTTCCTTAATTTCAGTCTCATTTCCATTTGATGACGAAATATTGCTGTGCATGTCCAACTTCATGATTTTGTGGATAAGATAACACTCGATTCATTATGTATAAGTTAGATTCCTGATCATGTAGTATCCTTTGGTCAGACATTCATCTGTAATAGGGCTCACAGGCAAACCAAGAGTTGTTCTTTCAAAGGGTAGTTATATGCATAAGAAAGCATGGCTTTGCTCCCAAATCCTGGGGATTTCTGCTCTGATTTTCTAATTGGAACCTTCCTGAGTCTTCATAAGGCATTCCTAATTTGCCACAGAATCTTTCAGCATTGTTGACTCTTCTGGGTCATAAAGTTCTAGTGCACACAGAAAAATTGCCTCCCCAAATGTTCATATCCTAATCCCCAGAGCCTGTGAATATGTTACCTTCTACAGCAAAAGGGAATTAAAGTAGTGGATGAAATAATGGTTGATAATCAGCTGACCTTAAAATAAAGGATTATCCTAGATTATCTGGGTAAGCCAATGTCATCACAAGAGGCTTTAAATGTAGAAGAGGGAGGCAGGAGAGTCTGTCAGAGTGATATGACATGTGACTCAACCGGTCATTGCTGGTCTCTGTGGTGTTCTGTGGAATGTCAAAATGTCAAGGTTTCTGACTCCTAGATTATAATAGAAAACTGCAAAGTTAACATAACCCAGAGTTAAGTTGGGGAAGATATTCTATTGCTCTTGCCATGTAAACCAAACTACTTTTAGTGGCCTTTGCTAACTGTTACAAATAAAGTGTCTGCTGTGTTGATTTGCTCTAATGAACAGACCACATCTCTTTTAGGAGCTGAAATTGGAATCATTACTTGATTACGTTTATGTCATTCTTTAAGACTCATCTACCTTCTGCACAAATCAAATAGGGGAGTTGAATAAGGAAGTAATGACAACCACAAAATTCAATCTTTCAAATCTTTGATGGTGCCATTTATCCTTGTAATTCCCCCATGGATGTAGAATTGCTTTTGGTTTACTGTTCTGATAGTTATAGGCATATGAAGGGCTTACCATTGTTCCTTCTTATGATAATAGTCATCATTTCATTCATCAGGAGCCAGTAGGAGATATTGTAATTTTTTTAATATGGCTATTGCAATTACACTATCAAGAACTGGGAAAATAAACATAGGATGGTCTATAGACCAATGGGCTCACTGTAGGGTAGGCTACGGCCACATCTCTTTATCATCTGACCACCATAATCATCTATAAGGTTAGGCAGAAAATAGACATATTTTGAATATCCAGAGATCAGCACCAGTTCAGAACCTGTGTCTAGATTTGGATGATCCAATTATTTCACCTTCTGCACTGTACAGTGACCTTGGTAAACAGCTACAGAAACCTTTGGGGGAAGATTTAGAGGAAAAGTCAAAGAACGTATTTTGCAATAGTTAGTAAGGTCCTTTCTCACCAGGGCCTATCCTCTGCTTTAACTTTTGAACTAGTTTAAGACTGAGAATAGGCTGAGAGGCCATGACTCCTCAAGGTTTCTACTTNTCTCCTTGGGTTGATTTTATTGGTGGCTCTCTATGCCTCCTGGGTCTTATGTCTTCCTTCCTTCCTTCCTCTCTTCCTTCCTTCCTTCCTTCCTTCCTTCCTTCCTTCCTTCCTTCCTTCCTTCCTTCCTTTCTCCCTCCCTCCCTCTCTCCCTTCCTATCTTATATAGATCAAATAATATTTAAGTAGATTTCTCATCTAATTCGCAGAAATACCATGATCAGTAAGCCATCCCCAAGGATCCCTGTGTGACAAAGCATTCTGATTGCCATTCTGTTCTTGCTGCCCATTAGGATAATTTTACTCACCTTAACTCTGCCAGTTATACTCTCCCACCTGGCTCCATTAAAATCAGGGAGTTTCTAGTACAATGGCAGCATCATCCACCGTCATTTATAATATAGCAAAAACAGTTGCTGCAGAACTTTCCAAGGATGCCATAGCTTCCCTCATTAATGCAAAACTCTTAAGTTAATAATACATTGCTCAATGCCTTAGAGAAGGGAGTATCTTATAGATCCTGTTGGGTGACATGAGTGTGAAATCCTTTCTGTAAATTATGTCAGGTGAGATAGGACATATCAAAAAGTTTGAATTTAGGTCATTGAGTTCAGATTTTAGTGAATTATTCAAGAAAATTGTTAGAATCACTCTTAATATTTCAAACAAGGTATTGAATACAAAGGTGTCAGAAGGACTGAGATAAAAAAAAAAGGGAAGAGAATGAAGATAAGAAGAGGGAAAAAAGAAGGGGTAACACTCAGAACTCAGAAGCAGCTGGTGCTCCTGAGTGGAAGCCCATGCTCGCATGCCTGCTCCTGCACTGCTGGATACCCCGGCAGTTGGTTCTGAACCTGTCTAAGTGCCTTGTTAACACAGGTGACACATGCCTTTAATAAGATTCCTGCTACTGTTGGGGTGTGGAGATTGTGTCTTGGAAAATTAGGGGAACCTCCACTAAAGAGGTGATTCATGGACTGGTTTTGACTGATGAATAGGATTTTCAGATTCTTTTTCCAGGTAGGAAAACATTTCAGAAGCCAATTTTCTTCCATAAGCTATAAATAAACTTTGGTAATGAGGAAGACACGTTTGAGAGGATGTTTATAAAACTATGGTCCTATTGGGGAGAGGAAAAAATTTCCTAAAACTTTCAAATTTCCTCTAGCTGGTCTTAAAGATTAAATTGACATGAAACAGATTAGCAGAAGGAAAAAACAGAGCTTAATTTCATGCACATGAAGGCCCACTAATAAAATTGAGACACAAAGAATTGACCAAGGCAGGCCACTTTTATGCTTTTTAGACGAAGAAATATAAATCTGTGAGGAATTGACAGGACAAAGAAAACTTATGTTGGGGAACTTTGGATAGTAAGGATTTCTAAACAGAATTTGGGCTTGAATGAAAAGTTAGTAAAAGTAATAAGGTCTGTTTTTACAGCCTTCTCACCTCTGAATTCCCTACCTCTGGTGATAAGGATGTCTCTTTACTTCCTGGTACAAGGAGGGTACCTTTCACATGGGAGATTTATTTCCTGCTTTCTGGAAACACAGAGGGGGTCAGAATGTTCTTGCACTGTCTATTTCCTAAGTAACTTTCAATTCCAAGTAATCAGTATGCCAAAGTGGCACCTGATGGAGTACCCTGCCTTGGGCCCCTATAGTTCACATACAACAGTGTCGGGATGTTTCAGAAGAGATGAAATAAATTAGAATTTTCTGAGTGGAACCTTGCAATCTATTTGTTTAACAAGTACACTAGTAATTCTTATACACAATGTAGTTTAAGTCAACTAAAATTTAGGAACTTCAGCAATTCTTCAGTCAACTAATTATGACTGAAGAAGGGTAGAAAATTCCAAGAAGTTTTTCCACCCACAGATGCATTTGGTTTTGGCTTAATATATCTGCGTATGTGTGTAGATAGCATGGCTTTCCGCAGCAGAAGATACACAATGAGCTTATTGTGTATATTTGTTTTTTGAGTGTGCTTATGCATATGCAAGTATGTGGGCCATTTTCTGTTGAATTTTAAAAATAATGATAACAACATGGTCTCTATGATTTTGGAAGATAAAATCATCAAGGGATTCTGTGAAACACAGAGATGGAACTTTAAACACATCCAAAATGTTTTTTCTTTCTACTTTATTCTATTTTATGTGTGAAGGAAAAATGTCCAGAATAAGGAACATAAATAGTTCATCATTAAAAAGAAAGTACATCTAATTTTATCATCTTCTGGAGCTTTTCTTTCTAAACCTCATTTCAAAGTTAGAGTGAAGAGAAATATCAGTTGCTTGTTATTTTCATCACAAGTTTGGACATTTTTATTTGAGGTCTCAGGACAAAAAGAAATGTAATTTTACTAGCATTATTCTAGTTAAGGTATTAAAGAAGAAATTGCAGAGAAAGAGTAAGTGTATGTGGATAATTTTAATTGACTAACAAAAGTAAATACTGAATCAAAATTCTAGTGACAATCTGTTAATAGCAAAAAGATAAAACAAATCTGAAGTGTGCTGATATTTCATTGGGATAAGAAAAATGAAATTTCATAACATATCTTGATCTTCTATATGACTCTGATGGATTCTAAGTCTTTAAAAGTTAAGCCTGTATAAAGCAAAAATTTATATAGCATTTTTATCTTATTTAGAGTGGTAGCATCGTTTTTCCCTTTAATCTATTTACTTAGATTTAAACTTCCATTAAGCACAAGATTTTAAATGAGCAATTTGTGGAAGGCTTTTGGGTTTAATTATCAGTTCACAGTGTTTCTACCTGAGCTAAATATTTATCCTTAGGCCAGATATACTGAATGTGTTGAATTAAGGCTTGTTGTTTAAGAGGGGGAGGAATTAAATCGCCAAAAAAGTTACTCAATTTGTTCCACCTCTAAAGTGCACTGATTTACTTAATCTCACTCTGTCAGTTTTTAAAAGCATGATTATAATTGCAAATTCTAAAGCATCAGTTGTCCAAATGATGAGATCCTCGTTAAAGATGAAAGGAGAGAAAATCCAAGATAGTTGGAAAAAATCTATTTATTGTTCTGCCTCATTTTTCTTTCTTCAGAGGTACTAAGAAATTTTGTACAGATCAAAGGAAATTAAAAATACATAAACCTGCTGAAAATACCAGAGAATCAAAAGTTTCAGGAAAAAAAGGAGGTTGTAAATTACATAAACAAAAGAAAGAATTGAATTAAGCCCAAAATACTTGTTAAAAAGAGTGAGAGAGAAGCAGGTAGCCTATAGAGATCTCACTCTTTTTTTGATGGGGTAGGGTCAACCTTATAGGTGATATTAAAAACAAGACAACAGGCCCCAAATGGAGCCACTTATGCAGATCCCCACATACTCAACCCAAGACTTAATACTTACAGTTTCAGCTCTCCCAGAAATAGAATCTTAAACCAGTCAATCAGGCACCACCTGGTCAGCGCTAGTGAGGTAATCTGTTGCCATCCTCTAAAGGAGAGTGACCTTGTTATAACCAGTCCACTTTTTGCTTGTATAACTTCCTTGTTCCCACTCCTTCCTGCCTATAAAAGTCCTACATTTTGTACAGCTTCTCAGAGCTCCTTTCTATCTGTTTGATGGGAACCTGCTTGCTTGATTCATGAATCATTGAATAAAGCCAATGAGATCTTTACTCAGTTTAATTTTTTTTTTAACAACAAGATACAAGTTTAGCTATTGGTTCTTAGGGAGTATAACACCTTGACATTTTGGTGAACTGGAGTTGGCTTTTTTTTTTAAAGATTTTATTTATTAATTTGACATAGAGAGACAGCTAGCGAGAGAGGGAACACAAGCAGGGGGAGTGCGAGAGGAAGAAGGAGGCTCATAGCAGAGGAGCCTGATGTGGGGCTCGATCCCAGAATGCTGGGATCACGCCCTGAGCGGAAGGCAGACGCTTAACGACTGTGCCACCCAGGCGCCCCATGGAGTTGGCTTTTTATATAACATACCAGCGCATACCATCTGTGTGGTGCTGGGTAAATCACTGAGAAGCGTATCAAACATGAACTTAAGGTTGTTCAGATTCCTCACTCAGATTTCCACCACACAGCATGAAAGAACTTCTTGTGATGCCATCTTTGTGGGAGAGAACAGTAAGGCTCTATGTCACACTGGTTCTTGGTCAAATTTAGGAAATTTTTGGACTTTTTATGATTTTAAGGAGACCTCTTCTACTCTAAATCAATTTACAGTAGAAGATTGGAGATTCAGTGAGAACTTGAAGTATTAAATGAAAGTGTTGGTCTTTTTTGATTTATTGCCAATTGAGACAAAATAGGAAAAGTGTTGAAAAGTATGGCATGCATATAGAAGTTGTTATGGAATCAAATGACCTAGTGCATATAAAGACACCAGATCCAGGCCTGGAAAATAGTAAGCACTTGGTATTATTGTTCAAATATATGATTAATTGAATAGATTTGTATGGGTCAGAGAGCCCAATCATGCTAGATAGTTTTGTTTCAGTGGTGAAAGTTCAAACGAATATAAATAGAAAATATAAATTTTATAAATAAAATATCTCAATATAAAATACTAGTGCACAGCAAGTCATTACTAGGGCCACTAAGTCAACTTTGTGGTAGAGTTGACCCTTGAACAACGTGGGTTACGTTGCATGGGTCCACTTATATGAGGAATACTGTAAATGTATTTTCTCTTCCTAATGATTTTCTTAAGGACTTTTTCTTTAACTTACTTTATTGTAAGAATACAGTATATAATATATATACAGTGGGAGGAGGGGCAACGGGAGAGGGAGAAGGGGCAAAGGGAGGAGGGGCAAAGGGAGAGGGAGAGAGAGAATCCCAAGCAGGCTCCATGTTGAGTGCAGAGCCCTATGGGGGGCTGGATCCCATGACCCTGAGATCATGACATGAGCTGAAACCAAGAGTCAGTTGCTTAACAAACTGAGCCACCCAGGTGTCTCATTATTTTTTATAATTGGTAGAGAAAAAGACTTCAGCATAGCACAGCTTTACTTTTGGGAGACAGCATGCTTCAGTAGATGAGTCCTGTCTTTGGCAATGGGTAGATGAAAATTAAAATCTCAATTCTTCCACTTATTAGCTGGGTGACCTTGGCCAAGTTGCTTAGATTCTCTCAGCCTCAATTTTTAAATCTATATAATGTAGATTGTGGTGAGCATGAATCGGGCAAACTTTGCATGATTCCAGGTACAGAGAAGGTGTTTTTCATATGTGCATACCTTTGGGTTCTCATTCTTTTGATATAATCTATTACTTAAGAATATTTAGATTTCTGCAGGAAAAAAAATTGCTTATCAACTTAAATAACAATGCAGACTAAGGAGACATTTAATTTGCCTAGTCTTTTTTTCATATCCTTGTTATCAACTCTCTTTTTGCGATCAGCCTTAACTAGATATATTATGCTTTAGAATTCCTTAAAATCAGTCTTTGTTCAAGAGTCACAGATTTTTGGCTTTGTCTAGTATTCTTGGTTTTCAAAATGTAATTCTCATTCATAGATGATAAATGATCAAATCTGAGACCCATAAAACTTTTTTTTTCCATTTGGTTAAAATAAAGTTGAAAGAAAAATTCCAATTATTTTGTTTTAATAAGGAAAGCAACACATACGCTTCTGCGTTCCTAATTTTAATAGACTCTTTTAACTGGGTAAGCTTCCCCTGGTTCTCTATGCTTTTGAAAGATAAATGGCAGACAGAGGTCTAGACCAAGACAAACTCTCTCTACTCTTTGTTAAATTAATTAAACAAAGGCTACTACTCTGAGGTGGTGCTAATGTCAGAACAGCCTAGGTAAGCAAAACAAACCTATGTAAGCCTGTAAGCGCCTCAAGGTTAAGATATTGAAACCTAAGGACAACTAATCAAATAGCCAACCAGGCTTTCTCAAATAAGGCAAGCTTCTAAGCTATAGTCCGTCAAATAATTCCCTTCCTTATCTTCTCTATTAAAGTCATCCGCCTTGCTCAGTTTGGTGGAGTGCTCCTAATCACTTCTGGTTTAAGCATTGCCTCATTGGAATTGATTTTTGCTCAAACTCTTACAATTTTTAATATGCCTCGGTTTGTCTTTTAATACTTTTTACCTTCTAGAGTGGTGGTACAAAAACTTTACGTCCTGACCCCTAGCAATAAAAAAAAAATTGAGCTTTTACCCTTTGTGCGTATTTATTTATGTATACACTCTCAATAGCGTATTATCATGCACAGTAGTACACACTATAAAATATATCAAACAGAAATAAGAAAGATTGAGAGGAAGATTAAATAAACTATTTAAAAATATTTTAGTAAGCATGATGGTTTCAGACTACTACAATTTCCTAATGTTTCATGGCACGATATGCACATAGGGTGATTTTTATCAGAAATGACTGAGGATGTAAATTTGTATTTCAAATAGTCTTCTTAAGGTGGTTGAGTGATCTGAGCTGACTTCTTGTCAAACCTGTTTAGAGTCATTGTTTTATTTAGTATCATAGTGAATGCAAAGTTCCTACTTGAAGAAGGAGATGTAACTCTTTTATTTCCTTGTTAGTTACTTGTGCTTGTAGGATTAGAATTTTGTTTGTGGTTTTTCTGCAGGAATCTTTTAAAGTGACAAGTCCATGTTGTATATGTTGATTTGGATATGTAGAAAGATTTTTAAATGCACTTAATTAGTCACACATAAAATGTTCCATGTCACCATGAGTTAGAAGTAAACAAGTGAGGGGGGATGCTCCACTCCCATCTGTGGACACATTTCCCTTAGGACTTCCCAGCCATATTACTTAAATGCAACCATCTGATGCAGGGACAAGCTGGGAGTATCCTAGTCAATCTATGCCATCAAATAATTGTAAAGTATAATTATTTGTTTGGAAGAAAAAGATAAATAGAAATAGAACTGTCAGTATTTCATTTCACATTCCAGTGGATCACCTCTTCACGACCTGGATTGAATT
Organism: Ailuropoda melanoleuca; assembly: GCF_002007445.2. Taxonomy (NCBI): domain Eukaryota; kingdom Metazoa; phylum Chordata; class Mammalia; order Carnivora; family Ursidae; genus Ailuropoda; species Ailuropoda melanoleuca. The sequence continues at coordinate 97,514,858 of NC_048221.1, forward strand.
TGAGAGGCCTCCTGTCAAGAGCAAGGGTCAGTAACCTTTTTCTACTAAACGCCAGATAGTAAATATTTTCAGCTTTGTGAGCCACACATGTTGTGCTGAAGCACTTCAAATCTGCTATTGCTGTGTGAACACAGTGTGAACACAGCCATAGACAAGACATAAGCAAATGGGTATGGCTGTGTTCCAATATCCAATAAAACTTTATTTACAAAAATAGTCATCTGGTCACATTTGGAAAGGAGACCATAGTGTGCCAACCCATGATCTAGAGAACTGTGAGCTTGCTCAACATTAATAAAATAATGAATCCCATGTTTATAAGAAAATTACATGGAGGAGAAGTCTCTCTTTAAAGTCGATGATTTAGTTGAGCTCCAGAGTCTTTTAGAAATGTAACTTCTGTCTCTGATTCATTCTCTCTCTTAATCACACACACACACACACACACACACACACCCCACACACACCCACACCCCATATCCATACGCATAGTAATGAGGTAGCTGCCATGTTTTGAAATTAATAAGATACAAAAGGAGATTCAGATATGCTCTGATTGATGCAGTTGTAACTTTGGGGCATGAGGAATAAAAAAACTTCCCAAATTGGTAGGGTGTTTTTTTTCCTTTTACCATCTATTGAAAACTTAAGCAAATCACGAGAGCTTCAAGGAAATATCGACATAACTGAATGAGGATGAATAAATACCTGAAGTAACAAGTTGCAGTTAAAGGGAATTAACAGAAATGTTTTTTTGACATAGTGATGCAAGGGATCCTTGTCCAATAGACTCTCTGGCATTCTGCTGATGCTTTCCACACTTTCACCTCTACTCTGTTTATATCTCCTTTCAACCTCTTGGTGGCCTTTTGACTCTCTTCTTCGACAGTCAGTCTTCCAAGCATCCGGAACTCCCTACAAGTCAACTCCATCTTGGCCAGCTTTGCCTCCAACTTGCTTCTTCTCCTCACGGTCCTCTTCTCATAATACAAAGGGTATAGCCGCCATCTTCATTTGTGAGGCTTCTTAATTACAGTATGATAGGTGCAAGACTCAGCTAATGAAAATATCAAGAGAAGCCAGTGGTACAGTGATTTTGATACATTAGGTAGAAATTACTGCTTGTACCGACTTTCACATTCATTGAACTTTCCAGTGGGCTTAGGCAAGTATGATAAAATGGGCTAAGTTATCTCATCACCTTGGACTTGGGGCTCAATTGACAAATTTGTAGAAACCTTTCTACTAACACCAAGAGTACCTTGTTCATGTGGCATTTTAGTAGAAGTTCTTTCAGAGAAATGAATTTCCCAGATAACTAAAATCGGGGGAAATGAAGAAAAGCCACATTATTGTGTCCTGTTTGCTGGGCATAGTGTTCCACGTGTAATAAACCTGGACTTATTTAGTCCTTCAATAGCTATAAGAACTAAGTATTAATACGTGAATTAAAAAATTTACAGAGAAGAAAGTGGGACTCAAGAGGTTAAGTAACTTGTCTAAGCACACAGTGCGGGAAGGGGCTGAATCTTCACCCAGATCTGAGTTTGCCTCTATTGTCTTATGCAACCTTTCTTAATTTTTGCAATTCTCCATGATCCTATTTATAGGTATTGTCATAAACTCTCTTAACAAAGGGTATTAAATATCTTTCAAGCTGTTCTTGTTAACCCAGTGTTGTCATGTGAATCATAGCCCCTCAGGGACTTTTGAATATGAAGGATATTTGTCCTGGAGCCCCATCTGTAGTTTTTTTGAGTTCTTGTGTCTATTTTTGATCAGTTTTCTGTCTTTGTGCTCATCAACAGGCTTTCAGCTGTCACTTCTTATTCCTCTCTCTGTGACTGTCTCTCTCAAGCTTGCAACTACCACCCAGTTCGTTTTCAAAGTCTGATGTCCTGATAACTACAACACCAGACAACCAAGCCTGATAGAACCATGTCTAAAAGAGGTATTTTTAGGATCTGAGGGGTATGGACAATGAAGTACAGGTGTCTCCTGCTTTTCGAAAGTTTGTCTCACATTACTTCATGGTCAGGAAAGGCCTACATTAGTACCTGGTTTTGTTAATGAAAGAAATCCGAAGAAGATTTTCTCTCTTATGAACAAAAGGCAAAGTGAAAACAGCCTCCAGTGTTGTTTTGCAGTGAGCATTTGTAGAGGCAGCGCACTCAGAGCGGCAGAGGCCGCGGCCCCGCCAACTCCTTCCCTGGGACCCACTCTCAGCATCAAATGCCTTATCTCAATTTATTCTGCGCATCATTAGCAAGATGCAGCCTAAGGTATCAGGAAAGCTTAAGAGAGGTTCTATGTTGGGTCTGGGAATGCTCAAAAAATGTTCCGTGTAAATTAGTGGCAACTGATTCTTCGCTTTATACCGTTTCTGCTTACCAAAGTGTTCATGGGAACTTGCTACTTTTGAATAGTGGGGAAGCCTCTAATTATTTCAGCTGGTCAGAGACATTTCTGCTTCCTCTCTATTTCCTTAACTGTTTTCTGTAGAATTGAGATCCCTGGATAAGGGAGCTGCAGAAAATTGAGAGTTTATCACTTTTACCTTTGGTTACAGTTTAGAAAAATATACCTGCAACTAATTTTTCCTTAATATTTTCTTTCTTTCCTGCTTTCTAAACTTGTCCTTTTTTTCTACTCCCTTGTCTGTCTAGTCCATGGACACAGATTAGGAATTGAAGAAATGACATTCCTTAATCTCTGAGAAATACAGAAAAATGCCAGTGGAATAGAATGTTGATTCTGAGGGAGACAAGAGGAGTTGCAGCTTTTGGGGAATTTGGCCTTAATTTCTTTGCTGCCGTCATGTCAGTAGAATGTGTGACCTAATATTCTTTCAGAGACTAGATTTAAAGGGGATACTCATAACTACCTCATGGAGCTGTTGTGACAATTAAATGGGGAAGTAGCTAGCACACTGTAAGATGTTATCAAATGTTACTGAATGGGATGGAATGCCATTTGGGAAAATATTACGAACCTGATTTGAATTAGAACTTTCTCAGGGACAATGGGGGGTGTTTCTTCCTGAAGCTTTCTGGAATCCACATACAGTTGTGCATAGGAGAAAGAGGCTGTGTATTTGAAAGGCTGTGGAATGGGGGTATAACCAAGGTTATTGCTCACCTCCCTGGCCGTGCCCTCAATAGGTCTTGAAGGCTGGTAATGTCCAATTTTTCTCTGTATTACCAGTTTTCAGCACACTGCTCACTACACAGTTGATACACAATAGGTGTTTTTTGAATGGATGAACGGATGGTTGGGAGAATAGACGTGGTGAAGAAATTTGTTGTTGCCAGAAGCCAAATGTGCTCATGAGAACCAGTCTCTTCTCTAATAAGCTCTCCTGTGGATAAGACATGGCAAGAATGGCGAATTCAAGGTGTTTTGATGAGACACTCAGTGCCAGAGTGATGTATTCTGGTTTACTTTAGGAGCCATGATGGGATCTGTTTTTGTTTGGTTGTTTTTGTTTTGTTTTGTTTTACTTCATTTTTGAAACTTATTTTATTTCCCTCAAGGCATTACTTTAAAATAAAAATGAAATAGAACACTGCTATAAAGCAGACTTATTACATAGATTGAGATACAGAGCTACCTAGTTCCAATCCCTGAAATATAGCAACCATATGCAATAAAAGCCCAATAGAACGGCCCTGAAGCCTAATGTTACTTTTGTTCCTCATCCTAGAAATACATATATATATATATATATTTTTTTTTTTTTTTTAGAATTCTCTTTACAAAAAGAAGTCTCTGCAACAGAGGATTTAAGCACCAGTAATAAAGATGGATGGTAGCAGGGATTTCATTTCATCACTGTTACCCTCATTATAAATAAAAAAAGATATTTTATTGCTTCCTATAGACACAGTATTTTACTATATGCTACCCTCTGTCTCACGGCACAACCTTTATAAATTCAATAAACTAATACAAAGTTGAAGTCATTAAAGCTGTTTAATAATTCTTAAGACATATGTAACTACAATGTTTATAGTATGCATGAGGAGATTTAGAAACATCACAGAAGTTCAAGATAATGGTAAACATTTTTATTGGGAGGAAAAAGTCTTCGTGTTGTTAGTGATTTCTAAGTTTCTCCCAGTTTATTTTCTCTACTACTTTCTATAAATCTTGCAAAGTTTTAGAAATAGGATCACTTTTATTAGAGCTAAAGGAAGTCCTAGTACCTTTGCAAACTATGCTGCATTAGGCACGTATAGCAAACACTGGCAGTTACCTACCCAATATCCATTTCCTTTCTCTCACTTTCTTGCTGGGGTAGCCTTAATATTGTTTACAGTAAAAAGGTATGCCATGAAACATTCACCTTCCCTGCCCTTATACTAAGGGATCATGTGAACCAGTTCTTACCAATGAGACTAAGTAAAATTCTGGGAAGTGTTCCTGGGTAAGCTTTTGCCTTTTCTGACTGTTCTGGGCTGAACATTTGTGTTTCTTCCAAATTAATATGTTAAGCTCTAGCCCCCAGGGTGATGGTATTTGGAGGTGGGGCCTTTGAGGGACAATGAGGTTTAGATAGGTCACGAGACTGGGATCCTCATGGTAGGATTAATGCCCTCATAAGAAGACAAAGAGACAGACACCCCCTGCCCCCAACTGCCCTGGCCCCCTTCATGAGCATACACCAGGAAAAGGCCATAGGAGCACATAGAGAGAAGGTGGCCATATATAAGCCAGGAAGAGAGCTCTCACCAGATGCAGAATCTGCTGATACCTTGATGTTGGACTTCCCAGCCTCTAGAACTGTCAGAAAATAAATATTTGTGTTTGAGTCACAGAGTCTATTGTATTTTGTTATAACAATCCTAGCAGTCCAAGATGGTGACAGAAAAGAATGGATGAGGCTGTTGCTATCCCTGCCTACTTCTTTCAACTTCAAAGACAAGTGTGATGTCCAAAGCTAAAGCAGACACCTTGCAATCGTAAAGTGACAATGCAGAATAAAACCCAACATATTAAGGATGGAAGGGCAGAAAGAGAGAAAGAACTTGGGTTCTTGATGGCGTTTTGGAGACGTTAACATGTTGTAATCATCTGCTTTCAACCTTCTTGTTACCTGGGAAAAGGAAACCGTTATTTATGGAAACTACTGCAGGATGGGTTTCCTGCTCATTGCAGGTTAAAGCATTCATAAAAGTGAGAAATGGCTGTGGTTCATTAATACTCAACTTTTCTGTATCCACATAGATGATTCAATTCTTCTTTCTTAGCAATTTTGCAAAGCAGCTGGATGTAATATCAAATAGAAGTCTCTTCATTAAGTCAATCTTCTCAACAAATAAATTTTTAAAGGCATAACTAGCTAGACTCCCTCTAAGGAGGAATTGTTTAAGCCCCAACTATTCTTTAATACATTTTCTAAGGAACTCACTGAATTTAGTAACAACCTTTGCAGAAGCATTTCTTTAGCCTTTTGTTTCTTTGCCTACTCCTTTGCAGATGATACCTGTATAAAAAAATGTGCTTTTATCAGCACCTGGGAGACTGTATTTTCTGGCAGTCTTCAAACGCTATGGAGTCTCTGTAATGAACCGATAGAATGGGGTTGATTTTGTTTGTTGCTTTGAAGGCTCAGACATTAAAGTATCTGAAAATGAAATTCAAATACTTGCATTTGCTTGCAAATTATTTGTAGAAGTCACCGCAGGACTGCATTTCACCAACTTCTTACCTATACTTTTGCCTGTCTGTGCATTTATGACACTGATTGTCTTCCTGCAGATGACATTTGCATGGCTATTTGTTCATGGGGTCTTTCATTTTTATAACTGGGAATGCTTATTGATATGTGTTGTTCATTTTAAGTATCATTACAGCATTTTCCCTGGTTAGCTCTAATCATCTCACATTGCCCAGATCACCATCTAGTCCTGGGAACACCAGGGCAAGGACTGAGGTACTAGTCTTGGGACAATGGAACATTGTAGTCTTTGAGAATTTAGCTCTTCTCGGATCACACTGGAGTTTTGGTTTTTGTTGTTTGAGTCATAACTACTCAAATTCTTGAGCTTTTAGAGCAGACACTCCAAATACTTCATACAGACATCTGGGCTGCACACAACCAACAAACCAACACCAACCAACCAACTAACCGACTGATCAAACAAACAAACAAAACTCTTTGACTTACATGGATAATCAGTTCAATGCAAAGTTATTTAATAGGACACATTTCTTGTCAATGTCCTTTCCATGGACTTATTTTGCTTATTATTCTGTTTTCATAAAACTGTAGAGCCTTGTTTAGTTTTTCATGTTATTTGAGGCTTTATATTCTAAATCCTTGTACACGTTCTGTTCCTGCCCAAGCAAACGTGTTTTATGTCTCATTCATTCAGCATTCCTGCCTTGATTAAATGTCATGTTGAAGGGGAACTGAGCATGCCATTTTAAATAATGTCTTAATATATGTATCTTGCAAAATTATTTGACTCATAAAAATGTGTGATTCCTTATTCAAAATAATTTATAGCCATAATGTAAGATATTAACAATGTTTATAACTTGTGGAAGTATTTGAGGAATAAGGTACATTCTTGTTTTTTCACAAATATTTGATAGATGGGTTTTTTACTGAACTATCTTAAAATGGTTGAATTTACCTTAATGATTTCACATAGCTCCTGACCAATGGGAGAAATAAAATCACAAAAAATATTTTTAAAAATGATGTATTGAGCCATAGAGAGATTTAGTTACTCTCTTCATTTTTTTTTTCAAGGTCACACAATAACTTATTGGTATGAATGGAACTGAATTTACCCCGTTTTCAATTTAGCATGTTATCTGTAAATTACTACAGATTTTATGATTTGGTTTCCTTGCCATGACCAATATTTATTGTGAAACAGTCAAGGACAGATTTTCAATTCTATCAGTGAGCAATTGCACGGAAACCCACTGGATTGGCTAAAAGGTGAGGAATCAGAGTCAGCCCCAAACAGCTAGATTGACCATGCAACAATTTCCTCTTAAATGTGATCATCCGTAGCCTAACTCCTGTGAAATATAAATCAGTGTTGTTTAAATAGCATCCCGAAAGAACACTGTACCACCTTCTAAAGGCATTTGTCTTCAGTGGGATTGATACCTAATGAGCATATACTCTGAAGAATAAGACCATTGGAGGATTTGCTATAGATTTGGTGTGCAAACAGTGATCATTTGAATTCACATAACTATATATGCTTAAAAAACCATTATTTTAACTGAAACCCAGGTAAAAGAAAATAATTCTAAGCTCTAGTGTCAGGAGAGCAGTAGAAGAGTGGCTGGAAGGAGTGGGAGAGCCTTGATGAAACTTGAGAGTGTGGCCTGTGCCAATGCTCCAATACAGACATTTCTACTTTTTTGCTATAAAGAAGGAAACCAAAGATGACCATTTGTCAACACCTGGAGAAAACTTTAAAGAGGTGATTTTTCATTATATAAAATGATTTTCTTTTTCTTTTTTTTCTTTTTAAAGATTTATTTAGAAAGGTGGGGGGAGGGGAGGGGCAGAGGGACAGAATCTCAAGCAGACTTGCTGTGGAGCTGGGACCCTGATGTGGGGCCTGATCCCACAATCTATAAGACCATGACATGAGCTGAAACTAAGAGTCAGTCGCTCAACTGACGGAGCCACCCAGGCCTCCCTATAAAAGGATTTTCTAAGCATTAATCTGTCAGAGAAAAAAAATCACCCAGTTTAAGAAAGGGAAACATACAGAATTGTTTTGAAGGTTGAAAAATCCAGTTGGTTAAACTTTTGTAATATATAAAACTCCACAATTCTTCTTTCATATGTTTCTCCTTTTGAGGTGGATTTGTTTGGAAAATCTATAGGTTATCAGACTACTGTCAGCAGTAGTAAATGCCTTGGAATGGCTGAATCATTCTTCTGAATTCTATGATACTGTTTTGAAGCTGGGACTCACGTACAGGAAAAAGGATCTGAAGATCTCAATGTATTTAACTTTTACTCCTTATGACTGAAAATATGGGAAAAAAAAACATGGGTCTAAATTAGTGCTGGACTGATCTCTGCTCTTTTCTGTTGAGAAGATCCGGTAGAGGATCCATTTTTCATATTGTGTTACTTTCAAACTTCAGAAATAAGGAGGAAATGGTCTTTCTTTTCTTTTGTTATTGCTGTAAAAAGCGAAAGATACTTTGAAGAGCATTTGATCTAAGCAGGACTTTTCTGTATTCCGGATGCTGTTTGTCTTACACAATAGGGTTTGAGTATGTTATGTGTTTCCTGATTAGTATTTCTGATTAGGATATAGATAATCATCTGAAGTAAGTGCTGCTGGATATTTTTGGACTTCACATAAATATACATGAGTGTGGATGGCAGGAAAATAGTAAATAACAATGCAACGCTGAGTGATTAGAGTCTAATATGCTATGCTGTCAGGGAAGAAATGTGGGTTCAATTTCCAGTTGTAGCCTCTTATAACTCACCCAGATTTTAGTGCAATAGGGATTGACCCTGTACAAATGTGTGTTTGGTGTTCTGAGAAAAAGAATTGCATTTCTAATTCCAGAATTATTCTTTCCCTTCAGTGTTCATTTGTGTTTTGAAGTCTGTGATCAATTATACAGATGCCTTTCTTTTGGATGTGTCTAAAGGTCTTCCTGAGAAGAAAGAGAGGAAGATAGAAAAACAATACACAAATAAATAAAAATGTATTGTGTTCATTAGACTGAGACATTAATCATGTTGTAACTTCGAAAATGAGCAAACATTTTTAAGTTTTCACTGCTTTTTCAGTCCATCTTTATGCCAGGTGGCAAACAATCTTCCACGTGCTTGTGATTTTGTCTATTATTCTACTACTAGTGTTGCCTGTGCAGCCTGGGTTTCCCTGTGAATTCATAAACTGCCCCTTCCTCTCCCTGTCCATAGCTATTTCCCTGCAAGTGGCATTAGGGATGGGATTGTGCATTCTTCTGTTTACTTTATAGGTGGCAAAACTGAGATGTAGAGATGAAGACATCGCTCTTGAGTTATGGCCTGACTCAATGCCAAAGACAAGAACTCAGGGCTCTCTAATTCCCAGCCCTGTGAAATACCAGCTTTTATTTTCTCTTCATCTCAGCTTCATAGTCTCTTCTGTAAATCAGGCCCCGTGGCCTTACCACAGCACCGACTGCCAAACACCTGCACTTAACACCCCGTAAATGGGCTGTCAGGACTCTCAGGACAAGAGTCTAAAATAAATGGTCAGAGGCTTGCTTCAAAGGAGACAAACTGACCCCATGATTTTAATTCCTGTTCCCTTCCCAAATTCCATCGAAGTAACCAAAGGAATGTAAAAACGTGGAAAAATCTGTGTAAGTTTCAAAGCAAGGGAAGAATGCCCTCCACCATGTTAGAGGAATCACAGTAAAATACACTGTAAGTGACAGCATGCTCCAGAAGGGTTTCTGACCAAACTGTGAATTACTGTGTAGGAGTGAGTTAAAGCTGCCTTGGGGAATAAGTGGATGCAGTCCTCAGTGGAGCATGGGGCTGAGAGCTGTGTAGGGGAAAGCAGGAGCAAACCCTGGAGAAGTAAGGGTGGAGAGCAAATCTCAGTTCTTTCAGAAACTGAGTATACACGAGCGTCAACAGATAGTGGTAGGCATCTGAGTGCGTTCTCAGCGAACGTCTGATTCAGAAAGAATGAGCTGCAGGGAGCTGCCAACCGCGGGAACGTCGCCCTCTCAGAGCGAGACCAGATACCTAATACCTTTTGTAGAACTGAGAGTGAAATTTCAGGGTTTCAAAGTCAGAGCCGGTCTAACAGTTTTCACATACACAGGGATCTCTTACTAAATGCAATGCCTACACCATCTCGCTCCGTTAGTTCTCAGCTTCAAGGTGGGAGTCTTTACTTGTCTGAAGGTTCTCTGCCCCTGAGCCGCCTGCAGGGGAGTGAAGGTAATGGCAGTGAAGGTAAAGGGCTGTCCAGCCTTGCTGTCTCAGTGGGCTGGGCTGGGATTCTCTTCCAGCAAGTTGGAAACATTATTGCTCTGACCTTAAATTCCTTTGCTTGGGGCACAGAAGGCAGAGATTTTGGGTGATGCTGAAATCTGTTTATAGCCTTCCAGTGCTTAATACCGAAAGGCCTCTCTTCAGGTAAAGATCTATTAAATCTGGCTGGTTGGATCCCATTTAATTTCAACAAACTTCAGCTTCCCTCTTGACCCCTAAGGAAGTCACTAACATCTACAAGCTTCCTGACCAAAGGTACAGTCCAGGATTTGCATCCACAATTTCTTCTCTCCTAGGACAGCCATGCAGTCCTCTTATAGGAATTTTATGATACCTGGTCTAGGAACAATGGTTTTTACATGAAACACAAAAACAGTTTACATAAACTATTTTTAAAAAACATTTCTCTGTGAAGTGGAAAAGTCATTCCATGGATGGTGCCAAAGGGAACTTGTGGCACTTTTTGGTGTTTTCCTGCTAATCCCCAGTAAGAGTGAGAGGAGCATAGCAGATGGTTCTGCCCATGTCTTGCTTCTAATAAGAGAATTCAAATCTCTTAGAAAAGGGAAGGCAATATACTCTTGCTCGGTTTGAGACTCAAGGGTAAACTGAAAAGAAACCCTTTATCACAGCTGCAGAGACTGTGACCTGAGGCTCCTCTGGCCATCCCCCCTTCTGCCTCCTCACAGACAATCTAACTCTGATCTGTGGAAACAGACACGGCAAAGCCAATGTCTCCTTCTTTACCTTATATGGACCACAAAGCATTTACAAAGAGAACAAGACATTCTTTTAAAAAAGTCTCCTTTCCTAATCCTGAACAATAGACTGTTCTTTACTCCTGTCGAACCACCAACAGTCTCCCACACTTTAAGGATGAAACAAGTAGAGGAGAATCAACAAACATACAAAAAAGTCTCAGCCCTTCATCAGAAAGGGATTTAAAGAATCAGAGCAAAAATCTCCCTATGAAGCAAACTTACTACATGGATCTGGAGATAACTTCAGAAACTTTATTTTGTGTTTTTGAAAGAGCTTAAAAGGCCATTGCGTCTATGAAAAAGGAACAGTTTAAGGTAAAGAATCATAAAAAAAACACAACACGACCTCATGCTTTATCATATAAAAATACCACAATGGATCTTCTTTACACTCTGAATTTTATCAAAATAAAAATTTCCCCTCCCCAGCATACAAGACTGAATAGATGCAACAGCTGTATGCGATAGAAGGAAGGTAAACGTGAACTGCAGAACACAGAAGATGACGTTATTAACAATGAATTAGGGGCACCTGGGTGGCTCAGTGGGTTTAGTGTCTGCCTTTGGCTCAAGTCATGATCCCAGGGTCCTGGGATCGAGCCCTACGTCAGGCTCCCTGCTCAGCGGGCAGTCTGCTTCTCCATCTACCCTGCCGCCCTCCTCGTGCTCTCTTACTCTCTCTCTGTCAAATAAATAAATAAAATCTTAACAAACAAAAAAACCCACAATGAATTAAGAAAGAGTCATGATGAACTTACTCAGGAGATTGAATATAAGATGATTTCCAGAGAGAGAAAGAGAACTTGGACTGAAGAAACAACAAAGAAAAAAATACAGTTTTCTCAGCCTCAGTAAAGACTTGAATCTTCATAACAGTTATGCAATTGGGAAGAAAAATTAGCTAAAACAATCCATGTTTGGAGAATCTTGTTGAAATTTCTGTATCCAGGCAGAACATTCTAGTGACTGCCAATTAAACTTTCCCTTGGAAATATTCAGTTCCAGAAGATAATGAACCAACACTGAATTTTGCAGCAAAAATCATTGTGACCCAAGTATTCTATATCTGTCTGAAGATTATTCATGTGCAAGAGCAATAGAAAGGCATTCTGAGAGATGGAAGAATCAGAAAGCAAATTACCAATGTGCTGTTCTTGAAAAGATAAATCAATAAAATGTTTGTAACTTACTGAGAAATGCATTGAAATTAGGAACTCACGAGTGAGAAAGATGGATAAATTGTAAAAAAATGGCAGTGAGAAACAAAGCCCATAAAACACAGAGGTAAAGCTATTATGATTGTAGGATTATCGAAAAAATAGAAATCCAATGGAAGAAATAGTAAATAGTATCTTTAAATTATTCCAGAGTTTTCTTACAAAAGCTAGGAGATCGGGGTGGTATGGTAAAGATTGTTCATTGCTCGGTAAAATCCATTTAGCCCACATACCACACTAGTGGAGGCTGGGCCCATGGTGGCCCACATGGTTACATGATACTTAGCTCTTGAGGGTTTCTGTGGCCATGTGACTCATCTTTTTGTAAAAAAATGAGAGCAGAAGTGATAGATTTCACTCTCAGGTCTGGAACTTAAGACATCAGGCATGCCCTTTCAGACATGGAAGTGATCCAGCTTTTACCATGAAGACGGCAACAATGCTCAAGGGCATGGGGGACCATGCGTTGGAAGGAACTTGGGCTCCCCATTAAATGATGAACTTGGCTGTTCTGCTGACCTGGGTCCATTTAGTCTGTTATGTGGGTGAGAAAGAAACTTCTTTCTTAAGCCATTTGCTATGAGGGCTTTTTGTTGTAACATATTAGTTACACTGACTTATAAAGGTCATGTGAAAGGAAGGCAGAAGTACATAAAACAATGCAGAACACTATTCAAGTGGATAAAAGGTATGGTCTAAACATGTAATTCATTACAACAATCAGATCATCTTATACATATTGCTGTGCAACCTACAGTATTTTTTTGGTTATTCTTCCATGCCAGTATATAGAATTACAACTGATTTGTAACTTTTTTTTTAGATTTATTTATTTATTTGAGAGAGAGAGAACAGGGGGAGGGGTACAGGGAGAGAGAGAATCCTCAAGTGGACTCCCCACTAAGCATGGAGCCCCACACGGGGCTTGATCTCAGGACCCTGAGATCATGACCTGAGCCAAAATCAAGAGCTGGCCTCTTAACTGACTGAGCTACTCAGGCACTGCAATTTGTAACCTTCAAATAGTACACTGTAGTTTGGTGGTTCCCTGATGTATTTAATTCTACTTTCCTCTATTTGAGCATTGTACTTTTCCCTCTAATATTTGGGTGCTACAAGTAATTCCATAGCAAAATGTCTCACACACACGAGCGAGAATTTCTGTAGAATAGATATGGTATTTTGGTAGAATATGGTAGAATAGAGTGGTCTTTGGTAGAATATGGTAGAATAGAGTGGTATTTTTGGTTTAAGAGTATACACTTATGGGATCCCAAAATTGAACTCTGGAGACTGGCAAGAGTCAGAGGCAAGTGTCAGAGGCAGTTCTCCTTGCAGCCCGCCATTTGCCCTGTTGACATTTATGGTCGACTTGAGTCAATAGCTGGTGTGACTCAAGATTTTTCTCTCTTGGTTTGCTTGGGGCCCAGTGGTGTTTTTTGGCAGACTCAGCCCTACTTCAGATCCTGTTGGCTGCAGGCTCCTAAGTGAATGCTGCTCCTTCCATCAGTTTCTTCAGTGGATTTTCCCCCAGCCTCTGTGGCAGGGCCACTTCATCTTGCTATGGTGATCTCCATGACTAGCCTGGTGATTACTAACTTAGTGTCCACACCACTTTGGACTTGAGAGTGGACTGAGAAGGCCAAGCCTTCTGCTAGATAATGCTGTACCCCTAGTCTGCTGTGGTAACACCCCTGGTGGGGTTGGAAAGCAGCCTGGGAAATTCTTTCTGGATTTCTAAACAAGTGTGGGGCAATAGCTTCACTCAGATTTCATTATTACCCCAAATTCCATAATGTCTCTCCCCCTCTCTGACCTAGAGCCCAGGAATGGCAAAGCAGGCCACTCATCTGATCATTTTAACCCATGCCTCTTCTCTCTCTCTCTCTCTCTATCTCTCTCTCCTTCTCTCACACATTCCTACCTGGAGAGGGCAAGTTTCCTTTCATTTTCCCTGAGCAATATCTTCCCACTTCCGGTTTCCTGTTAAGCTTTACCAGAAGTCAGGTAGACCTCCTCTAGATTAGAAAAGAACGTTCTCCAACTTTGGTTGTTATTATGCTAAAAGCCGGAGGTGAAGGAATTTGAGAAATACTTAGCAAGACATTACCCCGACTTGCCAATCTATTTTCTGTTACACATTTCTATTTTGACAAGCTTTACATTTCCTTAATCTTTCTTTTTAAACAAGAGTGAATGTTGTCCTGGGCAGATAGATGCTTAGGGAGGAAAAAGGCAAAAGTCTTGTGTTTGGAAAGGCAAAAGAAGAAAGCACATTAAAAATTATATACATATGTGTGTGTATAACTCTGATTTCAATTTGAGAGTTCCTGCTAATGTATTCTAAAAAAATGTTTTTTCTACTTTAGAGTCCCTTTTATAGTATGTGAGTGTGTCTCTTTTTCCATGCTTTTGTCAAATGATCGACATTATCATTTTTTCTTTTCTTTTTATTTTAGTTTTTGTCAGTCTGAGAAAAAATATCTAACTTCTTTTAGTTTTTATTTCTTATTCCTAGAAAGACTGTCACTTTTAATCTTTTTTGTTATTTTTATTTCTTTCTTATATTTCTTTCTTTCTTCTGTTAATGGCATGTGAATATCCCTTCCTAACTTCTGACTGGGTTATTTTGCTTTTCTCATTGATGCAAATCTCTTATTGATTATGTGAGGATGTTAAAGGTGTCAACACTCACGCAGTGCCTAATACATAGCAAGCATGCAATATGGGTTGTGTTGGGGAAATCCAACGAAAACCCAAATCTCCCAACCCAGAAAGCCTCTCCACAAAGGTAGTGGAGAAAAGAAACAATTTTGTTCTTGAAGAAGCATCAAGCTAGAATGTAATGCACATCACAAGCAATCTGCTAAGAGATTGCACAAACAGAAAGGAATCCCACCCCTTATACAGCCAAGCAGATTCTGGCCATTCCATGCATTTTCTCAAGATAAACAATAACTAGACTGAAGAGCACCATTTATCACACACAGCTTATCCTGGATTCACCCGGTAATTGCAGTGACCATCAGTGCTAGCTAATTGGCTTTATCCAGGGGAAAAAGAAGCTTTTCATAGCTTTATGACAAGAGGTAGTTTTGCAACTTGGAGCAAGGTGCCTACGAAAGGTAGGCGCTAGCCTCCCAAGGAAATAGGGAGATAGGGGTGTTCTCTCCCTTGATGATTACATTTCAAATAGATGGCTCCCAGGTCCTTGAGAAAGACAGTCTTGGATCATAAAGCTGACAAAAGGCCTATCTAGTTTTCAAAAGGATTTATATATATATATCAAAGAGATGAGAAAGTACCCTACAATTACAAGTGTTCTAAAGTCAATGCTCTAAGAAAAAAGAGGGGAAGAAAATCTCTTATTTTCAACGGGGAGCATTAAGCTCCTTACTTTTAATTTGTCTTTGTCCTTAGGGTTGATGATAATATATTATTGCTATTTGGTTGTTCTTTTTATATTAAGAATATTATATTTTACTTTACTATATACTCAGTGAGATTAAATTAAAACAAAATGGAAACAAAACTCAAAAATGCTGGCCTTTGAGACCTTTCCCAGTCTGGGCACTGTTACGGCCCAGATCTCACCTGGATGACTTTCCCCCGNATTAAGAATATTATATTTTACTTTACTATATACTCAGTGAGATTAAATTAAAACAAAATGGAAACTCAAAAATGCTAGCCTTTGAGACCTTTCCCAGTCTGGGCACTGTTACGGCCCAGATCTCACCTGGATGACTTTCCCCCATTACTCCCCTCCTGCCACAGGGGAATATATGCCCAGATTCTGTTCTGGCTCTTATCTCTGCCTGAAATACCATCCCCCAGATATGTGCACTTTTATTCCTTGTCATTTTTTTAAAATGACACTTTCTTATTGAAGGTTACCTTGACTGCTCGATTGAAAATGGTATATTCCCACTGGTCCCATCTCTCCTACCTAGACCTCCCCATTCCTCTCCTTGCTTTATTGTTATATCTATAACATTTAACGCCTCTTAATAGACTAGAAACTTGACTATTTATTTGGTTTGTTGTCTTGTTTCTTCCCTCTCCTTAGAAGGTAGTGTTAGGGATACACAGGATTTTGTCTTTTTGTTCATTGCTCTGTCTCCAGGGCTGAGTAAGCTCTCGATGATATTTTGGAACGGATGAAAAAATTAATAAATACACATTGACATTTTCATTGATTTTTCATTATGTACACAGGGTGTTTCATATGGAAACATTTTCACTGTTATGTAGCCAAATCTATCAATCTTTCCTTTTACGGTGTCTCAGTTTCATGTCTTAGAAAAGGTTTTCCAATGTAGTAGGAAAGAAAAAGCACTGTCATGTTTAACTGGGAAAATCTGAAAGACGTCTGATGATTAGTTAACAGTTGCATACCAGCATTTTGGTAATTAGTTTTGACTAATTACCATGCTGATATAAGATGTTAACAGTAGAGGAAATCCAGTGAGGGGTTGACAGTTTAGGGGAGTCTTCTGTATTATGTTTACATCGTTTCTGTAAATTTACAATTATTCTAAACTAAAAAAATTATTTAAAAATGTGTCCTTTCTTTGATCATTTTATAGTTTCGATTTTAGTTTTAGAGTTTAAGACCTAGAATAANGATAGAGACAGCCAGCGAGAGAGGGAACACAAGCAGGGGGAGTGGGAGAGGAAGAAGCAGGCTCATAGCAGAAGAGCCTGATGTGGGGCTCGATCCCAGAACGCTGGGATCACGCCCTGAGCCGAAGGCAGCCACTTAACGACTGTACCACCCAGGCGCCCCCTCTTTCTCTTTTCTGTAGTCAGTTGTTACTGTTCAAAATGCTGCTACATAACATATATTCAGTAAGAGAAGTACACTCATTTTCTAAAAATGTTTCAACTCTTCTCATATATGTATTCCTCCAGATTATTTTATAAATGGGTCATCAAGTTGTATAGAAATTCTCATTGTTATTTTGACTGAGATTACATATGTACAGGATAGATATTTTTGGTAAAATCTTACTGCATTAAATTAATACACTTAATATCCCTTATATATGCAAAGCTATTATAATCAATAATAAAAAAAGGTTATGCATGAAAGGCATGAAAAAGCAAGTTAACTGATGAGAAATAGAAAGATCAATGGTGTACAAAACTTATATAAGAGATTTCAACTGAAGAATCATCAATAAAATACAAATTAAAAAAGTGTCAGCACTTTTTTTTCCCCCAAGTATGAGCAATAATGCCTGGCTCTTGCAAAGATATAGTTAAATTGGGTCTCATATATTGTTGGCAGGAAAGTAAATTTTGTAGAATCTTTCTGGAAAACAAATTGGTAACTTCTTTCAAATTCTCAACATTTTGAATACTCATTTATCAAGTATATCTACTTCTGAAGATCCCTCAAAGGAAATAATCACGGAAAATATAAATTGCAAAAACCTCTCCCACAATACTGCTTTGTAATAGTGAAGATAACCCAGTTTTACATTAGGGCATGGTTGAATAAAATTTGTTATATGTGTACAGAGGAATCTCTCTCTCTCCATATATATACAGGTCCGTATACCCTGATAAGCTGACCATAACATACTTAGTAGGAGTGCCATGAAGTTTATTCATATATGAGGGAGAAACAGCATACATAGATTTTTCATGGACTGAAATAAGGACAGATTTTTAAAAAGGCAAATTTGCCTACGGTCTCTAGAACAGAATCTCTTTTGCCCCCTTGGGTAAGCTGACTGACTGAAAGCTATCAAAGAGGACCATTTGTCTTTGAGCAAACAGACAGTTACCAGGAAAGACAATTTCAATTATCTGTGGCTTCTGTAAGAAACCTTGTGATTCAGACATGGAGTATAAATGATGTATTTGGATCTGTTGGCTGTGGGTGTCCTTCCATTGACACTATCACTTCAGTTAGTTCGGCCAGGTCTATACCACTCCCTATTACAATGTCTCAGTCTCCCCTTTAAGTCAATCTCTGATTCCAGTGATCTTGAGCTGACTGAGAGAACTTCGGTTCTTTTTCATTGCACCATGATCAAGGGGAGGTTATGTTGGGATAACAACTACTTAGCAACAGTCAAGCACCTGGGTATCAGATAGTAGAGAAGCAAGGAGTATAGGGACAACAACAGAAATGTTGGAACCCACTTCATAGCCAGTATTCTAGTTGGGCTAGGCCTACCTAGAGAGTAGTTTGATGGGTTAGTTTGGTCAATCTTAGATAACCAGTGTCTCTCTCTTTTTTAGTTGACCAATTGAGTTCCTTTCCTTGAAATGTTCACCCAGTCACAACAACATCTATGATTAATTGTACAGACTCTGTATTGACTGGCCAATATAAGTGGTCAAGAACACATGAATTATACAGGACTTATATAATCGAGGAATTTATGCTGGTCTGGCCCCTAGTAGAGTTTGAGCCATTTCATTTCCTCTCTGGTTGGTAATCAGAAATCTACTTTAGCTCATATATTTTTGTTCATGAACTCCTATCTATAGAATTTTTTTTTTGTAATCTGGGGAAATTAAAAATCTCAGACTCCTTTTTTGAATTAATATGTCATGCTCTTAACGCATTGTAAGCAACAGGGGTAGGTAAGGGGTGGGTGGTAGTGGTAGTTCAATTGTGTATGCTAAGCCTGAGAGGGCTATCTGTTAATGCAAGAGTATTCCTCGGGGTACACAATGAGGGGACATAAATGTATTGTTTATGATAACAGGTCAGTACCAATTCCTCTCTGGACTTAATTAGCCTCATTGTGGAGGACCATTACCTTAGGTGAAATTAAATAGACCATTAGATCATGTACTAATTTTTTTTAAAGATTTTATTTATTTATGACAGAGAGAGACAGCCAGCAAGAGAGGGAATACAATCAGAGGGAGTGGGAGAGGAAGAAGCAGGCTCCTAACGGAGAAGCCTGATGTGGGGCTCCATCTCAGAAACCTGGGATCATGCAGACGCCCAACGACTGCGCCACCCAGGCGCCCCTCATGTACTAATTTCTAAATAGCTTTTTCATGAAATAACTGAACTATAGCCATTCTTATCTCTGATGTTTCTTAAGTTCCTTTGAAGCTCAGGGAGATGTTAGTACCAGTGATTAGTAATACAGGACTAAGGTCCAATTAAAATATATCAGGGTTCATAATATTCCTGTGCTGAATTTTTATTAAGATTGATTGATTTTAGATAGAGAGAGAAGAGCATGAGTTGGGGGGGGCAAGGGAGAGAGAGAATCTCAAGCAGACTCTGCACAGAGTGTGGAGCCTGAGGCAGGACTCCACCTCACCACCCGGAGATCATGACCTGAGCCAAAACAAGAGTTGACTGCTTAACCAATGAGCCACCCAGTCATGTCTGAATTTTTTTCAAGATTTTATTTATTTATTTATTTATTTATTTTAGAGAGAGAGTGAGTGAGCACACGAGAGCACAGGGAGGAACAGAGGGTGAGATACAAGCAAACTCAGTGCTCAGCACAGAGCCCCATTCGGGGCTTGATCCCACGACCCTGACATCATGACCTGAGCTGAAATCAGGAGTCAGACACTTAACCGACTGAACCACTTAGGCTCCCCACTGCCGCCCCACGCCCCCACCCCATGCTGAATATTTAAGGGAATGTAATGATTAGTTTTGGGGTGAAAAATAGTGTCATTTGGATTTTTGGGTATGGCTATAAGATTCTTACTAGAAAGATCTGGGGCTGAATGACAAAATCCAGCAGTGGGAAAAGTTGGCAGCCACTGATTGGGAAAGGTGAACTAAGGAATTCAAAGTCTTTACAGGAGCAAAGACAATGAAGATGACAGCAGAAAAAACTAGGGGAAGAGAATCATAACACCCTATCTTGAACCAACATAAAGAAAAGGGGCAGGCAGTAAGAGAAGACAAATTAAATGTAAGTTCTTTGTCCTAAGCATGCACTTTGATTTAAAAGTCTTTGGAAGAAACTGTCTACAATCCATTTCTTATTTTAGTGAACCTTGGAGTTTGACTCCTGGAGAGAATAGACGCCCAGGTTGTAGGATTCTGAGCAGTATTTTTATCAGGAAATAGGAATCCATAGTTGTATGACTTACAGCATAATCTCAGGATTTCTGGTTAAAAAAAGCAAAAAACAACCTGAAGTGGTCCCTTTAAGGCAGACTTTTTATTTCTCTTTCAATCTATCCTCCCTCCTTGTTTGGTATCATTCAGGAGTATATCTGGGGATACTTAGAAGTACAGCTTGCACCTCTTGGGCGTATGACTGTGATATTAATTTTTGTTAGAACCTTGAAAGGTCAGAATTGAGCAAGGTAGAATGTGTCAGAGGTTGAGTCAATATGAGTCTCCTAGGTTTTTTTCTGCAATAATTACATATGGTGAGAGTTTAAGGGAATTTTGTGGTGTAAATCATAGTTTCTTTAGGGTACAGTTAGAACTTTAGGCTAAAATAGATTAAGCTCTTTTGAAGTTTTGACAGTTTTGTTTTATTAAAAAATTATCACATGGTAAAATTGACTTCTTTTCTTATTATGTACAGTTCTATGAATTTCGACATAGGTATAGATTCATGAAATCATCATCACGATCAGGATGCAGGACAGTTCTGCCACTCCAGAAAATTCCCTCATGGTCTCCCTTTATAGTCACATCTCTGACCCACCTCACCCCTGGCAACCACTATACTTCTGTCTTTTTGAAAATGTCATATAAATGGAATCATACAATTTGTAACCTTTAAAATTGCCTTAACTCAGCATAATGCCTTTGAGAGTCATTGAAGTTATGTGTCAATAGTCCATTCCTTTTTCTTGTTGAGCAGCATTGCATAGTATGGATGTACCAAAGTTTACCTATTCACCTACTGAAGGACATTTGGCTCACGTCCAGTTTGGGGCGATTATGAGTGAAGTTTCTATAGAAATTTATACACAGGTATTTTTCTTATTAGAAACTGGAGGAAAGACTATCCTTGTTATAAAGCGGCAAAGACTTTGGCTGAATTTTGTTGTATTTTGTGAAAAGTAGAACTTGTAAATGATGAATTTGAATATCTAGCTAAGGAGATTTCTAAGCAAAGTGTTGAAAGCATGGTATGGTTTCTCTTCGCTGGAGAGAGATACTTTGAAGAAGGAATTGTTAAACAAAAAGGAATCAATATATAAAGATTTGCTAAATTCTCAGCTTATCCATATTGCAAAGTGTCAGAAAGCATGTTCTGCAGAGACCCTCAAGGGTGTGGTCGACACCCATTGCTAAAGAGATTACAGGTATGACTCATGAATTCAGTCAACCATCTCAGCAGAATCCAGGAATAGAGATGTGGTTATCCTAGAAAGATCTGTGCAGGACCCTGTTTTCTGATGATTTGGATCCCTGTTGCATTGGAGACCAACAAGGGTTTTGCAAATGTTATATGGGCAGAAATGCTGCCAGTACAGACTGAAGGAGAAGGAGATAGGATGAAATAAAGGGAGGAGGCTGTTGGATTTCTGGGATTCTACAAGAAACTCCATTAGAGTTATTTGTCTCTGAATGTGTGTTATCCGCCAAGAAAAGGGAAGAGGTCAGCAAGGTGGCCCCGGCCACCAAGGGTACAGGGGCAACGGGCCTGCGGCAGGGTTGCTGTGATGCTGTTTCCTCCTCAGTTCCTGACATCATGGCCACCTCCTAGGTTTCAGAGGGTGGGGCATGTCTTCAGTTTCATCAGAGCAGGCTGCCATTACCCCAGGCTGAAGGGAAAGGTTGCCACTCTTGTGCTTTCAGACATCAAAACCACCTCAGCTGGCCTGGAGGACAGAGCATTGGACCAAAGAGAATTATTCTCAAAACTTAAGATCTAATGGGATTTGCCCTGCTAAGTTTTGCACTTGGGACCCATCAGTCCTTTCTTTTCTATAATTTCTCCCTTTTGGAATGGGATCATCTATTTTATGCTTGTCCACCACGGTAGATTAGAAAAAGACAATTTGTTGTCTGGTTTCACAGATTTCAAGCTGGAAAGGAATTTTCTGCCTCAGGATGAATTATACTTCAAGTCTCACTCACAACTTATTTAAATGGTATTTTTGACTCAGAGTTGATTCTGGAATGGATTAAGACTTTGGGGGCTATTGGGATGGAGTGAATGCATTTTGCATGTAAGAAGGACTAGAATTTTGGGGGGCCAGAAGGTGAAGTGCTATGGGCTGAATTATGATCCCCCAAATTTGTACACTGAAGCCCTAATCCCCAGTACCTCAGAATATGACTGTATTTGAAGGTAAAGAGGTAAGTAAGTTAAAATGAAGTCATTAGGGTGGACCCTAATCCAATATGACTGGTGTCCTTTTAAGAAGAGGTCATATGCTAACTCCATGCACATGGAGGAGCTGCTAAATTGTTTTCCAATGTGGCTGGACCATTTTACATTCCTATCAGCAGTGTCTGAGGGTTCTGATTTCTCTACATTCTTACTAACTCTTGTTATTGTCCATCTTTTTGATTGTGCATATGGAATGGTATCACATTGTGGTTTTGCTTTGCATTTGCGTGCAATGGGGGGTTGAGCTTTTTTTCATGTGTTTATCAGCCATTTTTTACCTTCTTTGCAGAAATGTCTATTCAGATCCTTTGCCAATTTTTACATTGGGTTATTTGTTTTTAAATTTCTGAGTTGTGATAGTTCTTTATGTATTCTGAGTGCTTGACCTTTATCAGATACACGACTTGCAAATACTTTCATTCTGTGGGTTGTCATTTCACTTTCTTGATACTGCCTTTTGAAGCACATGGATCTTAATTTTGATGAAGTCCCATTTCTCTATTTTTTCCTTTAGCTGCTTGCGCTTTGGATGTCATATCTAAGAAACTACTGCCTAATCCCAGGTCACAAAGATTTACATTTATGTTTCCTTCTAAGAGTTTTTAAAATCTAAGGAATGGTTTCTTGGACAAAGAAAGTGAGGAAGAAATTTCCATACAGAGGAATGGCAGGTGAAAGTCACAGGATTGTGAGTGGCTTTGATGATTTTTATTAGACCAAGGTAGCCAGAGCATAGCATACAATTTTCTCATGTTTAATGTTTGCACCAATTGGCATTTTTACTTTCCATCAGCAAAATGTGTGTTTTATTTTATAATGTGTTTTAAGAGGCTGGGACAGACTTTCTTTTCCTGAACACAAAGTGTTATATATTAGCTTAATGTTGCCTCCACCCAGTTAGTTCTACCACGTATGTTGCCAAGAATAATGAGGGAGAAAACACCCAGAGGAAGAGTTCATTTAATTTTTATTGATCGTCTTATATCTCAAGAATTTCATCAAGCAAAGTGACAACATACATAGAAAGTCTGTGCTGAAAGTCTTAGCTGAGTGGACAAGAATGAATCAGCACAGTAAATAAAAGTGTTTTTTTTTTTCCTTCTCCTTCTTGGCCTGCTACCTCAAGGTCATTGTTAAAAAACACAAGTACTCTGGAGTCGTGGTTGTTAAACCTGGCTGCACAGTAGAAACATCTGGAGAGATTTTTGAAAATACAGATCCTTAGGCCCCATTCCAGGCCCAGTGAATCAGAATGTTAAGTTTTTTGTTTTTTTGTTTTTTAAAAACACATCCGGGGAGTCTCATACTCAGCCAGATTTGGGGACTGTTGACTTGCTCCACAGCCGCCCAGCTTATGTCAGTGGTGCTTCAAGCCAAGTCAGTCAGTCCAAATAAGAATAAATGAATATTATTTTCTAGAAAAATACTACGCTGTTTCAGAAATATGTTCTTAATCAATTAGCAAAGGTACAGGAGAAGGGAATTTGGAGAGTTAATGAAGCAAGTCCATTTCATTCACGTGGCTGCAAAGCAAAGAAGCCACAATCAAAATATTATCTACAGAAATCAGTCTCTCAGAAGTCCATAAATTTATGATGATTGCAGTTAATGATCAAAACTCAATAAAGAAATCAGCCATAACACTGAGACTCTTTACAAGATTAACAAAACATGCATTTGTTTGGACTCTGAGCATATTATATTTTATTGACTAGGCTGAAGTCAATGGACGAGTAATCAGGAATCAGTTCTATTTTTCTCCCTTTATTGCCTTCAGACATCCTCTGATAAATTTCCCTTCTCTACCCCCTGGACAGAAACTCTGGTAGAAATCTTAGCTTTTCAATCATCATTAAGGGCATGAAAAAGTCCAGTTCACACCCAGTGCAGATTCTCTCTTCTCAACTAGGCCCAACCTGTGATGTAAGGGACTCAGTGGGATGGGAGGGTAGGGAGGGAAGTTTGGTCAGTTTTATCCTGAATTATCAATTGTTCCTGCTTCTAGCTTCTCTAAGGTAAGGGTAGGGGGTCAGGGAACTCTAGGTAAATTGACAAATGTTTTAATCTTGTAGCCATTTATTTTAAAATATTTCAGAAAAAAGGCATAAGAAAATTTCAACACCTATGTACCAGCTTAAGAAATACAGCATTACCACCATAGACCCACAAGCCCTCATTTGAAACCCTTGGGGTATGATGTGTTTTAAAAATTCAGATTACTTAAAAAATAAAATTCAGATTATTTCAAATTTTGCAAAGACTAATACTGTCTAAATACCACATATAACACTTCCTGTGAGGTCTGGGCTGTACCCCTAGTTAAATATTAATATTTCTATAGCCTAAATGTTTGGCTATTTAGCCTAAGTGGGATAACTTCAGTCTATAAATTCTCATGTCAGGTTAGGTCAGGTTTTGTGTGTGTGTGTGTGTGTGTGTGTGTGTGTGTGTGTTTCCTCCAAATGAGTTTGGGATTTTGCAATTGCAGTGAGGACTTTGGATCTATTAAACGGAATCGCTCTATGTATTCCTCTCTGATCCCCTTTCCCTTCACTGCAACTGGAGATGTCTCTCACCCTGAATTAGAAGCTACTTCTCAGGCATTCCTTTACAACTTCCCTATATATGCTTGTCTCCTACATATTGTTTGTGCTTTAATAATTGGAGAGGCAAATTTTCACATGACGACTCTTATCGTTATCTGCAAATTGTCCCCATCATGTTCCGTGTCCAAATGCAGTCTCTTTAGTTTGCTTCTCTCCCCCAACCCTCCCAGTTTTATTGAGATATAATTGCTATATAACATTGCATTAGTTTTAGGTGTACAACATAATGGTTTGATCTATGTGTATATTGAAAAATGATTACTACACTAAGTTTAGTTGGCATCTATCACCTAACATAGTTACACACTTTCTTTTCTTGTGATGAGAACTTTTTAAGATTTACCATCTTAGCAATTTTCAGATCTTAATGCAGTATTGTTAACTATAGTCACCATGCTGTACGTTACACCCTCCAAACTTATGTGTGTTATAACTGAAAGTGTGTACCTTTTGACCGCTTTTATTCATTTCCCCCACTCCTCACCCCTCACCTCTGACAACCTCCAATCTGTTCTCTGTTCCTATGAGTTTGGTTTTTTAGTTTCCACATATGAGATCATACAGCATTTGTCTCTCTGACTTATTTCACTTAGCTTCAGGCCCTCGAGGTTCTTCAGTGTTGTGGGGCATATTTGTCAGCATTCTTCAGGTAACCTCCATGAGGAACTTACCAATGCATTCTTCTCTTTCAAGGGAGAAGCATTTTCTGATCTCACACACCCGCACCTTCTTACCCCTGATCTGGATCGATCTACAGACACGACGTAGTTTTCTTATTTTTAATGATTCTCATGGCTAAAATAGCAACACTCTTCTTCAGGTTATATTGGTAGTGGATTATTTACTCACTAATATTTATTTAGTGTGACAAGTCAGTTTCCTGTTTGGATGGCTGGAAAAGACAATAGATATTTGGCTAAACTTAAAATTATCCAGATAATATTCAAAACATTCTCTTTTCTTATATAATTTTTATTTTTAATTTAATTTAATTTTTAAAGGTTTTATGTATTTATTTGAGAGAGAGCAAAAGTGAGAGTGATCACAGACGGAGAGGGAGAAGCCAACTTGCTGCTGAGCAGAGAGCCCCAAGCAGGGCTCGATCCCAGGACCCTGGGATCATGACCTGAGTCAAAGGCAGAGGCTTAACCAACTGAGCCACACAGGTGCCCCTCTTATATAATTTTTTAAATCATATTTATTGAAGTATAGTTTACATACAGCAAAATTTATCCTTTAACAAATGTAGAGGTCTATGAATCTTGGCAGATGAATATCACGTAACCACCACCATCATCAAGAAATAGAAATGCCCATCATCTTAAAAAGTTCACTCATGTCCATGAATAGTTAATCCCTTCCTACACTCCCAGGCTCTGCCAACCACTGATTTTATTTCTGTCCCTGTAGTTTGTCTTTTCTAGAATGTCATATGAAGAAAATTATACACTATTTA
>NC_048221.1:97541301-97794187 GCF_002007445.2 Ailuropoda melanoleuca
CCCAGCCAAAGGCAGACGCTTAACGACTGAGCCATCCAGGTGCCCGAAGTCAGTGTGTTTTAACAGTAAAATATGGTACCTGTGACACGATGCTTATGAAAGTAATTGTTGATCATACCAATGAAAAAGTTTAAGCATACCTCCTTTGGTCAAATTCTGCTTTTAAATAAACTCTCAGGGCCACAAACTCAAACATCATCAACATGAAGGAATAAAATGGGAAAGATGTAAGAGGTAGGGAGTAGTGGAAAGCATGCCAGGTTATACAGTTCATGTTCCAAGTAAAGGTACTTAAATGTTTTTTAAAAATATCGTAGGGCAGCAAAACATGCATGTTGGTCAAATGTGCCTTATTGGCCATCCATCTTTTACTTCAGATCCAGACAATATGTTTTAAAAGGAATTCAAAATTCTTTTGCCTCTTTGGATTCATTGAACCATTAATTTTTATTTTCCTATATTAATACAGCACTGAGGTATTTCCAGATTCTACTAATGAGAATCAGTCTCTTTTATTTATTTATGTAGTCATTTAATACATGTTGAGCATCTGCTGATTATAACATTAAAACTTAGAAATTAAACTAAAAAAATAAGAAAATAATTGAGATGGAAAAGCTGTTGCAGAACTTCTCATAAGGAAATGGGAAAAAATATCTTGATGGGCTAGGTATGAAAGAGAGAATTCTCTTTCTACCTCTGGGCATATGTAGTTCTCAACCTTGAGCTATTATGTATACACTGTTGTAATTTTCTTCTATCTTTCAGTAAATAGGACCTCTGATAGATTTCTAATAGACTAATTCATGTCCTCTGATGAGTAAACCAAGCTCTTTTCTGTATTTTGTCCCCATTAAGTCTTATCCATGAGATGGGAGTCAGGAATGTAGCAAATAGGCCATGGAGGAAGTAGAAAGCCTAAAACTCACTCATTGTGGCTTTGAGGAGAGGGAAATTGGAGGGAGAGAAGCAGCTATAGAATTAAAGTCAATTTTTAATTTTGTGACTAGGGGCTTACAACTTGGCAAAAGACAACTTTAGAGAAGTTCAGGAAGTTATGAGAACACTTCTATTGAGCATAGGTAGAGGCTATAAGCCTCTGTGAAAAGCTGGGCTTACAGACATTTCCACCATCATGTGGGACAGTAATGCATCATCTTTGGTGGGAGGTGGCTGACAGGCCTGGTGGCTCATCAGAGCATGGCATTAAGATGAGGAGATTACCAGGTGCAGGAGCTTTGGGACTGAAGGCAAATATTCAGTCACAGATTTCCAGCCTGATTATTAGATGGGTCCAGTTGTCTTTCTGTGGTCACTTGTAGAAAGAGTGACAGTCCATGAACCTGGCAGCAGAGATTAGTCAGGAAATAAGACATTCAGTACCTCTGAGAGTTCCTTTGTCCACCATTCTTCTCTTTGCCATAAGGACTTCTTAAATTTCCCTCTTATATTCAGACATCTTCTTGGAGAAGTGAAATGGGAAAGGTAAAATCTGAAATGCTGAACGTTTTCAGAGGTACAAGATAAGACTTAATTCACATTATATTAGTAAAGACAAGAATGGGTGTATCTGGGGTTGGAGGGAAGAGTGGTGGGGGGGAGAGAGAAAGGGAGAGAGAGAGGGAGCGAGAGAAGTTGGGGGGAATGGTGTGCATTAAAATCTTCTTTTTTCCAGGGAAGATAAGTAAAAAGAGATACACTGTTACTTATTTTTTTATTAAAATGTACAAATGCTCAAAGCTCATTAGATACAGTTTGGAAAATAAAGTGTGGCACAGATTTGCAAGTTATCAGATATTCATCTCTCTACTTCCTAGCTAATGGAAACCTTATTTTGTCTGCTTTTTGTTTTTAGTTTTCAACAACCTAAAAGACTCATATAATACACACACACATACACACACACATATGTGTAGATACAGACATGTTCATGAAAGATTGCAGGGGAAGCATACAAAGCAGCAGTGAGAAAAAGGCATAAATTTACATTAGAGAGGTCCAGAATATCCATATACACACAGATTCTAGAATCCTCTCTCAGTCTTAAGGTTGTACTTCATCTCTAGCTCACAAACCACTAAAAGATTATGATCTCAGGGAAGTCACAGACTCATTCAAATAGGAATCTTTTATACTTCTCTGGTTACATAGCTGAAACCAGGCTATGTGAAAGTGTTCAGTAGTAGAAACCGAGACAGTATAATAGAAGCCGGGTGCAAACCACCCATCTGTACATTTTTTCTTTCTTTCTTTCTTTCTTTCTTTCTTTCTTTCTTTCTTTCTTTCTTTCTTTCTTTTTTTCTTTCTTTCTCTTTTTATTTTATTTATTTTATTTTATTAATTAATTAATTTATTTAACAGAGAGAGAGACAGCGGGGGAGTGGGAGAGGGAGAAGCAGACTCCCAGGGGAGGAGCCTGATGTGGGGCTGGATCCCAGGACTCTGGGATCACTCCCTGAGCCAAAGGCAGACGCTTAACGACTGAGCCACCCAGGCACCCCTGTACGTTTTCTATATGAGATATTGGCAAGCTGTCACAGACTTCTCTCTCATTATGTTTTTGAAAAATCCATTAGCACAAAGTTATATTAATCTCGTATTCCATTCCATTCCATTCCATTCCATTCCATTCCATTCTATTCTGTTCTTTCTATCCCATCCCATCCATCTTATCTCATCCCATTGATCCCATCCATCCTCTTGATCCCATCCCGTTCCATCCCATCCATTCCATCCATGCCATCCATCTCTTCACATTCTATTCTAGTTTGGTGAAGAGTCGGTAGCATGGCTTTAGGCATCACTGGAAATGAACATAGGGTTTTGATAGACCAGTTGAGAGTTACAATGCAACTACACACTATGGATTAGTATTTTTCACCAGGTTTGGACGATTCTAAATCATTATCTCTTCATATGCTGCTTTTTGCTCATTTTATCTCTTCTCGTTTCTGAGACTTCAATTCTGCATATTAGACCTTTTCACTGTGTTCCATATATTTCTTCTTTTTCTGTATTTTTCTTTCTGCATTTTAGCTTGGAGATCTTGTATATATATATATATATACACACACACATATATATACATGTATATATACATATATATATCTTACATATGTAATTATACATATATGCATATATATGCTATTAAGTGGCTATTTTCTCATTCATGTTTCCTTTCATCTTTTTCTCTGGTGGATTTTATCTGTTGTGATACCCATCTATTAAATTCTCAATTTCATTTTGTACTTATAGAATTTTTATTTAATTTTCAGTATAGATACTTGGTATTGTCAACTTTTCTCCATTATTAAGCAAATTAATCAGAGTTACTTTTAAATACCTATCTGTTATGCCGATAATTGAGTCACCTATGAACCTGGTTCTATTGTCCATTTTTAATTTCTGTCCTTGTAATTTTTGGTTGAAGGTCATACATTGTATGGAGGCTCCAGATGATAATATCTTCCTCCAGCAAAGTCACCCTTCCCTCTCATAGGCAGACAGACAAGGGGAAGATTTTGTCAATCTTATCAGGCAATGAACTGACTCAAGGCTGAGTTTTAGTTCCTGCAAGTCTACATTTATTGCCAGTTTGCTTCTGTTATTCTCTGGTCCTCCAGAAATTTCAGTTGAACTTCTCTTCCTCAGTGGGTTCTGAACTCCAATTTTTATCTCCTCAGATCTGGGATGTGACTTCTGAAAATTTTTTCTCTGCTCTTCAACAGCTCTCTTCTTAGCCTCTTTCCCTGTTCATTTTAAGAATTCTGCCAATGTTGGAAGAGAAAGCCACCAAGCGTCAGGTTGACTGATCAGAGATTACAGAGGATCTTGGCCTCTGAAGTTTTGGATGTCTTGTCAGCCATGACTCTAATTTTGCTCTTTATGCTGTGGAATTAACAAAAAAGTACTGAAAGATTCTATGCCTTGTAGCCACAGACCTATTCTTGGATTCTCCTCT
The DNA here is from genome assembly GCF_002007445.2 of Ailuropoda melanoleuca. Lineage (NCBI taxonomy): Eukaryota > Metazoa > Chordata > Mammalia > Carnivora > Ursidae > Ailuropoda > Ailuropoda melanoleuca. The sequence goes on from NC_048221.1 coordinate 97,545,263, forward strand.
TTTTTTTTTTTTTTTTTTTTTGGTACTAAGAATCCAAAAAGCCTAAAAGGGTGGGTGAACTCATACAAAATCCCACACTCTTTATAGTCTTCTTGTTTTGTGTGATTTTGACTTTTTATGGCCTGATTGTTTCAATAGCTCTATGATACCTGCAAACAGATTTGTTTATTTATTTTCTTTTTTTACGTTTTAGAATTTTATCTGGTTTTTCTCAAAGGAACATAAGTTTGCCTTAAGGAACTCCATTACAGCCAGAATAGAAATCAATTCAGTATTTTCTTTAATTTTTTTCCTCATTTACCAGCAATATGTTGGAATTTGGGTGGGAAAAATAAAGAAATTTGCTAGGTTGAATTTAGACTAAGTAAAGAAATTCTGTGTTTTCCTACAATAAAGTTGTGGTGTTATTTGAGCTTATGATGCACTAAACATAATTGTTATAATGCGGTATGTGCAAATTTCTTATAATAATGGTGCTACACACTATGCAAATGTTGGACAACACATAAAATTTTAAGGAAGAAAAACATTCTACAGAGCACATCTATCAGAATTATTTACTGTTACCATGTTAGTATATATCTCTATATTATTTTTGCTTTTTTTTTAAAGATTTTATTTATTTATTTGACACAGAGAGAGAGAGTACAAATAGGGGGAATGGCAGAGGGAGAGGGTGAAGCAGGTTCCCAGCTCAGCAGGGAGCCTGATGTGGGGCTGGATCCCAGAACCCTGGGATCATGACTTGAGCCAAAGGCAGACCCTTAACAGACTGAGCCACCACTTTTTGCTTTGTGTGTTGGTCTTACATTGTTGAAATTATATCCTATACAATAAGTAGCTTTCAGTGTGAAAGGATAGGAAATGTTGCTGGGTCAATGTTATTGGTAATTTTCCAGTTAAAAATATCCATAATGAATCAGGCACTCATTAATGACTTTTCAATAGGTAGAAGTACTTACTCAAATACTTTCATTAAAAAAATGGCCCTTGTTCTGCATCTTTTATTTCAACAACTGTTAGCCAGTACTCAGTGATTAAGCATAGCCAGAGTGTCCCTCAACTGTGGGCTGGTGGCTGAGGCCAGACAAAACTATTGTCTAATATTTGTAAAGGAGAAAAACACAACAGTGGAACCATTTCACCCTTGATTAAAAATTAAGTAAGTGAATATATGCTAAAGAAATATTTAAATAAAGGAAACAGTCTTCAAATTTAGTTTAGATTTAGAGATGCCATGATATATGTTTTCTAAATAATTAGAGGAAATACAAGCAAAATTAAATAAATGAAGGATAAAAAATAGCAAAAAAGTGTTAAAGATGTCAGAAGTGGGACCAAATATAATGTAACAATAGGTAAAAATAGGAAAAGCTCATCTATTAAAATAAAATCTCTTCACTCAAAAACCAAAATCTATCTATATCTTCCTCACAGAAGCGAATATATTTACAACAAAATGACACAGACTGTTTATAATAAATGCTTGCCAAAAGTAAGTTTGGTAAATGCAAGCAAAAACATTCAAACATGTAAGATAAATTTTGCAGAAAAAGTGTTAAATGGGATAGTGAATATTATTTTGTAATAAAGAATAAAAATCATAATAAATGAAGCATCATGAACCTTTATTCCCCAGATAAGATCAGACTGAAACAGAAAAAACAAAAAATGTGCACACAAGGATAATTTGACAGAAATACAATAACTGGGGATATGCTAAAACCTCTCTCTGAGTCATTGCCAAATAAAGTAGACAAAAATTAATCTGGATTAGAGAATATAAATAACATTGAATGCTAGAACACAATGGAACAAAGCCTTTAAATTATTTTTAATATGTAATTGTTTACCTACCCAAACTACCAGTCAAATGGTAAAATAAGGTCATTTTCAGATATTCGAACACTCAACACATTTCCCTTTCAGGCTTTTTGTTTTGTTTTGTTTTTGTTTTCCATCAGGAAGGTATTGATGTATGTGCTTCAGCAAAATGACAGGGAAATTCTATAGAGTTGACTTCATGAATACATCCAACTGTGGACTCTATAAAGAGAAAATACATTTTTGAGTTCCTATATCATATGTAGAAAAAAAAATAACCGTATTTTTGTAAAGCTTAGTAAAATTCCCAAATCAGAAATCTTGAAAATCACATTCTCTGAGCATAAAATAATAAAATTACAATAATTAGGGAAGTGTCAGCTAAAGAATTTTAACACTTTTGAAATTTAAGATATAAACAAACTTTTCACAAGTAACTCTCAGTTCAAAGAGAAAATCAAAACTTTATTTATAGACTATTTAGAAATAAATGACACAATACATGTAGTCTTAAATGCCTTTATTACTAGAGAGAGTTAAGATAAACAAACCAGGATATTTACTAAAAAAGTTATAAAAATGGCAGTAAAATAACTTTAGGTAAAATAAGGAAAAAACTTGATTTAAACTAAAGATAGCTAGAAAATGGAATAAAACAAACAAAAAATATTTACATGAATTTCATTGAAAACATCTAATAAAAATGTAAACATCTGACAGAGCTAATTAGAGATGGGGGATAAGTGTACACTAGAAATATAAAACGGACTATCAGATACAAAAATAGTGGAATTTCAAAAGCTATAACACAAGGCCGTATACAGAGTGCTCTAGTAAGATATTCAAAATTACCGAAGGAATGAAAGATTTTCTAGGCAAATATTAATGAATAAAATTGAATCAAAAGCATAAAATCTAATCTATAGAAATGGAGTGAAGAAATTGTCAACGTATCTAGCTTTATAAAAGGCATTAACCTCAATGATGTAATAGGTAATTTATAGCAAACACTCAAAGAAAAATTATTTCTCGTGGTATTTAAAAGTGTTCTGGGAGATTTCAGGCTACTTCTTTCTACTACTTAGTAGACTTCAACACTTAATTGAAGACATGCGTTTGTGTCTGCTCCCTTTCCAATTCCAACACAATCATATTAAGGGAGAATAATGAAAATAAAAAGATAAACCTATGAGGGTAAAGGAAATGGGAGAAAGGACAATAGTGGAAGGGATGAGAAATAATCAACTTGTACTTAGAAGATGGAGTATGGCTACAGAGGGGAAACTGTCTTGGCAGAGCAAAGGAAAGCTGAAACCTCAAGACGCGGCAAAAACGAATGAAGAGATTTTCCCAGCAGAGCTCAGCAAAGACTCAGCATCCGGCAAGGCAGTAGGAAGTTTAGTGCTGGATACCCACTAATTGGTTGCAAGTCCATAGAGTAATTACAATGATTGCATGCCCACATAACAGCCAGTAGCAACTCACTTACAATCTGATTACTTCCTCAAGACAATAAATCTTATTCTAAGAAGACATAGAAATAGAGGCACTCTGGACTCTGGAACACTGGGAATGGTGAAGAACTGGAGATAGATGCTGTACTAAAAATAGGACAGGTGTGCATTGGTGAGTTCTCCCACCTCCCCATCCTGTGCTCTCACCACCTTCTTCCCTGTTGAGTCTCCAGGATATACACAATCTAGATTAAAATCTAGGCTCCTATGAAAAGAAAAACAATTCATCTATAAATATATGGTTATCAGATGACACTGGAATTTTCAAAAATATAACTGGATGCTAGAAGACTGTCTTGAAAAATCATGGGGGAAAAACAAGACAGAAGAAGTCACAGGTAATAAACGTTGCACCAATCACAGAGGAGCAAAGAAGGATGTCCACAGATGACAACTGCTCACCAGGTCTACAAAGAAATATGTCATCGGTCTGGATTTAAGCACTGGGAAAACTTACTGGTAGATCAATGGGTACATTTAAAAAAAATTAGTGAAAAGCACAGATAAAACTACACAAATGAAAAAAAAAAGTTATTGCTACCAGGAAAAATTGTATTAGAAAATAAGTGTGATCATAGAGCTCTGTCTCAGTTATAAATCATATACAACCATAAACTATTTATGTAACCAAATAATTTTGCATAATTATGTTGAGAATTTAGGATAAGGGAAAGTTGGAGGGTGTGTAAAACATAATTCCCATAGCTGGATTCTTATAAATAAAGTCTCTATTTGGTAAGTCAAGACACAACAGTATAAACAATTATATAGAAAGGTAGAGATAAATAGAAAAACTAGCTAAGAAAGTTGAAAGTAGGCATGGGACTAATGTGTAGCAAAATGGCTGGTCAGAGGACTGCTTGATTTTATTAGAAGACTTTTAGTAATTTGTGTATATTTTAATTACATTATACATTATTTTATAAAGATAAAAAAATAACTTGAAAGGGGCACCTGGGTGGCTCAGTCAGTTAAGCATCCGACTCTTGATTTTGGCTCAGGTCATGATCTCAGGGGCCTGGTACCGAGCCCTGCTTCAGGCTCTGTGCTCATGGGGGATGGGAGTCTACTCGAGATTCTCTCTCTTCCTCTCCCTCTGCCCCTTCCCTGCTCAAGCTCTAAAATAAATAAATAAATCTTAAAAAAAAATAACTTGAAAGAGGGACATGAATACAAACTTAGAGCGTTGAAAATGGTGGAAAACTTCCTAATTCTTTTTATGAAGGAAACCCATCAGTTAAAGACTTAAAGATGATAATACGAATAGAAAGTGCACATGAATCTCAGCTATAGATATGAGTCCTAAGTAAAATAATAAGAAATAAAATTCAAAGTAATAATAAATAATGACCAAGCTGAGTTTAGTCCAGGAAGCAAGGAAATATTAACATTATGAAAAACAATATATACAGGCTCTTCCCAACAGACACTGGATAAAAAATTTTTTTTAAAGATCTTATTTATTTTTTTGACAGAGAGACAGCCAGCGAGAGAGGGAACACAAGCAGAGGGAGTGGGAGAGGAAGAAGCGGGTTCATAGAGGAGGAGCCTGATGTGGGGCTCGATCCCATAACACCGGGATCACGCCCTGAGCAGAAGGCAGACGCTTAACCGCTGTGCCACCCCAGGCACCCCGACACTGGATAAAATTTAACACTGTTGTTCATTAAAAGGAAAACCTTGGTTTACCAGGAAAAGAAGATTGCATTGATATGCCAAGAACATCTGAAATAATCACTCAACATCATCCTTAACAATGACACCCTGGAAGCAGTACCTAAAACTAGGCAAAGATAACTATAATTATCTCTATTGTTCTGGACATTTTGAGCAAAACAAGAAGGCAAAGAAAGACGTAAATGGTGTAAATATTGAGAAGATAGCAAATTATTTTATCTGCAAATGATATGTTTGTCTACCTGGAAAACACATGAAAATGAATTGTAAGGCTGTTAGAATTTCTAAGAGAGTTTATTAGCATGGTTTGTTATAAAACAAATATACAAAGTTAATAACCTTTTATACCAATGATAACTAGTTAAAAATTATAATTAGTGTAAAATATATTTTTTAAAGATTTTATTTATTTATTTGACACAGAGACAGCCAGCGAGAGAGGGAACACAGCAGGGGAGTGGGAGAGGAAGAAGCAGGCTCCCAGCAGAGGAGCCCGACGTGGGACTCGATCCTGAAACGCCGGGATCAGGGATCACACCCTTAGCCGAAGCCCAATGACTGTGCTACCCAGGCGCCCCTAATGTAAAATATTCAAATTACATAGCAAAATTTTAAAGATACTTAAGAATAAACTNCTACTCGATCCTGAAACGCCGGGATCAGGGATCACGCCCTTAGCCGAAGCCCAATGACTGCGCTACCCAGGCGCCCCTAATGTAAAATATTCAAATTACATAGCAAAATTTTAAAGATACTTAAGAATAAACTTAAACATGGAGGAATTATTTAAAGAGATCTACCAAATTTTTCTGGAGGGTTGGATCTGGTTGTATACCACAACAAAAACAACAAAGTAACAGAGACTTAAATCAGCAGTTCTCATACGAGGATTCTGGAGTAGAACAAGGTGAAGCATATTGTCTTACTTTCCTAGGGCTACTGTAGCAAATTACCACATTTAGGAGTATAACTTACGAAATAGAAATGGAAAGAAATTTAATAATTTGTATCTGGACGATTTCCAAATATTTATCTGTTATACACTTGAGTGTTTTTATACAGTCATCTTGATTTGTTTCTTTGAAATGATATCTCAGTGCAAGTTTTTAATCTCTCCAGTTCAATGCTTTGTTATGTTTCCTGAGAATAAGGGTACCTACCTGTTGGTCAAATCCAGGGAAAGGGTGAAGTCCAGAATTTCCCTGAAGGGACCTGGGAGGAGGGTAAATTAGACTTTGTCCCTGTCCTTCCACCTTTTGAGCCCAAACACCTAGAAAGGGTCTCTCTTGGCCATTTATCCTTTTAATATTGTGTTTCTTTTTGCCTGGGTTTTATTTCATATAAATGTATAGGGTACTGGAGGAGGGCCGGGGAGTGCTGGGGAAGGAAAGAGAAAGGAGCTCTATTGCTTAAGAAGGCCCTCTCTTCACTCTTTGGTACATGTTCTGCTCCAAAATACACTCCTTCTAGGCAGAATGTATAGATAAAGGGCAATTTTGCTTGATATTCCTAGGTAATGGAGGTTATTGGGACTTCTGGACTAGTGATAGAATATGCATAAGAGCTTCATATTATCTCCTGTATCAGATCTCGCTGCCAAACTTCTCCCTAGCTTTGCCTCCCTGGGTGACTGTCCAGCTGCCTGAGTCTTGAAGCCACTTGATTTTGGCAGGAGTGTGCGATTCCCCCTCAATCCACTCCCTTCCAAGAAACAAAAATAATACCAGGGCGCTCAGGCTGTCACCAGTTCGCGGTACCCCAGGGAAGCGCCTGTCTGTGATGTCGCATTCATTTCTGAACAGTGGCATTGTACTTTGAAATTCCCAAACAAAATGCACAGAGAAACACTTGATGAATAACAATGAAACCAGCAGCATTTATTTCTGTGCGTGGCAGTCTCAGTTACATTATTTTTAAAAACCTCTTTGCCAAAATCGGTTTAGGTTTCAAGACACGTTTCACCCTTAGTCAAATATAAAGGTCACCCAGTGAACAAAGGGGAGACTGTGTGTTCTTGGTGATCACAGATAAAGCTGGAAAGGCAGCCTCTTTCAAACAAAATGAGGTAGTAAGTGGAAAATGAAGGTGGCAGAATTCTATAGAGCAGCGCTCAGCAGCAAGGGATGCTGGCATTTTTTTCTTGACATAAACACAATAACACACGGAGAAAAGCCTATCAGATGAGAGTGACCCAGGTGCTGTATAAACAGATTTTCAGATAGGCAGTTGGAGCCCCTTGGTATCTTTAGTGTTTCCCACTCCCTGCTACTTTATCCTTTGTCAGATTCAATGCAGCCTTCAAGGGCACTGGAGGCAGAAGAAAGAGAAAAATGTCGGGGGAAGGGAAAAGGGGAGGGGGAGAAAACAGTTTCCTCTTCTAGCCTTTGTTACAGAATAAAAGCCCACAACGTGTAAAAATCATTTACTCTCTATCCAACAGCGCCAACATGTTTGACACTGGTTTGCTGAGAGCTTATAGAGAAACTGTGTTACATTTTATTCACATAAGGGTTTTGAATTATATAAGGCTTCTTTGAGATGCGCTGTTGGGGATGATCTCAATAGTCAAGCTTGGAGAAAAAAAAAATTATACCCAGCAACTCTTAAATGTTCATATGAACCCTGAAGTGGAAAGAAGAGAAGAAATGGTAAGAACAAAAATATTTGCTTACTCTTAGGCAGCGATGTAATACACTTATGTCAAAAAGAAAATAAAAATTAAGCTTTGAAAAGGACATAAAAATGCCCAACTTTTTCCCAGTGCTCCCCACCCCCCCGCCCCGCCCCGCCCGTGCACACACACACCCTTTAGCCTAAGGAAAATGGTTTCTGACTATAATAACCACACACAGCAGGATTCTAGAGATTCTGTCCTTCTGCAGATATATTTTGAAATATTATTTTTTTCATGGAAAATACACATGTATGTTTTATTTATTTATTTATTTTTAAATTTCTTATTATCATTATTTTAAGTTTTTATTTTAATTTCCATTAGTGAACATACAGTGTTCTATCAGTTCAAATGTACAATATAGTACCCACATGTTTTTCTTTATTTTCAGAGAAAAAAAGGGCACGTGCACATGTGTGAGCTGGGTGGGAGGGACAGAGTGAGGGAGAGAGAGAATCTTAAGCTGCCTCCAAGCCCAGTGCAGAGGTGGACGCGGGGGCTTGATCTCATGATCCTGAGATTGTTATCTGAGTCAAAAGGAGAGTCAGAGCTTTAATAGAGATGAGCTACCAGATACCCCCACACATGTGTTTTTAATTCACAAATACATATGTTTGATTGAAGCAAAATTGGAAAATATAGATGAAAGGAAAAATAAATACAAACATATCTAGCTCTACTTCTTAGAGATAAGCTGTTAAATGTTTCTGTATTTTTATTATTTTGTTCTATGCACATATGTATACATAATACATGTATTCAAATATTGACAATGAAAATACTCTATGCTATTTTGCAATCTGTTTAATGAAATGTGTTGCATCATTTTTAATAGTTGCATAGTATTCCATCATATGAATGGACCATAATATGTATAAGAAATACTCTATTTTGGATGTTCGGTTGGTGTCTGATTTTTTGTCATTGTTAATAAGACTGTGACAAATACCTTTATTTTCTTATGATAAATTCCTAGAAGTTAATTGCTGGGTGAAAAATCATATCTAATTGCTGTTGACTTGTGTACCTACATATTCATAAGATTTAAAAATTTACTTTTGTATTGAAAGTTTTATCAGAGCATATCTTTGTAATTGACCTCATTTTCTTCTTTTGGAAATCCTAATATGTACACACGTATGCACGTATATGTATATTAACATATGAAGTCAGTAGAAGAAAAGCAATAATTATATAAGTATATTTATATTTATAATATATACACACACATACACACTGGATTTCTTTTTCCTTTCTCCCTCCTTCCCTCCCTTCCTTCTTTTTTTTTTTTTTTAAGATTTTATTTATTTATTTAACAGAGAGGCAGCGAGAGAAGGAACACAAGCAGGGGGAGTGGGTGGGAGAGGAAGAAGCAGGTTTCCCACTGATCAAGGAGCCTGACGCAGGGCTCGATCCCAGGACCCTGAGATCATGACCTGAGCCGAAGGCAGACGCATAACGTCTGAACCACCCAGGGGCTGGTCTTTCTTTCTTTCTTTCTTTCTTTCTTTCTTTCTTTCTTTCTTTTCTTTTCTTTCTTTCTTTCTTTCTTTCNTCTGAACCACCCAGGGGCTGGTCTTTCTTTCTCTTTCTTTCTTTTTCTTTCTTTCTTTCTTTCTTTCTTTCTTTCTTTCTTTCTTTCTTTCTTTCTTTCTTTTTCTTTTCTTTCTTTCTTTTTCTTTCTTTCTTTCTTTCTTTCTTTCTTTCTTTCTTTCTTTCTTCTTTTCTTCTTTCTTTCTTTCTAGAAAAATGTAATTTTATTCATTGGGCCTATCTCTAGATCTGTTTCTGTCTCTATTTCTAACTCTATCTCCCATAGGAGAAAAACAATAACTAAGCTGTAAGAAAGACGTTCTGATAAAAGTTGAATTTCAAGGATATATTGAAAAATCCTATGAATGTATAAGTAAAATAGGTCACCAGAGATCACATATTTTTTTTGCCCATCAAATTAATAAAAATTATTGTTGAGGAGTCAGAGAAACAGTAGTGTGTATGTATGTGCATGTGTGTGTATATATATGTATATCTATGTATTCTTTCTGGATATTTTACCATTTTGCCATTGTTTTCAATCTCTAAAATGTCATAATAACATTTTTCTTCCAAATTCTCAGAGGATTTTTTGCACTTATCTTCTGATTTGCTGAGCCAGTTCCTATAAGATTCAATCTTCTGTTCACCAGCTCTCCCAAAATATTAAATTTTGCATTTATGTTATTCATTTCCAAACAGTCCTAATTGATATCCAATTTTCCGGGCTCCATGGGTGCTTTTCTTGTTCCATAGTCAGAAATATCTTTGGAATGTGTCTGAGAATATGAATGAGATATTTTCTAAAATTTTCTCCTGTTTCTTGCAGCTCTGTTTATGAGGGAAAACATTCTAATTTCTAAAATTGATCATTTTCTTTGGAACTGTTGAATCTTATTGTATATCCAATAATTTTCTTTTCCTTTTGCTCATTCCGACACAGTTTAGTATTTGGTTTTCAGTTTGCGTAGATCAACAGTTGGGTGGGGTGACTTTGAGGAGTGCAGGTCTGGCTAAGGGAGACAGGTGATACTTAGATGTAGCTCAGTTGGCCTTAGCCAGGTCACATGACCTGGTTAGGAGGTGATTGACATGCAGATGGTGGTGGTTGTGACAGAGAGCATCGCCTCTGTGTGGAATGATTACATTTCTGTGGATGTCATGGCCACCAGCAGTAAGTTAGCTGATCCAGTGCTCAGAATTCTCTAAACAGAATGGCAGTCAGCACTGGTGAGGAGTCAGCATTGGTAGTCCTTCTGCATTACCCACCTCTGCTTTCTGGGCAAGTTGTGGTCAGACGCATCAAGGATGGATCCTGACCTCATGTTGTTTTGGGGACCTGTAACTAACTCTTAGATGTGCTCCTATGACTGACATTTAAAAAATACATATACTTTTAATTTTAGGATATCTTTACATTTACAAAGGTTGTAAAAATAGTAGTGAGTTCCTGTATACTCTCCACTCAGGTGCCCTGAATAACAGTTTACATAACCAAGGTACGTTTGTCACAGCCAAGAAATTGACATTGGTATAAAATACTGTTAAGGAAATTAAAGATTTTATTTGGATTTCATCAGTTTTCCCACTAATGTCCTTTTTCTGTTGCAGGATCTAATCCAGAATATCACATGGCATTTAGATATAATTGAGTCTGACTACCTAGCAGAGGCCACCAAATATTTTCTGCCTTTCACTCCCTTATGAGAAATCATCTGAGTCTGATTTCCAAGTAGATGTCTTCTGAAGTGAATTGTGGTTTGATCATTCCATTTTATCACTTCAGTCCTGCTTCTTTATTTTTGTGGAAATCTTTAAATTTCTTGAGAGTGTATAGGCCTGTCTTTAGTTTCCAAGGATAACACGGATTATTTTCTGTTTTTGTTTCTCTTTTTCTCTATTTTATTTCTTTGAGGATGTTAAACCCGGGACCCATATCATTGTCTTAAGCCAGAGGCATGAAACATGTCTCTCAAACATCATTTTCATTTGTGAGCACAGAATTAGCAATTTTGTAATATATAAAAATGGTATCCTGTGCTCTGGAATCACTATGTAACTTACTTCTTTTCATATCCAAATGTGCTGAGCTTAAATGAAAAATCATTCTAACAGAGCCAGAACTATTGCAAAGTCTGTTCTGAAGGAAGAATTCTGAGGCTTCAAGCCAAAGCCCACTTTTGTTGGCCCAGATCTTCCAAGGCCCTGTCCTTGAAGGCACCCGTAGAATTCCGAGCATTTGATCACAGTTCATCTCTTCATTTATTATGTTATAATATTCAGGCTGCTTCAAATCTGATACCAAATACCTGCCTCCAACATTCATGTGCCTGCGTCCTGGTATTAAATCCCTCCTGGTGGTTGTGATTCATGGAACTGGAGCAGATGTGTACCCCACCATATGTTGTTTTTCACTATGCTTTTAGATAGGCACCTAATGTGCTCATTGATTTTCTCATGCACTCTCAGTGAATGGAATGTCCATCTTGAAATTTGGTATGCATATTCTTTCACATGTATCTGAACAGAAGCCTAGCAGAAACACATCCAGGTTGAGGATCATTATGCTTTTTCTGGGTTAGCCCCGTACTAGGTGGGATTACCTATTAGCTTTCTACTCTGCTGTGGTTATGGGCTTGATTTAGAGTCAGTGTTTTCTCTTTCTTTCTCCTCTCTGGAAATGCATCCTCTGACTTGCTATAACCCTTTAGACAAGTTCTCTTTATATTAAAGTCCATTAAACTGTAAACACATTAGATTCTCTAATCTGTTTTTTTTCCTGCAGGAAAGACTAATGTGGTTTACAAATGAGAATTAATGTACAAATGAATCCCAGGGTATAACTGGAACAGAGGTGCTGTCAGGCGATTATGAATGAATTTTTAATAAACCTGGCAGTGTCTCAGGATTGATTCAGTTGGTGTTCATGTTCATGCAGCATCCAGCAAACATGATAGTACAAAATAGCAGTCCATAAAAATAAAAAAAAACCCAGCCTTTCCCCAGAGAACACATAAAGTTTCCAAGGACGCAAAGAACCAACCAAAATAGCCTGGAGGAAAATATTAACTTAAGGGAATTGCCAGAATCCTGCTCTCACTCTTCTTTCAGATGGGCCAAGAGTTGTATAAACCAGCCCCTCCTTTGGAAACTTGGATTTACATTCTACCTTTTTTTTTTCTCCTTGCTGGTGGCATTTCTCACCTTTCTGTCATCTGATGTTCTGTTACTGACCCCATTTCTCCTTTGGAAATATTCTTAGAGAATCTTTGAGCCTTTTTTCATTCAATTCTTTTTTTAAGCAAACTGCATTTGGTGGAGCTAAGTGGTTCCTGGACATGGTGTTTTTTTCTGCTTGTGTTTTGGAATGAAGCATTACTTCTTTTTTCTGGGTCTCTGGTCCTTTGAAAAAAAAAACTCGTGTATTTCAGGAACATAGACCAATTTCCTCTCTAGAGGCTTTCAGGAATCAAAATGTACTGTAAAGGGTAATAGCCAGAGACCACCCTGAGGCTTCCTTGAAATGACTTCTCTTTGGAATTAACCAACAGATCAGATGAAAGACAGAAGTCATTGCAGATTCTAAGTGTCTATGGATAAATTACTACCATTACTCCAATTTCTTGGTGGGCTTTGGGGGAAAACTCATATCTCAATTTAACAGTCTTGCAAATACTTTGAAAGACAAAATGGTAAATAAAAACGTAACTTTGATAGATTCAAGATGGCTGCAAACTTTTTGCTACTCTTTCCACTTGAGAAGTGGAGTCCGATTCTCTTCTCCTGGAATGTGGGCTGGCCTTAGTGATTTGCTTGATCTATAGAACATGACAGAAATGCTATCTTGAGATTTCTGAAGCTGGGTCTTAAGAAAGCCTTGCAATTCTGCCCAGGTATCCTGGAAGGCAGGTGTCTTCTATGAAATGTCAGCATCCTGAAACCACCAGGCTGTGAGAAATGGGGAAGCCATGGAAGGATGAGACACCAGGTGGAGACAGAGTGGCTGAAGAGCTCTGAGACTCCAGGCATGTGAGTGAAAAAGCCAGAGATTGGGCGTGTAACTTCCCGCCTTGGTCACCCCAATTAAGGTCACAGACATGAACTGCCCAGATGAAACATTCCTGAATTCCTGAACTGAAGAATTGTGACCAAAATAAAATGGCTTTGTTAAACCATTATCTAGAAGTTTTGTCACGGTTATCTATAGGCAAAACACTGAGGTAGTAACCAAATCAAATAAAAACCCAAACAAGCTATGAGTGGATATCTAAGGCACTGAACTGAACAGATTAGTTGGACAATTTGTACAAATCCATGTATTTTTTTAATGCTATCACCCAGATCAGTAAGGTTACAAAAAGCCAAACTTGGAAATCTTGTCCTTCAGAGAAGATCACAGGTGCAGCTTCAATCCACACCCGAGGCGGTGTGCTGAGCCAACATATCTGTACTCCAGGTCCAAATTCACATTACATTTAGATGTTACCCAAGACTGCAGTGAATAATTCCTAGTCAAGCTTGGCATAATCCCAGAAACATTGGCCAAGCAAAATCAAACACCAAAATTGTGTCCCAGCCATTATTAAACATTTCTTAATCAAGTTCATTGCAGTTTCTGTGCACATAGTCATATGGTTAGCGTGCTGTGCTGACATCCTAATGTCTCAGGGATTCTAAGGTAGCTGCATGCTTTCCCTGATAACATGTATTTATTGACAAAAAAATTCTCTGCTTCTTAATGAATATCAACAGGGAAATCCCTTAAACGGACAAAAAGAGAGGAATTCTTTAAATATTGCCTGGTGTAAAGTCCCTACACAATTTCTTCTGTTGTTTCATATGTTTCTCTACAACATAGAGCAGTGCCAATTTTAAACAATCACTAAAAATGTATGTAACAATTAGCCTTCAATTTCCAATATGCAACTTCAGCTTTTTTGTGCTTTAAAGGAGCGTCCTCCTCCTTCTGGCTTTTTGATAGCATTTAGCTACTGCCTTGACCAGGTAGGAAGGAAACACCCACTTACTGGGCAAACAGGTCAAAGAAAGTAGATTGCTATTTTTTGCTCTATACTAAGCACAGAGAAAATCCCAGGAAATAGGTAGGTCTCAAACCACCTATTATGCTCTGACAGTTTACTTTAGTTATGGCTTTGGGAAATTTAGATTCCTCCTTGTCCCTAATCCCCCCAATTTAGATCTCTGCCAGGCAACCTCCAGTTCAGCCTTCACACTCTTGCATCGAGGGACTTATGTCACTTGAGGATTCATTCTGATCCTTTTTTGACATTTGCAAGAAGGCTTTTTTTTTTTGTCCTTTTGGGTAGGTGAAGGAAAGATTACTTATAACAAATGATGATTATGGATTACATTGTAGACATTTGAAAGTGTACTGATGCCATAATATCTTTTGGAGGAAATGCGTATTGGAACTAATAGATCAAGGGGTGTTCTGAATGCCAGTCATGCACATGCCTTGCTAAATGGCTCTGTGTGTGTGTGTGTGTGTGTGTGTGTGTATTTGTTCTTCTTATCTATTGCTGCAAAACAAGCTGCTCCCAAAATTTAGTGAAGTAAACCAAGGCATTTTATTATGCTCATTAACTCGTGTGTCAGAAATGTGGGCAGTTCTGAAGGGATATGGTTTGTCTCTGCTCCACGATGTGCTGAGGAGATTCAAGCAGCTGGAGGTGGCTGAGACAGCTCAGTGGGGGCCATAGACCAGGCCTCAGTTTCTACTTCATGTCTGCCGAGACTGGAATGCCCACGATGGCTTCCTCACTTACATTTCTGACACCTGTGCTGGGACAGCTGGACGTCATTCTTTCTTCATATGGCTTCTTCATGTAGTTACATGGACTTCCTTGCAGCATGACAACCTTAGGGGGATTAGTCGTCTTATATAATTGCTGGCTTCCCTGAGAGCAAGCAATCAAAAAACCAGATGGAAGCTGCAAAGCTTTTAATGACCTTAGCTTAGAAGTCCCAAAATATCACTCTCATAGCATTCTTTCAGTCAATGAAGTTAACTAAGGGCAGTCAGATTTAAGAGAAGGAGAATTAGATTCTATATCTACGGAAACAATTTAAAGTAAAAATTTGTGGTCTTTAAAAATCTGCCACGATGGGTACATTGTAAAGGCTTGCACCAGTTGCTTTGGGAGCCCAGGCACAACAACCTGGGTAAGTGTAGAGGAGGGTGATGATGAGGATGGCCCCCTCTTTCTTTGGCCTCTAAACTGGAGTGGGAAGCATTCCTCAGACGCTGTAGTGAGGGGACATGGAAAGTATCACAACACCAACCTGATGAGACAGCAGCATGAACAGTAGAGGATCAACTAGTGGGTAGAGCCAGTCTCTCAGATTCTGGACTTATCACCATATAGGCAGGGAATCTTGAGGGAGGAAAGAAAAACATTTCACATTTTAGTAAGTTTGAGTCTAGAGATTTCAAAAGTATTTTACATAGGCATATGAAGGTATTTGATAAACCAAGTTGGTGAAGAAAGATGGATGGTCATCATTATTTGAATCACTGTGTGGTTGTTATTGGTCACACACCTGTAGTACCAGTCAGGAAGTACATTAAATAAACAAGTATTTATTCTCATGAAGATCCAACTCCTAGCAGCATTTTATATTTAAATAGTCAACCAAGTTTTCTTTTTGTTGAATATTTAGCAAAAAATAATGGACTCAGAAATACCCATAGAAAAGAGAACATTAAATGCTATCTATATGTTTGAATGTCTGCGTGTGTGTGTGCGTGCTACAGTAACACATACATATTTATTTCTTTATTGTAACACATACATATTTAAAACATTAATGGCAATACCAGTGTGGACACAGAATAAAAATTCTCAGAAGTTTTTACAAATGCTCATTTTTCTTTAACATTTTTTTTACAAATAATCTATTTTTATAAAAATTAAAATAATGTAAAAAGATATACATACAAAATGATGTAGAAAGATATAGAGTAACTGATTTCCTATTATGACTCCTCTACCCTCAAATTCCCGAGTTTGTTATGAACATTTCTAGACGTTTTCTGGAAATCATTTTGTTCAATTACATGCTTCCTTTATCGGTTTACAGAGACATCAAAGTCCTTATACAAATGAACCATTGAAATAACCCTGGAGCACAGATTTTTATACTCAGACAAACACAATCATAAAATTTATTCTTAGTCTTCTTTCAAAGGACAGATTTCTTCACTTGAAAATTTTCTAACCCCATTTTTAAACAGAAAATAAAATTATGTGGACATTTAGAGAAAAATTTATATTTGCAAAATTCTCAATATTAACCATTCTCCAAAGATTTAGTTTTCACTCTGCTTGCCTTTCACATAGGTCATGTACAGCTTTTTGTAATTTCTTCCTCCTTCAAGTCCAGGGATGCTTCCTTCATAATTTAAAGATAATCCTTAAATGAATCACAAGCAGAGTCAGGAGTCTACAGAGAGTAAAGAGTGCATGGATCTGGCAGAATTTTTTTTTTTTGGCCATTTAACTTTGTAAATTGCATGAGTCAAATCAAATTTCTAACCTGAATACTGCCTTTTTTATGTGGTGTCATTTAATATTACAGTAATCGACTCATCATTCTCCGTGGTTAATCCCTTATGTTAAACCACCAAATTTATGAGGAAATAGGACTCAATGGTAACCCACAAGATCCCACTGAGGGAGTAGTATCTGTCTCATTCATTGTGGCCAAAGGGATCATTTCTTTCCACTTGGCTTCATGAAATTTGATTGTACAGTTCTCTTCAACCGATTGCCTGTGAAGATTTTCTCACTCACAGTGAGCCTGTCACCCTGGGCCCCTCACTAGGACTTACATTTCCTTTCTCTAAAGATATAAAGAAAAGCATTACCCAATCTGAGAACCATTTCAGTGTTTTTTATAGTTCTGCTGTTTCCATATTTGAAATCTGTGTTCTTCTATCACCAACTCTAGGTTAAGTGGACTGAATTTGAGTACTTTCTCAGGAATCAGTCTCCTAGGGGAAGGGTTTCAGGGTACTCCATTGTGTTTGTGATGCCAAGTTGCTAGCACTGATTTAGAAGCGGCACTTGGACTTAGGGTTAGTAAAATTTAGCTGGTAATAATTAGAATAGAAGAGTGTATAGATTTAGTTCAGAGGAGAAATCATTTTACTCAACTGTAGAGTCTACATTTATCCTGATGATGTCCCCAAGACCCTGGTTCTCATGATGCTTACATATTTCCTTGACTTTATCACATCCATTACATATTAATTGTTCTGTGAGCATGGCAGATCATCTTAAGCCTGCTTTTGCATAATATCCTAGTAGAGAATTTCCTTGGCTTAAATCTATGGTCCTGGAGCAAAAATGCAACCATTCTTCTACTAGCTGCTATTGGAATTAATGGTTGCCTTCACAGTGTCATTGTCAAGTTACACACTCAAGCTCATGTAAGAATATTAATAAATAGAATTGGCTGATTCTATAATAATTTTCCTATTGGCCTAATGGGTACTGGAAACTATTATAGCTTGTAGAATACTGTAAGAACAGTGTAAGAATGCTGCATCCTTATGGACCAGTTGGGGAGATTTTTAAGGAATTAGTACATGTAATGGTCAAAGATGAGAGCCTGGAACATAATAAGAGCTCAAGAAATATTAACTAGGGGCGCCTGGGTGGCACAGCGGTTAAGCGTCTGCCTTCGGCTCAGGGCGTGATCCCGGCATTATGGGATCGAGCCCCAAGTCGGGCTCCTCTGCTGGAAGCCTGCATCTTCCTCTCCCACTCCCCCTGCTTGTGTTCCCTCTCTCGCTGGCTGTCTCTATCTCTGTCAAATAAATAAATAAAATCTTAAAAAAAAAGAAATATTAACTATTGTTGCTACTATCATATTCTCTGTTTGGTGCCAAAGGTGGATGCTAATTATCTACTTCCTTTCTTGTAGCCATTCATTGATTTCCTATGCGAATACTGAAATATAGTTCTCAACAGGAGCAAACCCCAGCAAGCAGAACCAGACTCCAAGTCAGATTTGAACTCTATTCTTTGTTAACACTGCTTGTATGAGAATACATAAAAATCCTGGCAGAATACATAGTGGTCTGGGTAAATGATTAATTATGAAACAATATTTCTGTGTGGAAATGGTACACAGGAAATACTAAAGAAAAAATTAAATGTCAATCGGTATTCAGTGAGCTTAAAAACTTCCTCCTACTCTGATATCCTTATGTATTTGACAAAAACAGAGATTGAGTATTCACAGAATTGAAGAAAAATACTAGAGCTGCCCAATGAAATTTCATGACATATTTGTGAATACATTTGTGTTAGCAAACTGTGATTCAAAAATATTTTATGGATATGTTATTAAGAGGACTTTGAGGGTCAGAAGTTTAAATTTTACTTAAAATTTAGATAATTGGATATGGACTTTTATTGCCCCCCCCCCAATAATGTGTTAGAACATACACAATATTTTACCAGAAAAGAATATATACATAAAGTACATACACATCATCTAATTTCATTTCTTGAAGATCTTATCAAAAACTTTGTGTTTATCAGGCAAAGCCATGGATCTGTTACCTAACATGGCTTGGACAAGCTCTCAGCTGTTTATGGCAGTAAACATTGCTATAAGTGACATCTCTAAAGCAATTCTGAATCCTGGGGCTCAAAGGGCAGAGAGCCCTGGAATATTTTCCAAACTTGAAGCTGGGTATTGCTTCACAAAGTATGTCTTCTTAATGAGAGTGTTCAACCTAGGCTTTTATGAAAATTGTTCCAATTAATAGTCTTATATGATGGATATGGGATTGTGGTTATGAATTTCCATTCCAGTTCACTTTGTGCAAGAGCAATCATCCTTAAAGGCTCATAATTTCTTTTAATTGGATATTTCATTACCAGGCAAGGGTACAGAGAGCAAAACTAATTTTCCACTCTTTTATTTAGCCCTCTTGATTTGGGAGTAAGTGCTTATGATGTAGGCCTAAAAAGCAATCATTTTCCTGCTTCTAAAATTAATTTGCTGAACAATGGAGAGCAAATTATTTCTTCTTTGGTACCTCAGTTTCCCTTTTGGCAAAATGGGTTGCTGACAACTACATTTCAAGAATAAAAAAAAAGGATGAGATATTAAAGTGAACAGGCTCTTCTCTACTTAAAGTCTAAATGTATTGTTATTCTCATTAAGAAAACCTACACATGTTTGGCTTCCTGTATCTCCTTTTCCTGTCTGGGGCTGGCTGCACTTTACTTCATAAAGTTTAGGATGGTGGGAAGAATAGCAGATTATGATTAAATAACTTTCAAATCCATCCTGGTTCCATTATTTACTGGGTGATACAACCTTGGCCCTGTAAGGGAGCTACCTCAAGACTTGGTTTTCTCCTTTGCCCTGTGTCCTGTTGTCCCTTCCCAGTTGCTGTTTAGTATTTGCTGCACCACCAAAGCAGCATTCAATTCCTGGTAAAACATCTGGTTGTGAGGTCTCCTTAAAGGGAAATGAGGACTAACCCTGCCACACATCCTATCTGTACTTACCTCGAGCAGTCATTACAGGGCCCAGACCTCTTCTATCACTCACCATCCTCTGACCCTCATTCCTGTGCTGCTCTTTGCCCCCCCTCAGTGTCTCTGCTTGGTCCTCCCAAATCTCTACCTCTATTCCTTCTAACATCTGCAAGGTCTTCAATCCATTGATTATAGCTTTTTTCACTATCTACCCATACTCTCCTGGACTCATTTTCCTCCTTGCTCAGATCAAATTCCGCTGTGCCCTTAGAATCATTCCCTTGCAAGCAATCATAATTCTCTTGTATCTTTTTCCCTCAATTTTATTTTTTTGAGAAAAACTCAAACCTTGGATGAACATTGCTGTGTATCTTCTTCGTGTCTATATCTACGAAAGCTGAACATTGCTGGGGAAAAAATCACATGATTGAAACTTCACTCTAAATCAATTATCTCAATTCTCAATTTGGCACCTCGTATAGTTCCCAATTCTGACTGTACTTCTCTAATAGGTTCACTTTTCTTTTCACCAAGGAGTATCTATCTCCTTAAACTTTTAACACCTATTTCCTACTCTCACATTCAGCTGAAAACCTTGCCTCAAACTTTATGGAGAAAGTAGGAGTCCTAAGAAAAAAACTCTTGTATCTTCCCACCAGGAACCCTACAAATCTTTGTAAGTTTACTTCCATCTTCTCTTTGCCTCCTCCTCCTAATGAAAGCAAATTCTTCATCTTTTTCTTTACTGGATCATTTAATTTACAACTTCCATATTGCTGAATTCAACTGGCATGTTTTTATCCTCATCTTGCTCCATCTCTCCCAGAATTTAATAGAGTTAACCATGCTCTTCTTCTTAACACACTCTTCTCTTGTCTTCTATGACACCTTTGCCTTCTGGTTTCTTTCTACTTCATTGGACATGCCTTCTCCAGCTCCATTATTAGCTCCCCTTTCTTTACCTGACTGTATGTGGGAGTAGTTGGAAGTTCCATCCTGGTTTTAATTCCTTAGTTATATTTCCTCATCAGGTGCTCTTTTTCTTTGCCTTGCATTTATCAACAGTATTTATGTTGAGAAATTAAAATTCATTAGCAGGAATTCTAGGTTTACAGAGTCAGTTCCCTGCTTTTTATCTTAACTTGGATGTCTTAGAGGTACCCTTAAGTGACTAGGAACATTAAAGTCTAAATATTAACCAGAAAAATTAAACTCTTGCCTCACATCTCAATGAATCCTGTAACTTTGTAACTTCCCCTCCTCTCCCTATTTTTCAAACCCAAGCCTAGGTATCTTACTTGAATGTAAGCCTTCAGTAAATCCATACCACTATCTTGCTGAAAGTTTTTCATTGACGTCCATTGCATCTAAATTAAGCCCAAACTCCTTAAAGTGCTCTCTAAGGGTCAACATGATTTAAGCTGTTCAGCTGAATCTCAGCTTCCCAGAAACTGAAATTCTCTTCCCAGCTCCAGTCATGCTGGTCTATTTTCACTTTCTGGATCCTCCTAAATTCTCTCCTACCTCAGGCCCTTGGCACGTTCTCTTCTGTTGGTTTAGAATCCCTTCCATCATTCCTATTGTAATTAGTTTCTTTCTCATACTTCGGATCTCAGCTTAAATCTCCTTAAAAGGGTGTTTCTAGACACCATAACTGAAGTAAAACATACTCCCCATCCTCACTCCTTTATTCTTCATCTCAGCATCTCCTTTTTTTCCACAGGACTTACGATGACTGTTTTATAATTCTTTATTGGTCCCTTAACCTATTTTGGGTATCGCTTCCCCTCTAGTATCTCTGTCCCTGAGGCAGGAACACATTTTTCTTCTTGCTGTTTCCCAAGTGCCTGGCTCATTTCCTGAACATAGTAGTCACTCTATAAATATTCATTAATGAATGAATTAAATAATGAATGAGGAAAGGGGCCTATATAAAGTTAATACAAGGGTCAAATGAAATCATGTAGGTCAAATCACCTTTAAAAATATGAAAGTGTTAAAGCAAGGCATTTATATTCCATTTTTTTCTGTAATGACTGATAGGCCTAGGGTGATTTCCATCCTCCTATTCTCCACGCCACCTTTTTGCCCTCATTCATAAATCTCCACAAATTTTATCCCATGCAGGAAGCCTGCGCAGACCAGGTGGGTTGGGAGAAAATTCTCACCTCCCTCACATATTTATGCCTAGCAACTGTCTTTCCCATATGTCCAATTATGTCTACAAGATAAGAAAAGTGAAAATTATGTGGAAAGAACCCAAGAACCTTAATTAACTCTGAAGGATGAATGTTAATTCTTTTCATTTGTGTGTGGATGTCGGTTCGTGTGCTGTATGTTGGTTTGCAGCATGGGCTTGGAGCAGGGTTAAGCTTCATGACTTTTAAGACTCCAACCATCCACCCTATGGTCTTGGTTCTTTTAGCGTTATGTGGGGTGCAGTCTTAGCCACAAGACTTGGCTTAAATGTTTAATAGGGAAGGCCTTTTCTTCCTTGTTCAATAGGTCTATGTAAACCAAGGTATCTTGCTTGTGGGGTCCCTTCAGTTCACAGATTGGTTAAAATCCTTTCATCGATGTTCCTTGCTCCTACAAGGTAAAACCTGTACCCTTGGCATATCACACACAAGGTCCCTTGTGAACTAGAACCTCACTTTCTATCTGTAATTTATTTCTTAGCCCCCCCCCCCACTTTGGAAAACATCTATTTATCCTCAAGAATCAGTGAAAATTTTACTTCCTCTATCAAGCTTTATTTAACCTCACTAGAAAGAGTTGGGTGCTCTTTCTTCTGAGGTGTCATATCTTCAGAATATTCCTTTGGAATATCCATATCCATATTCATATTCACAACCCCCATGGTACCTCTCACATCTTATTCTATGTGAATTATACTGTGTGGAGGACACAATACATAGCCTTGGCCAGATGTGGTGAATCTCTATGTGATATTTTAATGTTTTTCTATACATGTTATATGTATCTCTTCACATCACAGCTGTTAGTCCTAATTCTTTTTCTTAAACCCTCTATATTTACCAGTTTTTCTTATCATTGTAAGAAGATGTGTTCTTTCCTTTGCCTCATGTTTTTAACAAATTTTTATTTAAATTCAATTTAATTGACATATACTGTATTACTAGTTTCAGATGTAGAATTTAGTGATTCATTCGTTGCAGAGAACACCCACTGCTCATTACTTCAAGTGCCCTCCTTAATGACCATCCCCCAGTTATCCCATCCCCCACCCACCTCCCCTCCAGCAACCCTCAGTTTATTTCCTCGGGTTAAGAGTCTCTTATAGGGGCTCCTGGGTGGCTCAGTCGTTAAGCGTCTGCCATCGGCTCAGGGCCTGATCCCAGGGTCCTGGGGTTGAGCCCCACTTCAGGCTCCTCTGTTGTGAGCCTGCTTCTTCCTCTCCCACTCCCCCTGCTTGTGTTTCCTCTCTCGCTGTCTGTCTGTCAAATAAATAAATAAAATCTTTAAAAAAAAGAGTCTCTTATAATTTGCCTCCCTCTCTGTTTGCATCTTATCATTTGCCTCATGTTTAAACATGGTGGAATTTCTAGAGCAACATACCTGACCTCTCTACTCATTCCTGCTTCCATCTCTCATTTGGTTATAAATTTGGGAGTAGAAGGCAACTGCTACTTACAGGTCCTCTCAAACCTCGAGACTAATCTACAGATCAGTTTTTCTCTGAAACACAAACATTGCTTTATTAGGTAAAGCCTCATGGATAAGATTTAAGACAGAGTTTAAATGTGGTAATTTGGCTAATAAAAATGTTTCAGTTTTGTATATTGGAAACTTTTAAAGCTTTTTAGTGAAGCTTATTCCATAGTGGTCCAATTCTGTTGCTTTTCTCACTGAAATGTCATCTATAATTTGAAGCAGCGAGCCAAGATTTAAAATAGAGTAAAGCAAGTCTAAGTCTTGTGATCAAGGTTTGGAGAGCATTTGTACTTTATTGGAAATCATGTCACTTCTAATAAAAAGCAGAGTCCCCTTATAAACTCAGAAATCAATAGTTTTTTTGGTCTTTGCTTATTTGAAAATCCTATCTAATAACAATTGTTCTTTTGCTAGGTTTTGAATATTAAAAAGCTAAAGAGGACAAATACCTCCCTTACAAAATTTGTTTGAGTTTAGCATTGCCAGTGGCTAGAGGGCAGTGATAATGAAGCCAAAATCACAGGTTTGATGCGAAAATCCACCAGTAACTTTGCTCCGGTATATGGCCTCAATTACACTGTTAACCCCGGTTGACTTATGATTGTGAACCAATTATCCTGATAAACACTTAGAGGGAATAAGAATATATGGATGCTAAGTCCACGACCGCTAATGTGAAAACAACTCATGGTTTAGTTTAACGTAATTTACTTCATTTGTCAACAGATTGGGTGAACTTTACCAATTTTATGGCATTAAGTGTAATTTTTGTGTTGATAATGCTCCAATTTATGTCTCCTCTTTTGACTGCAATTCTGAGTCATATGCTTGTTGGTATCTTCATTTAGTATCTCTTTAGCATCTCAAATTTATAATGACCAACAAATCAAAATAAATAAAACCATCAAAAAACCTCCAAAAAAGCAACAAACCCTGCTGTTTCATTTCCTGCCCAACCTATTTTTTTTCTCAATTCTTCTTGATCCCAATTAATGTCTCTACCACCTACCCGGTTGCCCAAGCTCTCAATCTAGAAGCCATTCTCAATTTCTCTCTCAATGCCTTCCCTCGAACCTATCCATCAGCTGGTTTTATCGTCATATTCCCAGTTATACCAACCCACCTCTGCCTCTCCGTTGCTATCACCCTAACCTAAACCACCTAGATTATTGCTGTAAACTTCCAACTAGCTGTCTGCTTTCACCTTGTCTCCATTTAATTTATTCGCTTCAGGCCGGTCAGTTACCTTTAAAAATGGAAACCTAATTACAGAACTTTCCAGCCACTTCCCTTTGCACTTAGGAAAAAATTTAAACTCTTCCGCATTGCCTATAAATGCCTAACTAAGCTGATCTTTGCCTACTTTTGTGACCTCACCTCAGTTTATCACTCTCTCTCCCTTGCTCAATGCGTCCCGGACACGCTCACCGAGTCTTCTCCATGACAGGCCTTGCATTTGCGGCTTCTTTTCCTTTAACTTCTCTGTCCCCAGATTTGATTTCCCCATGTTTGTTTTCTCATCCTTCAGGGCCAAGTTCAATGTCACTTCCTATCTGAGATGTTCCTTTGAAGATCAGATCCATAGTAGTTCTGTTTCTCAGTCACTTGCCATTACGTCACTATTTTGTAGTCTTTGCTAAGACTTATTCTGATCTGAGATTATTTTATTTCTCTTATTTTAAAAGACTTTATTTATTTATTCGACACACAGAGAGAAACCGCACAAGCGGGGGGGAGAGGCAGGGGAGAGGGGGAAGCAGGTTCCTCGCTGAGCAGGGAGCCCACCATGGAGCTCAGCTTGATCCCAGGACCCTGAGATCATGACCTGAGCTGAAGGCAGGTGCTTAACTGACTGAGCCATCCAGTCCCTTCCCCTCATTTTGTTTATTTATTTACTTGTTTATTATCCAACTCTTTTAATGAGAAGGAGAACTCTATGAGAATACAGACTCTATCTGCCCTGGTCATGCCTCCGCTATATATAGAGTATTCGGAGTAATGTCTTAAATCTAATGGACCTTCAATGAATATTTTTTGAAAAAAATGAATGTTGGTTTGCTGTAGGAAGGTTATGGATCATCAGTGACAAATATTGTTCCCCATTTGACAGTCTGGTACATTGTCTAATTAATCATTCTCTTTATATCCTCAACTGTTTAAAAATTTGGGGTTTCAGATTGAGTCTTCTGAATAAGAATGATGAAAAAATTAATATTTTTGAGAAGGTGGAATGTCCAAAGTGAGCTAAATGTAGCTCATGATGAATTCCATGAGAAATATAAGCTGAAGCAAATATAATTGGAAATCAGTAATAATAAATATTGTCATAAAATTGTAAGGGACACCTGGAAGATATGAGATCAGAAAAAAATTGGAAAGGCTTAAAGAGAGATGCTGTGAGTTTGAGTTAGGTGAGATTGAATAGGAAAAGGATGAGTTACTTGAAGATTGTGTGCATTTGTCACTTTTGTGTGGTGGAGAAAAAAAGTTTGTGGTTATTCTCCTTTGCAGAGGGATATAAAAAGCAGATGTAAGTGTTACTTCCTCTGGGAAACCACTGCCTTTGGTGGTGTTTCCTTTCTCTAATTTCTTTGGAATATTTGTCTAAAACATGTATTTTCTTATTATCATTATCTGTTTGGTGCTTTATAATTACCAAAGAACCCTGAGGGCAGAAACTAAAACTTATACTTGCTCTTTGCACCCACTTATCCACGAGTTCGATGGTAAGCATGTGGTAGGTGCTCAAGCCATGTTTGTGATGGGGAAGCAGACACATTTTCTGTGGTGGCACAAGCATAGGCTTGGTATCCGAATATCTGTGTTCTACTCGTGGTCCTGCCCCAATCGGCAATGTAATCCTGCTAAGGTTTCTATTGCGCCCATTTTTATACACACGTTTGGACTATTTGGGTAATTATAGAATCCCTCTTTGTTCCAGTGAATTCGTAAGCAGAGGTTTGCATCTAAAACAGAAATTGGCTGAGTTTAGCTGCAGAGGCTCCTGACGTGCCACTATGAAATTGAAGGTCTTCAAATTTCTCCACAGTCTGAAAGTAAGAATTCTATGTGTAGCAGGACATCAAGTGAACTTTTCCTATTATCCGAAAATTACAGCTAAGGCATTGTGTGGTCAGGGATTAACCTTGCCCGAAGAAAGATTTGGCCTTTCTCCCCAGCCCCTTGGAAGAAACCTCCAAGCCCTTGGTGTATCCTGCCTGAAAAGAGTGTCTTTATTTACCTGAGAGCCATGAGCCATGTCAGATAGTCAATGCTGACAATATGATTTATAAAGGAAGCTCAACCTCTGGAAGGGTTGGAGACTAAGATCAGCTATGTGTATATGGCCAACCCCTAATAAAATCTTTGGACACCAAGGCTCAGGTCAGCTTCCCTGGGTGGTACTACTCTGTGCATGTTGCCACACACCATTCCTCAGAGAAGTAAACATTGTCTGGATAGCTCTATGGGAGAGGACAACTGGAGGCTTATGCCTGGAACTCTCCTAGACCCTACTCTAGGCACCGTTTCCCATTGTTGATTTTAAGGTATATCCTTTTGCTATAATAAGCCATAAGCATGAATATAACAGAGTTTGTTTAGCTCTGTGAGTTCTTCTAGTGAATTAATAAACCTGAAGTTTGGGGAACTCCTCTACTCTAGGCACAAACCCCCCAATAAAATGTACTAGTACTGCCCTGCCAAGCTGTCAGACTCTTCCTCTGTGGGACTCACTGAGAGCTGAGATGTAAGTTCATCACCATTAAGCACCATCCCACCACCACTCCCCAGTCCACATAAGAAGTCTGAGAAGCAGGTGGTGTGGGGATGTGAGAGTGAGCAGACCTTGGCCTTACATAGAGTGCAGTGTCATGGTGAGAGAATTTTCCACCCCTTGAGGCAAGCAAAGGGGGTTCTAGAAAATCAATCATAAAGTTTTAAGGGAATTGCCGGATGCGGAGGTTGGCAACTAGTCCCAACCAAATGCTTTTGTATGGATGGTTTATAGCCCACTCAGTGCTGCCTTGGCCGTAGTAGGTAGGAAGGCCTGAGAGAGCCTGACATGAGTCTCCTGAAAATCTGGGGACACATGTGATCATAAAGATTGATGCTGATGTCTACTTCTGACCTTAATGTCTTGGAGGGAAAGATCTGCTCTGAGTATCTCAAAGAGCAGGACTTAAACAGATGGTTGTGCACTGTGCCCAACCCCCACGGCTCTCAGACGGGGTGTAGAGGATCTCAGCACTTCCAGTGGGTCATGTGAAAAAACTGGAACTTAGAGAAGGGGCCTGACACATGGGACAGTCTGCATGGCTGCTCAGGGGCGCATAGGTAGTCTCGATGCCAGCGCAGATTTGTGGGTGAGTACTTCTGGCAGGACTGGGGGATGATGTAGCTGTCCTCCTCTAAAAACACCCCCAAGGAAGGAGGCAACTGGAGTGATACTAGATGTCATTCCCAGGAAAAACGTCCACATCCATTCAGAGGCCACCACATCACCTTGGGTTACCAGCAGTAGATGTGATGAGAGGGAGGCCAGCACCATCCTGCACTCTCCTATGTGACACAAGACCAGTCTGTTCTCTCCTATTTCTTTCTGCTCACTGCCCCTTTCTACTTCTTAGCAAGGGAGTGGAAGGGTGCCATGAATGGTCACATCCTACTCCCCACCTCAGCCACATGCCTACCCTGCAGTAGAGGACAGGAAGCATTTTGGAACAAATAGGAGGGTAAAGTTTTATAATTGAACATGGTCAATAACTGAATATAATTGGAAATGTATGGAATCCAAGATGTCATAAAAAAACCAAAAAGGGGATCCAGCATAGGGTCAGAGAAATTTATGACTTAAATAAAATTTATATTTCTATCCCCCCAAATGGAGACTTCTAACCAAAGCAGGAATATTTCCCTTCCCTCCTTCTCACCTCCCTCCTGCCCTCCTTCCCCCCCACCTCTCTCTCATTTATCTATCTTTAGTTATCTATGTATCTATCTTCTATCATCATCTCTCTCTCTGTCTGATGGTATCCCTGCCTCTAAAAACTGATAGCTAGAAGTGGAAAACCACATGCCATACAAGAATTCCCATTTCTATTAGTGACTGAACAACAGAAATGTTGCTTTCCGTTTATTACTTTTTTCTGTAGACATTTGTTGAGGAATGGAAGGAAAGATGACTATATACTATTCTCATTATATTGCTTTTTAAAAGACATCCTTAAAGTTCAAGAAAACGAATGATTCTTTGGATGTGCTGGCCTCCAATAGCCCCATTGTTAAGTTTGCAATGTTACTCTGACTTCAGGATGGATGGTTTTCAGCATTGCTTCATCATGGCATTCAGTATGAAAGCTTTCCAAGTGTGTCCTCTTAATGAGACAGCCCAGACAGGCAGCCAAGGCCACAAGTAAAGAACTCTTCGCCTGGATGAAAACAATATCTGTGAGGTGTTGTGTCATGTCATGATCCACATGGAATTAAGGCCATGAAAGATTACACACACCTTGGGAGGGACTCTTCCTACTACCTTAAAATATTACACTTTATGTAAGAAAGATCCTGAACTTTTTAACCAGCTTCACTCATTAAAGGCTTAGGTTGCATTGAGATCCCAGGTCTCTTTAACCCCTAAATTATTTGTCAAATAGAAGCAACTGAGCCTTTTAGGGTCTCAGTTTCCTAATTTTTTTTTAATAAATGCTGGGATTAGGTCCGATGATCTGTCAGAACTTTCAAATTCTAAAGTCTGTGATGATTTGAAACAGCTAGTTATGGGAGCCGCAGGGATGTTTCACTTTGGGACCAGCTGCATTATGAGCCCGTTATACCAACAGGACACCAGCTTAGCAGCAGCAGAGTCCAAAAGACTCACGGGCTGGGCGGCTTCCTTATAGATTTTGGTCACCAATTCTCAAACAAGAAATCACAGAAAAATCATCTCATCATCTTCACAGTTGGAGAGAATTATTGTACTACCCAAATTAGGCCAAGGACTGAGCCACAGTGGGGACTGAACTGCCTCCTTAAAAGCTGCAGTCTCTCCAAGTCAGGGTAAAGGGCATCATCAAGGGAAACCTGCATCAAGGCTAATGAGGACCTTACTGAAAGCAGCCATGGGAATACTTTAGAAAAACTGCCTTCCTGCCAGTGCCCGAATCTAAACTCTGCCGTTCTCCAGGAAAATAGACTTTACTTGTGCCTCGTCCCTGCTGCCAGCCCACTAACTTAATTCAGAGGGAAGGAGAGCTGGTGCTGGCTGTGTCTGTCCCACCCTTCTTTCCCCTTTCACCTTCAGGGCAGCATGGCGGGACTCACCGCAGACCAATAGAGAGTACCGGCTGCCTGTAGGTAGTATTTCGGAACTCCACGCGTGCCCCGAACAGCTCCTTGCTGACCACTGTCTTCAGGTGCATGTCGTTGTTTGGTTGGTTGTTCGCTCAGTGATTCCACACTAGACTGTAAGCTCCCTGATGGTAAAAATTATATTTACATTTTTGTTTTTTTCTCCCACCATATACACTTAGTGTCTAGCACTGCCCCTGAATCATCACTGAAACCAAAGGGGTATTTGTTGGGTGAACGAATGGTCTTCTCTAGATTCTCAAGAAGCGTTTATTAACCTGGGTGGTCTTCTCCCTTTCTTTCTTTCTTTTTTTTTTTCATTGAACAGATATTGATTGAGCACTCTTGCAGGCAAGGCTTTAGTTTGCATATCGTGTACATAGCAATAAGCAAAACTGACAAAGAAATCCACGTCCTGCTCCTGTTCTAGGAGTGAGGAAATTCTTTTCAACAAATAAAAATTGCCGGTTAAGGCATAAATGGGATATTTTTGATATGGTGAAATGATTGCCACAGTCAAGCTAATTAACATATCTATCGCCTCATATAGTTGTGTGTGTGTTTGTGGTGAGAACATTTGAGGTTTACTATCAACGAATTTCAAGTGTGTAATACCTGTAGAAATGGGGCAGAAGGACTTTCTGGTCATAAGCTGAGATAAAAATGTGGGGGAAAGAGTAAATACTATTGCAGTGTGTTGGATAATCAGTTACTTGAGAAATATGCATGATGGGGAGTCGTCGGCATCAGGACTCTGAGAGGTAGGGTGGGAGCAGACCACAGGGACTGTCTGCCAGGCTAAGGAGCACAATGTTTATATTGTGGGTGGTCAATATTAGCACAAGGTCAGTAACAGTGTAGGCAGAAGAGGCCCCCATCAGCAGGGTATTGAAAAAGATTTACTCTGGGACATTATACAGGTTGGACCGAGGTTGGGGAATTCGAAGGCAGGAAATCTTTCGAAGAGGGCACTGCAGATACTTGACGTGACAGTGACCGAAACTAACCCAAGGCAATGTGACTGGGAAGGAGAAGATAGGCAGGAGAGCTATTGTGATGAAAGCTGGCTGCATTGGGTGATGGAGAAGGAGACATTCTAGGTGGTAGGCAATTTGGATTCAGCGTGAAGGGCTGGTTAAAGGGACTGGCTGATAAGCCAGTATTAGTAATTCCTGAGAAAAGCCTTCTAAATTTAGATTTAGAGGTGTTGAGTTTGATGTGCCATAGACATCCAAAAATATTGATAGCTAGGAGGGAGTTAAAAATGTAGATCTGGAGGTAAAAAAGAAAGAGGGACATATATAGTTAAAAGGGTCACGGAAATGACATAAATAAGTGATAAAGGATGGAAATACATAACATAGAAATGTATGAACTAGAGATTTTTTTCAATTTGGAAAATGAAAACTACAAATGGAACAATATAATTATTTATGATCTTTCATAATTTGTAATTTCTTTGATTTGGAACCCAACCCCTTATAGCTTATTTTAACAGAATGCAGATACAAATGTTAATCTTGCATTTTTAAATAGACATTTATTTATTTATGAGAGAGAGAGAGAGAG
This sequence comes from Ailuropoda melanoleuca, assembly GCF_002007445.2. NCBI lineage: Eukaryota > Metazoa > Chordata > Mammalia > Carnivora > Ursidae > Ailuropoda > Ailuropoda melanoleuca. Next base: position 97,576,600 of record NC_048221.1, read on the forward strand.
GGAAAGAGTGTATGTGTGGGAGTGAGTGAGGGGAGGGGCAGAGGGAGAGAATCTTCAAGCAGACTCGCTGTTCAGCACAGAGCCTGACTTAGAGCTGGATCTCAAGACTCCGAGATCACGACCTGAACCAAAACCAAGAGTCAAGACTCTCAACCCACTGGGGCACCCAGGCGCCCTTAGTCTTGCATTTTGAATTTCAATGTTCAATAATATTCAACCATAATGCTTTAAGTGGGGGTGGTGTTTCATTTTATCCATTTTCATAATTTGAAAATAATTGATATAGGTAATTCTGAATATGGATAGTATTTTAGCACCGTTGTTTTTGTATTTAGTCCACAAGTTCGAGAGTGTAGTTGAGGCAATGCTTTCATTTCTAGAAACCAGTTTTAGGGTAGGAAGGTGACCTAGTAATTATTCTTTGACCAAGACCTTCCCAATTCTTCTAGGAGTCAGTGAATGGAATCATACATTTTTGTGTAAGTACGTATGAACACCATTCAAAGAAATATTCAGGGTTTAGATGGGTTATAATGTCAACCGAGAAGAGCAAGCCTGATCCAGTTTTGACTGGTAAACTATCTTGGGGGTATTTCTTGGATAACACATGCAGGTAAAATTTTTTGAATAGTTTAAAAAATACCCTCAGCTCCGTACCATCACTAAGCCAGCTCCTTTCAAACAGTGCAGGGTCTAATTCATCAAGCCATCTACTGGGTTGTCTGAGATTCACACAGTTTGTGTAGTAGTGGCTGCTTTGACAGTAAGTTTCATTTTTAACTTTTAGCACAAAGATCTCACTAGTGAATGATGTAATGTTCTATGACCTAGGAACATGTTGCTATCTTGAATTAAGCTTGTGTAGCACTGAGCATTATAGGCCCACTGTCTGTAGTCTTGACTACTAATTTTGAATTTGTCCAACATGACCATTTTCCTAACATACACAAAAAATCATTTCCTGATGTTATTCCTATCATGGGCATTCTGCCCGAAAGTCCTCTGGTCACATCAAAATTCCTTATGACATCATGAATAAATATAGCTAACTGTGTGGTGTTATTTATATCTGTGCTTTCATCAGCTGCAATAGAAAATGCCACAAAAGATTTAACTTTTTCATGCACTGTGTCCTATAAATGCTTAGCCAAATCTACAATACATTGAACTACAATATTTCTGGCTGGACGTGTTTTTGCAGTTGATTATTTCTGCTTAATGCACATAATTTCAGATGGATCCCCTAGACACTTTTTTATTTTTTTAATAAGCTCACCACCTGCAAAAGGTTTTAAAGCCTGAGGAAATGTTCACTTAATACATAATGGCATTGTACTGTAGCAATGCTTATTTTATTTACCTTGAAAAGTTTAGAAATTTCGGTTCTTTCTTTAAAGTTCATTGATTTTTCATCACTCACTTTTTCTGCCTGTATACTGATCATAGTTTGCATTATGGTTTGCCTAATAATAACATACCAAGTCATATTCTGCTAATACCCACTTTCTTTGCACAGTGAATACATTCTGTACCCATTTTTCTTGAAATAATCCCATTGGCTTGTCTCTCCTTGCCCATTTTAGATAGTGACATGAGTATCAAGGAAATCTGTTTACTATGCAAACCAACAGAATGGCTAGTAATGATAATGCATCATTGCTTCATGACGAATAGCCGCTTCATTCTGTCCTGCTTCCAGCTCAATAGGGACTAGTAGGGACTGTGGTAAACTAGATCTGAAATTCCCACTAACAGGGGATTCCAAGCATTTATAATATACCTAGTTATCTTTCAGTTATTGATTTCTTCATTATTGGCATTTTGGTTAGACAATGTCGGCTGCGTGATACCAATCCTTTAAAAAATGTAATGAGACTTGCTGTATGTATGGTGCAAATATTTGGGAAGTTTTGTAAGTATTCTGTATGTGCTTCAAAATAATATGTATTCTGCAGGTATGGGTGCAGTACTCTATGTAAGCTCTTATGTCAAGCTTGCTAAGGTGCAAGTTCCCATGTGCTACTGATTCTTGTCTGCTTGATCTATTGGTTCCAGAATGATGTGTTAAAATTTCTCATTTCACTGTGAACTTGTCTTTTTCTGTTTATGGTTCTGTCAGTTTTTGCTTTCTGTCTTATGTTTTGATACTGTGTAATTCAGTGCATATATAAATTTATAACTGACTAATTAAAAGTCCTATCATAACCTTCCCTTGTTTCTATCAATGCTTTGTACCTAATGCTTCCTTTGTTTCTCATTAGTATACCTGTACCAGTTTGTTTTGGGTAGTATTTGCCAGATATACCTTTGACTTTCCATATTTCTGTGACTTTAAATATTAGATCTACCTCTTGTAAATGGCATGTCATGGGATAAATGTAAAACCTGGTGCTTGTTGCTCACCCTAGGGATTCATATAGCTATTTTTATAATGATGAATTTGAGATTGCGCTCTCTCTCCCTCTCTCTCAATTTTTACTTTTTAATTTGAAGTGATTTCAAAATCATAGAAAAGTTTCAAGAACGTACAACACCTGCATACCCTTTGCTCAAACTCCACCTTTCTTAACATTTGACCACATTTGCTTTATCATTCTCTCTCGCTTTGTCTGTCTAGCTTTCTCTCTATTTTCTGTATCATTTAAGAATCAGACACAGATATGATGCCCTGTTATCTTTAAATTGCTGAATGTATATTTTTCTAAAACAAGGCTATTCTCCTACATAACAGCAATAAATCCATCAAAATCAGGAAATTAACATTGGCACTGTATGACCACCTTACTCTCAAACTCCATTCAAATTTCTTTCCACTAGCCCAAGCATGTCACTTATAGCAAGAAAGAAAGAAAGAAAGAAAGAAAGAAAGAAAGAAAGAAAGAAGAAAGAAAGAAAGAAAGAAAGAAAGAAAGAAAGAAAGAAAGAAAGAAAGAGAAACAAACATATATGACCTGCTTCTTTTTTTTTTCTCTTTTCTTTCTGGTCCAGCATTGAATCTGGGATCCTGTATGGGATTTAGTTGTCACGTTGCCTTAGTCTCCTTCACTTTGGAACAATTTCTCAGTCCTTCCTTGGCTTTCATGACTTAATACTTTTAAACTGTAGAGCCCACTTAATTTCATTACATATCTGTTAAATATTTCCTCATACATATCATTAAATATTTCCAATTCAGGTTATGTGGTTTTGGCAGAAATATCACAGACTTGTTACTCTATTCAGTTTGAGGTTGATTTGTCCCATGGCAGCTGATGTTCACTTTTATCACTTGGCTAAAAAGGTGTCTGCCAGATGTCATCACTGTACGGTCAATTTAAATTTACTTATTAAGTACAATAATTAATACATATTTCTCAGAGAGCTACTTTCAGATTATGAAAATATCAAACTTCACCCACTGGTTTTAGCATCCATTGATGGGTCAGCTTCTTAATTTATTACTTTCTTGAAGGCTAAGGAGTAAGAAAAAATGAAACAATTAGATTCTAAGTGAATTTCTCATTTGTTTCTTTGAAAAATGGATGGGTATAGAGTGTGTTATTCTCTCGAATATGGTTTCACCCTGTGGACCTCCTGCCTTTGGAGTCACTTCAGACATTTGTTAACTTAGCTCCACCTGAGATCTACTGAATCAGAATCTGAATGGTGGGAGATGGGGATTGTAATTTTTCACAGGTTCCTAGGTGATTCCTAATTACAGAAAAACACTCTAAAAAGAGAGTCAAGTGACCCTTGGTTTTAGAATTTGCCTAATGCTAGCAAATTGTGGACAACAGATACAGGGGTGGCTTTTAATGCAGTAGGTTATAAAATATTGCATCAGATATGACATTGAGACAGGATGGATTCATTCTGTTTAGGATGCTCGCATTCTGTCCCCAAATAGATGAATGTGCAGCAGACCATTTAAGCAGAAGGCTGTTCTTCTCTACATAATCCAACAAGTGAAGTGGAAAAAAAAAAGATACCTTTCTCTGTAGTTCTAAGGTCTCTAACCACAGTCTAAACTTTGTATTTTGTTTGTGAATATTAAAGCACGTGGCATTTCTGTCCTATCTGGTTTATTCAAGCCTCCCATCTTCAGCTTCTTATTTCCTCTGCTTTCCAGTAGCAAACACACTATTATCCATCGAGTTGCTAGGTTCTTTGTCTCTTGAAAGCCTCTGCTGCTGTGAATTATGAAAGAAAATTCTATTTTTGTGTATAACACCTTTTTAGTGGCTGTTTTACCTCAGAAAATTTATCTGAGCCACAGTCCCAGACCTGTTACTTCTGGCCACCTTTATTATAGTCACTGGTATGAATTGGCATCCCATGAACTTTTCACAATTATAGTCCTATTTCAAATCTCCCCCAAGTGCCATAACTTTGCCCAAGTGGATTTATTAAGTACTCTTTAATCAGCTCATACCTAAATCTCATGAGTAAAATGCAGTCTGGGCTTCCTCAGTTAATATTAATGACTTTTTCATCTAGGCGTTCCTGTAATTCAACCATAGGGTATTTCTTTGCCAGGAAATTGCCTACCAAAAATGGCCACTCATAGTTTTCCCTGGTTTTAGGTGGATTGGCGGGTTTTTTTCATTTATTTAATATGACAGACACATAGCTTAGAATTATTTTTCACTTGAAGACTATTCTTCATAATTCTGAATAGAACTATTGTCATCTTAAATCAAAACATAAAAGATGTACATATAAGGGAAATCACCTGCGAATAAGAACTTTGAACACAGGAAAAAAACAAACAAAAATAAGAACAACGCTGCCATTTCTTGAGTTTTAATCAAAGAACCGAATGACAGAACAGCAAAAGTAGTTTGGTTAAAACATTTGTATGCTGTCCTGAGTATTTATTAATGCATTACCAGGTCATCTTTTATTCATTTCTCTACTGCTTACCAAAAACTGATTTTACATACATACCATGTCATTTTGACACAGCTGATTTTTACAGATGTAAATGGATGCTCTGGAAGGCTAAATAACCTTCCCTAATATTAGAAACAGCCACGCCAGTCTAACTTTAAAATTATGCCTCTCCTTTTCCATCATCCTGTTCATTATGATTCCTATCACATTAAGTACAGAAATTATGGTCCATGGTGAAGCCAAATATTGGCATAAATCTGAACGCATTAGGTTAAAGTGACAGAAAATTTAAATTTTCTTAATTTCGAAAAAAAAGAGTTATTGCTAGATTTTTCTTTGCGTCAAAAACAAAAGATTCTTTGCAAATTAAACATTTTTTCCATTTCTTGCAGAGGAGATTGTGATTAGGAAATTATATTTCTTAGAAGGGTTTGTAAGCTTAAATACTCTATGTGCTTCGAGTTGTACCGGCAAACTTAACTGCTTATTGGTTTCTTCCTGTGAACAAAAGCAATGCTAGCAAAACCAAATAAATAAAGTAAAAATGTTTTCAGCGTCCCATTATTTTGAGGCATTGGCAATTTTTACACCCTGGTGGTATATATGAGCATGCATATGTGTGCCTACCCCCTGTGCACCCAGATACCTGTTTCTTCCTCCCCTCCCTTCCCCCACCCCTCCCTTCCTGGCCCCTTCTGTCTACTTGCCTCCCATTCACTTTTCTTCTGTCTCTCACTCCGTGTTCTATTTCTAGTTTTCTCACTTGACACTTAGAAATCAATATCCACCTATATTCAGTGTGCATTGTGCCCACTCCAAATTCCTCCATCTCCTTTCAAGATGAATATATATTTAGTCACTTTGCCAGGCCTTGGCAAATGAAAAATAATCATGTTTTCAGTTTCAACAAAAATTCTGATTCACTTGACATTTAATTTACTAATTACATTGGAACTTTCCAAGATAAACTAAAAAAAAAAAATCACCTTTTCACTTGAAGATTGAAGTCCTCTCAAACAAAATGCATTTGAATTACTGAGAAAGAAGCTATAATATGAAAGAAAAACTAGTTTTTAGTTCATTCTTGTATTTTATTTTTGCAATATGTGATTTGCTTTCTCAATTTATAAAAGCAATTGAATATATTATTTAAAATTATTAAAAAGTATATTGAATAAAATAAAAATTTATCTGCCATTCTAGGAATGAGAAAATTATACTTTTATTTAAGGTTTATTTCCTTCTAGTTAGTTCCCAGGTACCTCTCAGAGTTGTCATCTAAAAAAATCAAGGGATTCTTCCTTGTTGCCCTTCCTCAACTCAACTGGATTATATCTCCTGTTATATGTTACCATAATTCTCTGTGCTTCTCATTCATAGCGCATAAACACTTCAGGTGTAGTGGATTATTTATTATCCATCTCCCCTTGAGGCACAGACTCTGTCTTAGTTCTTTGCTTTGATGCCCCGGCTCTTAGCAAAAGGAACGAATTAATACAAACATGCAAAATTTTGAATGATACTGTATGAGTTTTATAATCTGTTTAAAAATTAACGTGTGCAATTTCCCTTGTTATTAAGTATTTTCTGAAGCTATATATATGTGTGCTTTATCTGTATTTATGTATAACTATAGGTAGATATAAATGTAGATGTTTTCCATTTTATGTATTCAAACATAGTAGCTTTTTCCTGGATAGATTCTACCTATATTGTTATGCATTATAAAGACTTACATATATGTTCACCAACATTTTCCCCAATATTTTATGGGTTTTTTATTTATATTTAAGCCTTTTATTTCTATTTAAACCTTTTATTTATATTAAACCTTAACTCTCCTAAAATGTTTTTTTTTGACTTCTTATTATGAAAATATTGGAAAATAACGTAAGGAGCTCTTTTGTGCATAATAATGAGATTTGCACTTACAAATTTACGGTCAACCCTGTTTCATTTATACCCCTGCCCACTCCTTTCTTCTTGATTACTTTGAGGTGAATCCCAGATGTCAGCTCTTTCTTCTGTAAATATTTCTTTAGGTATCTTGATAATATTTCTTTAGGTATCTCTTTAAATGGATATAACCACAATAGTATTGCTGTAACTAAAACAGTGAACACTTATTCCTTAGAGTATTGATTTTCTACCTACTGAATGACGTAGGGGGTCTCTACCATTTTCCCTCTGGGTTCTTACCGTCTGTCTTATAACCAATTTTTGAACAATCCATGCTTTTCAGTGTAGTTCTTTCTTCTGGAGGAACCTCGGCTGAGGGGACTGCCTTTCTTTGTCTTTCTGTCTGGCCTCTAGGGTTCCCGTGGTTGGCTCTACTAGTCCTCTGCCTCCTTCCTGCTGATTCCTGTTGTCTTTCAGTTGGCAAGGATAGTGTGACAAATCTGGGGCCTTCAAGGTGCTTTTGGATGCTGTTAATAAGGTGTTACCTGCTTGCTTTAGGCAGCATGGAGTTGAACTCCCAAGTGGAGCCACACCCTCCCCTCCCACAGTCAACGTTCTTCTCAACGCACAACCTTCCAAACTGGGAAGGTTTGACTTGGGTCTTCCAATTTCCTTGGCAACTTCCCCCACACTGCACGGTTTTCTCAGGACGAGGAGCTACAGAGCGTATCTCACCGATAGTCTTCAACGTTTCCTCTGCATGTCTTCTTCAGAGATCCCCATTTGGGGCTGTGTTTTTTCTTTCCTTCTACATCCGATGTAAACTCTTGCCTGGATTAATGTTCTGCTGTCCTTTTATTTTAATAGAAACTTGGCATGGGGGGCTGGATATCTGAAACCGCATGACGTTACGGGAAGCCCCCTATGAAATTTCTTGGGAGAAAACACCTTAAGGGTTATTTCTGAAGAGGCAAAAGCTGGTAATTGTCCAATAATTCAAGAAGCTTGAAGCCTTTACTTATCATGTTAAGAAACACATTTGGCAACTTAGTAATAACAGCTAAAATAGCACTCTGAGATCGGGTAATGACTTACATTAATAAACAAAATGCCAGTTCTGCTCAACATAAAATATTGACTTCTTTTTTTTTTTCTTTGCTGTTGTTCTGTCCCGTAAAACAGTTTTTTTTTATCTGGTCTTGGATTCAGATTCTTTGCAAGTCAAGGAACATCCATAGACTCTAGCCTCTGACTCTGCAGAGGCCACTGTGACTTGTGAGAAAAACACACTTAGAATCGGGAAGACTTGGTTTTATTTTCTCATCCTCTCTGTCCTAGAGCATGTCGCTTCGCATCCTTCAAGTTTGGGGTCATTAGCTATAAGATGGCTTAATAATTGTTTTGCTCACGGGATGATTGTGAAGACGAAGAGATAGAATAAATACAAAAGTTGGAAACATATACTAATATTAGGTCCTATTATGAGGGCATGTTTTGCAAATTAAGATGGCTCGTCCTCATTGTAAGATTTAAGATCCATGGAAAGGAGCATTTGAATGTCCACTAATCTTTTTCCATGGAAACCACAGCCCTCCTTAGTTTTGGAACTCACTTGCAGTTCACAAATTCTTTGATTCTACAAACTAGAGAAATTTTAAAGCTAGTGTGATTCTTGTGTGGTTTTCTCAGGTTAATTGTCAGTTGCTACAGACACTGTCTTTCTGAGGTGTGAAGCAGACTACTTAGTAGGTTGGGCTCCCTGGGAAATAGACTCTGAGGAGAGATTTGCATGCAACGTATAGAGGCTGCTTTTAGGCAACAGGCTTGGGCAATGGAAATCTGAGTGAGGTAAAAGGGCTCACAGCAACGGACAGAGAGAATGCAAACAGGTGCATTAAGCAACTTGCCTCGAAATAATCATAGGCCCTAACTGACCAATTACAACCTCGCACTGTTCCTAAGATTACCAAAAAAGGGAAAATTCCATACTCCCTCAGTCTACCCTATGACTGCGGCCCCTCACCACTGCCTTGTTGCAGTCTCTCCTCTGCTGTCCTGCCCACTGCTCCCTTGTGGTGCATTCAGTAAAGTTCTATCTCTTTTGTTCTGTCTTGGGTGAATTCTTTCACCACCTGCATCACTGGCCCCCACCCAGTTGGGACGCCCCACAGAATGTTTATTGGAGAGTGCTTGTTGTGACCATGTCCTGAGGGATGGGATAAGTAGTTTGGGTGGGGGAGATGTTCACCTGAGATGCGCTCACCACATAGGCTTCAGTCAATCCCACCAGGAACCTTGGAATTTGTGTGGCCCTTCTGAATTGTTCTGCCCTAAAGCAAGGGAGCTTGACCTCAGTATTTTCCCCTTTCCATCACCAAGGGCTGGCTTAGGGGAGAGGGCATGACCTTAGTGGAGGTGGTGCTCTTTGGCCAAAGACTGCGCTCTTGAGTTGTCAGCCATCAATACTCCCAGCTGCCGGGGGCTTGAATACCTCCAAGCTGAAGGAAGAGCTATCTGTACAAGGAACACCATTTAGTACAACTGTCTTTATCTTGGAAACACTAGTCGGCTACTGGGAGTCTCGATTTATCTTCACAAATTGCATTTTCATTTGTTTTCTGTAGCTAAATTCCCTAGCATCTAGCATTTATATAAGTTTGGGCAAAATAAATTCACAGGTCTGAGCCTTAGTTTCCACATATAAAGTATATTATTTTCACTGTTTTTTGTGAGGATCAAATGAGATTACATTCATGTTATAGATAAGGCAAGTTGCAAATCAAATGCATCATGGTATCTTGTGGGAATGAAAGTCTTGAAACACAATTTTAGGGTTCTGGGATATGAGAAATTATAATGTCTGATTATAAAACATTCTAAGCTGATTGCTAGGTCAGAATGGTAGAAAGGCTCCTTTTTGCTTGGGTTGAGTAACTTCAAAGGAACACCCAGCTTCCAGAGGACACGTTTTAGGAATTAGACCAGATTTAGAATTTGAGTGAAAGAAAAAAATCACTGCATGGCTTAAACAATGGCTTCGTTTAATTGATATTCCTATTCTAGCTTTTTGATCAGCAATGGGAAGTACAGGGGTTACCAGAAATCTAGGGGGCAAGCTAGGTATTATTTATATTGCTTCAACTCAGTCTCTGATTACAGTAATCCCTTTGAATTCTTTAAAGGAAGATTAGTGGGTGTTAAAGATTAACACCTAAATAAGAACTTCCTCCTAAGAGTTAGAAGTGCCCAATGGCCACACCACCTCTATGCCTTGTAGTCATCTTGTCTCAACTGGAAGACATGAAAGCAATTCTTGATTGCTGCTTTTATTTTTTTTATTTCTATTTTGTAAAGAGATTTTATTTATTTATTTGAGAGAGAGAGAGGGAGAGCAAGCATGACCCAGCAGGGAGAGGGACAGAGGAAGAGGGAGAGGGAAAGAATCTCGAGCAGACTCTGCGCTGAGTATAGAGCCTGACTTGGGGCTTGATCCCACAACCTCGAGATCATGACCTGTGCTGGAACCAAGAGTCAGACTCAGAAGCTTAACTGACTGAACCATCCAGGTGGCTTGATTGTTGCTTTTAGATCTTGATCTTAGTTATAACACCATCTCGTGTATGGGTTGTGTTAATATCCTGTGAGTTAACAAGCATGCTGCTTTGGATAAAAAAACAACTAGCTTATACGGAATTAAGTATTTTTCTAGAAGAACTTTTTTTGAATGGGAATGTTATCCATTGAGGAGTTCTCTTAACTGGGCTGAAGGATCTTCTAAATCCATTCAATTACATTTATAGGCCTTAATTCCTTCTCTCTGAGGTCACAGGGGCCAAGGTCAGCCATATCCCTCGGTGCTGCCAACAGATGGCCTTGTACCTTCAGTACTGGCCAGCTAGTGGCATCGAAAAAACCAAAGTTTTCTGTTGCTTTTTTGGGGGCTAAATAGAGTTCTTTGTTATGATGTAAATACCCTGGAGATAAGAGTACAGAAAAATGCTTTTCCATTAATAACCTTGGTATAAATCTGTTAATTTTTTTCAATCAGAAAACTAGCTTGCAGCAAGTTTTAAAAATAGAGAAAAAACATAGAGGAGAACAAAATACAAGCTGCTTGAGACTCCCCTTTCTAAAATATAATTTCAAAACGTTCAGAAATTCGTGTATCATTGTGAAAAGAACATTGCGTTAGAATTTAGAGGCCTGAGTTCTAGAAGAATCTCTGCTCTGTGAATTTTGGCAAAAGTACTTGTTCTTTCCATGTCTGTATTTCTTGGGTTAAAATTCAGGACTTTGGACTAGATTAGGACTCAGTGAATTTTTCCTGTAAGGGCCCCATAGTAAATATTTTAGGCTTTGGGGGCCAGACCGTCCCTGCTGCAACTACTCAACCCTGCTCCTGTAGCAAGAAGGAAGCAGGTGACAATAGGTGACAATAGGTAAATGAATGGGTGTGGCTGTGTTCCAATAAAACTGTATTTACAAAACCTACAACTGACTGGATTTGACGCAGGGTCTGTAGTTTGCTGACCTGTGCACTAGACAATCGTTTCTAAACTTGAGTGATCATTAGAATTCCTGAACGTATCAGGTATCTGTTGCCTGGCATCATAATACATTGTGAATAGAGTCCCAAACCAAAAATTTCAGTTGCATACAACAAAAAGCATTTATTTATCATGTGTCTGTGACTCCACTGAGTTGGTCCTGCTGGGCTTGCTGACATGTGTTCAGCTCAGCTGGGGTTAGCTCTGCCTCCTGCTGCAGATATGTGGGTCGGTTGGGACCGCCGGGGTGGTTCTCTTCCACATATAATCATTCTGCAGGTATTCTAAAGCCACCACAGGAGCTTTCTCTGTATCAGTGGTGCAGACATAAGGGTGCAAATGCAAATGAACATGGGAGGCTTCTTGAAGGCTTGGGCTTGAAATTGGCACAATGACCATGTCACTTCTGTTCACATGTCATGGTCCAAAGCAAGTCAGAGGGACTGGCGTGCGTGGAAGGGTGGAGAAGTATAGTGTACCAGTGATGAGGTCATGGCAAGAGTGTGGATAGGGGGTCATTTGACACCACAAACTGCGGATTTTTTATTTTATTTTTTTTAAATCACACTTTTGGGCCTCGTGCCAGAGGTTCTGAATCAGCTGGTCTCCGGCTGAGTTTAGAAATATGTAGGCGCTTAACCATCTTGATGATCAGTCATTGCAGAGAACCACTCGATTAGATGCTTTCTCGGGCCACTTGCAACTCCATTTCATTTGATTCTATGAAATGAAGAATTTCTTTTTCTTTTTTTTTTTGTAAAGTGCTCTTTGTTCTCAAAAAGTTTTAAAATTTGATAGCCAGGCTCTGCAGTCACTTGGTATTTCAGGGTCACAAAGCAGGCTGACCAAGTCCTTGATGGAAACTCTGTTTGCCCCCACACAGAGCTCTGACCTGCTTTTTGCCACCCACTCCTCCACCTCCTCCCCAGAACCCTCCTGGGGGGGCTGGCTCATCAGGCACTCATGGAGGCAAGTTGGTGATAGCCATCAGTCGGCACAGCTGGACTAAAACCAACTCATTTCACACTGCAGTGGCTGGTAATCAAATGGTACTACATGCTTTATTAATTTGTAATCACCCTTCCCCCCCTTCCCTTTTCTTTGACTCGTAGGTCACTTAAAAATTCCTTGATTGTGCAACAGTGGGGAATAATCCTTCTCTAAAAAAGGTGGCACTTTCATTATACAATTGCTAAACTCAGCATCTTGGGGGCATTTCTCATGAATATTAAATGATGCATTTTAAAATTTATATTTGGGGTGATTTTTCTTTTCTCGTTTGAAAGAAGCTTTTAATTGTGGCATAATGGTTGGCCTGTCACCATCAATATCCGTGGGTCAATAGCATATTAGCAGGTAGCAATGTTAGGTCTCTGTTAAGTCACTGCTGTGGTTAGGCGGAACATGGATGCCCGGATAAGCTCTTTCGTGAAAGCTGATGTCAGCATGTCATTGCCAACCACAGAAGAATTATATTCATCATTTGGCTCGCTAAAATAACATGAATTTCTTTTAAAAGTCCATACGTTTAAATTGCCAGCATATGATTTATGCAACACCAGAATTTGTCAGCTGGTTTAAGCCTACAGAGACTTATGTAGGCAGTGGGTGGGAAGAAAATGCACGATATAGAACCCAGAAGTACTTTTTTTTATGTTAGATATTACTCATTTTTATTAATACATTACATTTATATAGAAACATTCTTTCACTTGCCATGAAACTTCTCAAAAAACGTATTTAATGAATTCTACTAATATAACCCAGAGTAGTTGTGCATCACCCCCTAGAGGTCGCTAGAGGTAGGACATTTGCTGCGTTGATGCTTTTTTTTTTTTTTTAAAGTGACAAGTAAAACAGTATTCATATTGTCTACAATATTTCTATCAGTTAGTTTGTGAATGGTTCCACTTTGGGGAAAAAGAATCCACAAAAGATCCAAACTGTCAGGAATCATTTAGAAGACAAGAGACAAGTAATAGAGGGCAGTGATCTTACAAGGGTCGGCAGACTTTTTTTTATAAAGGGCCAAGATGTAACTTTTTCACCTTTGTGGGCTCTGTGATCTCTGTTGCACTATTCAGCTCTGCCACTGTAGCATGAAAGCGGCTGCAGACAACACATAAACAAATGATGATGGCTATGATTTTGTTTCAGGAGGCAAATTAATGCTCAGAGACTTGAGTTTGTATTTGCCAGCAATTTATTTAACACAGGTTCACTGTAGGAATTTCACAGTCCAATAGCATACTGGAAAATGTTTCTTTATAAGCAAAAAGAAATAAGAAACTCCAAGTCAAAGACAGATTAATCACACTGGTGTTCCTGGCAAAGGAAGAGGGAAGGAGTAATGTCTAAATTTGAGCTGTAGCGTTATATGAATCAGTCCTCGGGAGAGATGGCTTGGCCGATCCAGAGCTGATGTCCAGCTGCCGTTGCAAAAGTACAAGTCCCCTGTTACCAGAGTACGTTGCTAGGGAACCATGGTGCTGGTGTTGACAGGCAAGAGGATCTTTCTTGGGGTTGCTTTTTGGCTTTCATTACTGCCCATAAAAGAGTTGCCTTTACCTCAGTGGGATCTAATTGCCCCAAGGTTCAGAGAGCTATTCAGATCAGGAAAGTGTCACTTTGCCCAGACTGAACACTCTCGGGTATTCCTCACACACTCTCTGTATTTATAGTCAAATGTCCCCTTGCTGTAGTTGCTTTATCTTATGTTTTTATTGATAAGCCCCAGCCAGGCCCCTCAGCAGCTGAGCTGAGTACTTACCAATGACAACAGATGAGATGACAATATCCTGTCACAGCTTACTTCACTCTTAATCAAAACAACTTGACTCTTAAAAGCAATTTCATTTTTTGTCATATACAAGTGGATTTGAAATCATATCAAACCAATATACAACAGCTACAGTCCATTAAAATTTTATTTACAAAAACAGGCAGTGAGAAACACCAATTAAAAGACAGAGATTACCAGAGACCCAGTCATATATTGTCTATAAGACACATACTTTAAATATGAATACACAGATGAATGAAAAGTTAACGGGCGAGAGAAAGATATACTGAGTTAACACGAATCAAAAGAAAATGGGAATAGCTATATTAATTTCAAACAAAGCAGACTTCAGAACAAGAAATATTATCAGGGATTAGGAGGGTCATTACATAATTATAAAGAGGCCAATTCTCCAAGAAGACATAACAATTCTTAATGCATACATGTCTAACAATAGAACATCAAAATATATGAGGCAGAAACCGACAGAACTATAAGGAGCGGTAGGCAAGTCCGCTATTATAGTTGGAGACTTCGACACCCTTCTTTCAGTAATTGACAGATCCAGGTGGCAAAAATTCTGTTAAGGATAAAGTTGAAGCGAAGAGCACCATCAGTCAACTAGATCTAATTGACACTTACAGATTATTTTGTCCAACAGCAACGTGTTTGTCCAACACATTTTTTCTTAAGTTCACATGGAACATTCATCAAGATAGATCCCATTCTGGGCCATGAAACACACACTAACCCTTTAGAAAGAATAGAAATCTTACAAAGTATGTTCTCAGACCATGGTAGAATTATACTAGAAATCAAAAACAGACAGATAGTTGGAAAATGCCAAGATATTTGGAGATTAAACCACACACTTCTAAATAATGGGTCAAAGAAATCTCAAGAGAAATTTTAAAACATTTTGAATTAAATTAAAATGAAAATGCAGTTTCTTAAAATTTGTGAGATGCAGCAAAAGCAATGCTTCGAGGGAAATTTATAGCATTGAATGCCTACGTTAGAAGGAAGAAATATCTAAAATAAAAAGTGGCAGTGGATTAATTTAACCCATGGCCATAGATTGTTGACCCTTGATCTACCTAAAAATAATTTGGCTTATTTTAGAATCAAAGTGATCACTCTACTCCATATTTACAAAACCATGGGAAACCATCTTAAGCCATTGGGGCATCTATCAAAATGGAACTGCAAGATAAATTAGACAAAATAAATGCAAACCTTTGTTACCCTCAGCATCCATCTCATGGGTGATTGGCATTAGTACCCCCACTAGGCACCCAGCTCCTACCGCCTTATCTGACCCTCCTTTGAACCTGTATTTCTAATGGACAGCTCCTTCCCTCCAATAATCTCAAACTTGTCTTCCCTCTTGCTCTCATTACAATTTATATCCTTTATGCAAGAGCCCAAGTCATCTTCGAAAAATCATTCATCTGCTTAAAATTCCTCATTTTTTCCCCATTGCCTTTATGATTAAAAAAAAAAAATCCTTAACACCTGCAAGGCCTGGCATAATCTATCGCTGTCCTCTCTTCCCAACCTAATCTCACGTTTTTGTTCCCATTCACTTATTATTCCTCCAAAATATTGAATGCCAACCATTTTCTTCTGATGCACTGGGTATCTACAGTTCTCTAGAGGGCATCTTCACATTCCTTTCTTTTCTTCTAGATAATCCCTCTTTGCATTAATTTCCTAGAGCTGCTGTAACAAATTACCATAGCCTTGGTGGCTTAAAATAACACAATTACAGTTCTGGACACCAGAACTCCAAAATCAGTTTCACTAGACTGAAGTCAAGGTATCGGTAGGGTTGACTGCTCTGGAGACTCAGAGGGGAGGACTTGTTTCCTTGCCTTTTTCTCTTTCTAGTGGCTGCTTATATTCCTTGGTTTGTGGCCCCACTTCCATCTTCAAAGCACACAATTCACTTCCTGCTTCTGTCATCACATGGCCTTCTCCTCTGACTCTGGCTGCTCCTACCTTCCTCTTGCAGAGACACTTGTGATGCCATTTAAGGCCCAGCCAGATAAATCCAGGGTATCTCCCCATTTCAAGATCCTTAACTCAGTCACATCTGCAAAGTCCATTCACCACCAAAGGCAACATTCACGGGTTCTGGACATGAAGATGTGGACACTTCTGGGGGCATTATTCAGCCTCCTACACTATTCATCTTCCACATCTTGGTTTCTATGTCTTGACAACTTGACCTTCCATTCTCCAGGTGCTCCCTCACATTACCTCGTTCAGCAAACCCTCTCTTTTTATTTCATCTCAAATACTTTTTAGTTTAACACCTGCCTCCTTCACCAGACTTTAAGCCAAAAGAGGTCAGAGAACATGTCTGTTTTCTTTACCATTGTTGAGTAGATGAGCTGGTGATGTAAGGATGCATTTTCGAGTTTGCCACCAAAGGGCACAACTTGGTTTCCTGAAGCAACTTGAATTTATGATAATGACATTTGAAGTAACATTTTCTCTCTCTCTTTTTTTTTTTTACCTTGTTCATTTTTCCCAGTGTGCTTTTTTACAACAGACTGAGAGAAGCATTTTTAGGAAGTTTTTCTTTCTGGCAAGAGAAAAAAACCCCAAACACCCCAAACTAAAAGCCCTGTAAGCATATAAGTTAGTTATCAAGTGTTTTCACATTTAGTGTGCTCTGTCCTCTTCTCAAAAAAAAAAAAAAAAAAGAAACTATAATATCTGCACAACAATCCTTACCAATTATGGTTTTTTTTTTGCATTTGCATTTTATGGAAGTACATTTAACATACAGTAAAATGTGTAAGTATTAAGTATTTACCATTCACATTTTAATTAACAACTGAATGCTTGAAAGCCAGGTCTTTGGCAGGTCTATAAAAACAAAAATAAATGACCTTCAATTTTTAATTACTTTTTTATGGCTTCAAGCATTATACCTGTTTATGGTAAGAAATATGGAATAGAAAGAACCCAAATTGGAAAACAAAAATTGTGAAGAATGTCATTACCCAGGAATCATTTGTTTTAATCCTGCGTGGCCAGGCATCATTCCTGGTCCCTCTATGAGCTCTCTCCTCACTATTCTCAGGCAGGTCTATGCAGTCCCAGGTGTTTATATGTCAATGATCCCCAAATCTATTATCTCCTGTCTCTTACCTCTCCCTGGCCTACGGAGCACTTGGCATCTCTGTTTGAATGTCCAGTGAACATCTCAAATGTAACATTGGCTGAAATAGAACCTTTGACTTTTGCTCCTTCTCATTGTCCTTCCTAGTAATGTATCGCTATGTGCTTATTGTCTCGGTCCAAAAATTTAGGATGTGTCAGTGAAAAGTGATGATGCCAAAAGATCACACAAGTAACTTAAATTAGTGCAGAGCTCTTTTTAAAAGAGTTAGAATTTAACACCCAGGGAAACAATCAAATACTTTATACCCAAGAAGTTAGTGTCTGGTAAAGGTCAGAGGGTAGAGGGAAAGAGGATTTTGCAGTGATGGTGGGTATGTCAAGTAGCTAAACATTTGAGAAAGGTATAGGCTTTCCAGCTCTCTGTCTCCTTCTCTTTTTGTCTCCCACTATCTCTCAAGTTTAAATTCTCCAGAACTGTGAAACTGAATGATTCTACCAGTGGTTACTTAGTGTAAGGCATCTTATTGAGTAGAGGATTCACACCAGCCTTTATAGGGACAAGCCAGCCTAGATCTTTGGGTGTTGGGTCAAATATCTCTAAGCTGGGCCTACTTCATGGGTATATGACCTGTGTAGTCACACGTGGTCCCATGCTTAGAAGGGCCCTGTGGTTGGTTTAATGCTCTGCTTTCACTATCTAGAAATTCTTAATAATTTTTGAACAAGGGAATTTGCTCCATTTTATTTTGCACTGAGTGCCACAAATTATGTAGTTAGTCGTATTTTACTGAGAGTGGTCAGCGGAGGTTTAGGGGTCTAGAGAGGGGCTGTGGTATACAGGGATTCTCAGGCTTCCACAAAAGCATAGTGTAACTTGAAGATATCTTGCTTGGATTCCCGGAACACCAGTACAAAAGTAGAAACAATAAATTAAAAATTATTAAATCTGTCCATAAAATTTATAATCACTCTGCTAGTAAAAATACGAACAATACAGTTAAAAGACAACGAAGGGGCTCCTGGGTGGCGCAGTCGGTTGAGCGTCCGACTCTTGGTTTGGGCTCATGATCCCACCACCCATGAGATCATGCCCTGAGCTGAAATCGCCAGTCAACGCTTAACTGATTGAGACACCCAAGTACCCCCAGTAATAACTGTTTTCTTAAAACATATGTATGTATATATATAGGCAATTGCAAAAGTTATTTCCAGAAAATGTAAGCAGTGACAAGTGGAAGGATTTTTATCAAGGAAAAGGAAGTGGTTTCCTCCAAGGCCCAGTGCCAAGTTTTCCCAAATGATTCACCTCCAGGAATAAGTCCCATCCACTCCAGCATTCCTGGTCCTCAGGGACCTTCAGATTCCTTCGGTGGATGGGAGAAAAACACAAATCATGCTAAATGTCTTAAAAATGTTGTGATCAATAATTCAGTAATTTTACTTCCAGGACTTATGCTAAACCGATGATTTAAAAATGCACAGAATGATTCACATGTAAGAAGGTATACTATTCCATGATTCATGATGAAAAATGGGAAATTCCTGAAAGTCTAACAAGAGCATATCACTAAATAAATTATAGCACACTGAATGCAATTATTTAACTTCCTATATCCAAAGAGTATTTTAGAATGTGGACATGAACACGTTAGCCTTTGTGAAAATAAAGGAAACCTCATTTAAAATGGAGGTGGGCAGTCCTGAAGGGGGCGCTCTCATGTGGACCCACTCCTTGCAGCCTGCAAAACCAGCAGGGAGAAGGAAGATAAGAATTATTTTGACAAGGGAGGACCTTTTTCACACAAGAATTTTATCTCCTGCCTTTAATGAAAGGAAGGAATACCCCTCCCTCGCCCAGCAGCAAGGCACTAACCACTGCTTGCAGCCAGTGAAAAACCATTACGACTCAAACTCTTCTTCCCTAGTAAACTTTCGTTCAAAGCAAACCTCCCCAATTTCCTTAAAACCTAAAAAAAGCTAATCTTCCATTTGTCTCTTTGGACCTGCCTACGATTCACCATAGCTTGCTTGTCCCAACTTGCCATTCCTCTGCTTTCCTGGATAAACGCATTTTTACTTAAATAAAATTGCTCTTAGCTCTGTTTCATGTTAACACCTTCCTGGATTTATTTTACAAAAATTTAAGCCTGTTAAAGATATCTTGCTAGGTTCTTCTGGTAGGTAGAATATTGGCCCACCAAAGATGTCCACATCCTAATTCCTGGAACCTGTGAATATGTTACTTTACATGGCATAAGGACTTTGAGTTAAGGATCTTGAAATGGGGAGACTATCCTGGATTATCTGGGTGTAATCACAAGGGTCCATTTTTAATGAAGCAACTTTCCTCACTGTACTTATAAGGAGATGTTGTTGGCCTTGAAGATGGAGGAAGGGGCCACAAGCCAAGGAATATGGGTGGCTTCTAGACTTTGGAAAAAACAAGGAAATGTATTTTCCCCTAGAGTTTTTGCAAGGGACCACAAACTTGCTGAACTTTTGTTTTAGCCTGTATTGGGACTTCTGACTTACAGAACTGAGACGAATTAATGTTGTTTCAAACCACTATGTTTGCAGTAATTTGTCACAGCAGTCCAGAAAACTAATACACTTCCTCTTTTGAGAGAGAGAAAGGGAGAAAGAGATTATCTTTAGTTTGGGAAAATACTTCCTGAGTTTGGAGAAGTTATGAGAACAGAGAGGGCATGGGTCTGAGAGAAAAAGATGGCAAGATCCTGAGGGGAAATATGGCACCATAAGTCTAGATTTATGGGATCAGGAATGGGTGTGAAGAACAGTATGGAAGCAGCAGAAGGCTACCAGACTTGAAGGGGCCATGCAGCAAAGAACAAGGAATGTCACAAGGTGATCTAATTTTTTATCAATTGCTTCTTTCCTCCAACACCTTGATGCTATGTAAAC
Organism: Ailuropoda melanoleuca; assembly: GCF_002007445.2. NCBI lineage: Eukaryota > Metazoa > Chordata > Mammalia > Carnivora > Ursidae > Ailuropoda > Ailuropoda melanoleuca. The sequence continues at coordinate 97,596,757 of NC_048221.1, forward strand.
TCAGGAACTCATCTAATCCTAGAGAAGGAATGAAGACGGGGGCTCTGAAGAGACTGAGGACAAAGACAGAAGTTTCTTGCCAAACCAGTGAGAAGAAGAGGGTGCAAATTATATGTTGAGTAAAAAAAAATTAAGAAAGTTGTATTTTTTTCACAGCTGAGCTTATAACCCGACAAGGTAACACATGGAATCAGACCATCAGACCAGACTCATAACCAGAAATCTAACCCTGTATGAAACTTTGCTAATAACTTTAAGTCCAAAGAAGATCAAGAAGACAAAGCAAAGAGAGGTCTGAGACATCAAGGGCAGCTCCCCAAGTACTTTCCCACATGGATCCTACTCTCTTTAGCTGGAATAATGGGATCACCAAGTGAGGTTTTCTGGGTATTTGCCACAATAGGCACTGTGTGAATTATGAAACATTGCCCCTTTATACCCTTGCTATTTATTATATAGTTAATGTGACATCCTTAAGGAAGCCATGACTCATGAATGTATTAGTTGACACTAAGTGGGTTTATTTATTATAAGTGATCCTTTAACCATAGGCACCCCGTTCACAGTGTTGCTAGATAAGGTCTCTTTCTCTTAGAAAATATCATTAGTCTAATTACCCAGCGGTCTAGTGGACAAGGATATTAGGTATCATTTTTCTATTTTTTCTTTTATTTATCTTTTTTCTTGACCTTGGGGGCACCCCTCCAGTAAAGAGAATGAATGGGTCATAAGCTGGTGGCTTTAACTCCTTTCTTTCATCTGATCATTTATAATAACTACAGTAACTATTATTATTGGCATATCCCTAAAAAGCAAAGGGCTTTAGAAAATACTCATCAAGTTGAAAGACAGAAGATAATGTGGAGCACACTTTTAAGTACAATTTTCAATTTTTAAGGTGTTCTCAGTTTCCATACTAGTTGTTGAAGTTAGAACAGTGTACAAAGCTTTCATATTTGTGACCAATTTAAAGTCAGGGGGAAACCTGGGATTCACCTTGTTGTATAATTGGTCTGTAAAATTGCATCATAAAATCCTTGATAACATAGAAATCGAAGTGTCAGATGGAATAGAAACCTTGCTTATAGTCCAGGCTCCCACCAGAGGTGTGTGGAAAAATAGGTCATCACAACATCTTCTGTGTCCCAGGACATTCTTGTGGGGTTTTGGGGAGGGAAAGTTTCGGAACAAGGCAGAGTAGGGGCAGTAAATGCTGTGGTATGGGCTTAGTCTTTCTTTATTGATAGATGTGAACTCCTTTAGAGACAGCAACTGGTAGCTCTTAAACAATTTTCTGGACTTTAGGAATAAACGAATGTGGTTGAAGCCAGAGTAATGGATTATTACCTTATCCTCCCCGGTTCAATACACACACACACACACACACACACACACACACACACACACCCAGCACAGCACATTCAATTTCTTCCTCACTCTAGATTCTAGAAGAAGAGGGCTTGGGTTGGGCTTCATGCCAGAGATTCTTTCCCGGGTTAGTGGGAGAGGAGCAAAGCTCCAACAGGCTTCTAGGCAAAGTATTGGGGACCATCACTTTAGGGCTTCTTTAATAGCATCAGTTTCTACTATGTGGCAGACATATTCCTTGAACCCCATCTTCCCTCTCTTGCTGCTGAGAACCAGAGTAGTTATGTCTAAATTGATGGTGACTACAAGATCACCTAACATATTTTCCGTTCCAGAATATAGATTGAGAAAAAAAATACATATATCCATTTCTTATTTCTTATTTATTTGTAGTCTCTTTCTACTTTAAATATAAATCTATAGTCTTTAAGCTACTATTGGTAAAATAGGTTTTTCAGGCGAGTCTGAGACTTTAGGCTCCATTTAACTTCATTGTTTCTATGCATTTTGAGTTCTCAACGAGCACCAACCTGCCTAAGAACTTTTGGAACATAGCCCATTTGTAGCCTGGAAATGTAAATAAGTCCCAATATAATTATCAGACTCACTTATTCATAGTGTCATTCCCTGAACTAATTTACATGTTCGTGTTGTTGGCAGCACACACCCTTTAATGACCTGGATGCCCCCATTAGATTGGCCTGTTTTGCCCCAGCAGGCCATGACACCCTGAAACATTCAGCTTAAAATTAATAATCTTCCATAGTAATTAGCAACCCAGTAGAGATGAAAAGATCACAGCTAAAGTCATAGCTATTTATTTAAGAGAAAATTATTAAGTAGGTGTTCAAGATTGCTTCTGCATGCTCAACCTCGGGAAGTGTTCTTGTAAATTGCAAGTTTGCTCTTTCCAATATAAAAAGACCAAACAGCAACAATAAATATATTCTTTGGAGGGAAAATATAGACATTCAGTGTGGATGGTTGGCTTTATCAAAAAGTATTGTCTCAGTTGTATGTGAAAAACATCCACTCACATGCACATACATGTGCAGGAATACAGTCACACAGATTGACACAAATGTATATACACAATGTATATACACAATGTATATACACTGCGAAAGCAGTGGCTGGGAGTGTTTTTCAATTGATGACTCTATTATATCAATGAAGTTCCACCGCACATAAATCCACTCTAGAAAAATGAAAATTTACGGAAAAAAATGAGCAGTTTATAGATGAGTACAATCCTCCTTCTTTGATTTATAACTGCAGAGTTGTGAAAAATATGGTGTTTAAATAGAAATAATTTTATCATTAGCATAGCTGATGGTCAAAGAATGATATTTCTTCGTCCAAAAAAATGGCAAGCATACTTGAATGCCACAGTTCCCTGGAACCACGGTATTTGATACTGTTACTCTCACAGTGAGTATAATCCAAGTGTTTTCTCTTAGGAGGGGAACGTCCCCGGTGACGTAGAACCTCGTAGCTGGACGAGGAAATCACATAGTTTAAATCAGATTTATTGAACAATTAATTTCATTTTCTCAATGTACTAAAGTTTAAGAAAAGTCAGACACTTGGGAATTTTGCTAATCCAATTCTAACTTTGCTAATCCAGTTATTACTGGTATTCCCCCCCCACCCAGATTTTGTTTCTATTCCCCTTGAAAAGCCTGTCTGTTCAGATGTATATAATACTCCTTAGACTTCCTTGATCTCATCGTTCTTGCTGTCCTAGCTACAGCTGCCAGACTCTGAGCATGTCCACGCAGTTCTATCATGTGTAAGGCTAGAGCAGCTTGCCTTATTATCACAAGTTTGAAACTTTTTCTTATCATCAATTTTAATAATATAATAGGATGATTAGTTTTTCTTATCATCAATTTTAACAATATAATAGGGAGAGGAGGGAAAAACAAAACAAAGCTTCAATCTAGAAGTCATATATTACTGTTAGCCAAGAAATCTTTCCAAGATTTACCCTGAGTTCAATGATGAAGGATAAAAAGAAAGCCATATTTTGTTTTTTTCTAAGTTATTTCCCTCAGAAGCAGATCTATGTCATGGTTTATTCTGATGGTTTTACAAAATACTATGCATTTTTCTTGCTCATTCTCTTTTAATTTGTTTTATTTTATATTTTTAAGAAGAGATCCCCAGGACTGTTAGAATACTTGGTAATTGCTGTTTGTCAGGAAATAACCTACTCTTTAAGCTAGTGGATGGAGAGGAAAATAATAAGGAACATATACATGATGACTCTTTAAAACCTTCTGCCTGAAAGGACCAATCTCACAAAAGGATATTATTACCCAACACAATGACAGTCTTTTCTGATCCGATTGCATAGAATTATTTCCTTCTGCTCTATTCAAAACCACCCATTGGCTAAAGAACTTCTTATCTTTTGACAGAATAAGCTCTAGAGAAAGTACAGTTGATAAAAGAAGTTCTGTTTAGTGGTTAAAGCTAAGAATTAAGTTAGAATGTCTTGGTGTAAGTTAGTCATACAGAGATTTTTATATTTCCTGCTCCTCTCGGTTTAGTTATCACTCTGAAAAGTATTGCCAAGCCATGAAATAGGATTACTGATCTTCTTACTATTAGTGAATTCTTTTTAATCTTCAGAGGGGTATTTTTGCATGGGGATAATAATTTTCCCTCACATTTGATGGTGTTTTGCAATTCATTATCTATTTAGTTCTGTCTTGTATACTTTCTCTGTATTTATATCAATGTCTCTTGGTTTTCCAACATAAAAATTAAAATAAGTTACTATAGGAATGGAATCATATTTATCACATACTTTGGTTGTATTTCCTCATGTAGGTGAGGGGAAAAACACTGTATAAATTGATAGTTATTTAATAAATACTTACTGAGTTGAGCTGACCAACTGGGAATATGTTGTATCACCTGATAAGCCTGTCACTCTCCAAGCTTCCACATGTGAACAATCCTATAATACTTGTCACTAATTCACCACAATGTATTCCTACCTAATATCTTCTGCCTGAATTTTTTCAGTAGTCACTAAAACTTTCTTAATATAGTTCTGGTATTTTTGATATTGGGAAAGCTTTTCATTTCCTTTGAATGCAACCTCAGAATAAAGAAAGTTAATGGTGAAGTTGTTTCTCTAAAGAGAAGGCACCTTTGTGCCTTAAATGAACTCCATTTCTTCAGTGATTTACTGGAAAAAGGAGTAAGGATGTGATATACTGGAAAAGACTCCTGAGATGCATTTGAAATGAGAACTTAGGAAAAGGAGATGACATACCCTTTTATGTGTGCTTGTCTGTTGATGTTTTAGGAACAGAGCTGAATTAGTCATATCCTGTATTTAATAGCACAGTTTGTTACAATTTGTCCTTTCAATGTTTTTCTGTTATTTTCCGTATTTATCACACTTCATCCCTGTACAAAGACACCTAGTTTAATGTGTTTGATACATGTATTAGGATATTTATGCATCCTTGAAAAATACACTATGTTATTTAGCAAATATTTTAATTTTCTCTAAATAGTATTATATTATAATTTCATGCCTTTTTCACTATTCTCAATCAATAACCCATCTCCTTTGCTGTATCATTGCTTAGATCTATGGTATAGTATGATACAGTGAGTGTGCATCCATCACATTTTACTTATCCATTTCCCAAATAATGGGCATCTAGGATGCTCTCAACTCCTTGCTACAACACACACCACTCTGTAACATCCCTACATATAGTCTTTTTGGAATGTCTGTGACAGTTTTTCAGGGAATATGCTCAGGAGTGGAATCACTGAATCATACAATGTGATTCATATATTTATTAAATATTGCCACATTACCCTCCAGAACAACTCTACCGGTTTACATTTGCACCGGCAGTGAAAGTACACTTTTATTTCCCCATGTTTCTCTAGTACATGATGTATCTATTTCTGTGTAACAAATTCCTCAAAATTTTGTGACTTAAAACAAAAAGATTTATTGTCTCAGTAGTGGGTTAGGAATCCAAGTGTGGTTTAGCTGGGTGACTCTGGGTCAAGGTCTGTGTTAAAGTTGCAGTGAAGCTGTGAACTAGGGCTGTGGTCTCCTCTGAAAGCTCAACTTGGGGAGGAGTCACGCCAAGTTATTCCTGTGGTTGTTGGTAGGATTTAGTTATTCATGAAATTTTGAGCTGAGGGCCTCAATTCCTTACTGGCTGTTTGCTGGAGGCCTTGTTTGGTTCCTTGCCACAGGGACCACTTCCTAGGACAGCTCACAATTTGGCAGCTGACTTCATAAGAACAAGCATGTGAGAGAGTAAGAAAGAACAAATGAAATAGAAACCACACACTTTACAATCTAATCTTTGAGATGACATCCTCTCACTTTTGCCACATTATATTTGTTAGAAGCAAGCCAGTAGGTTCACACTCTGTTTTCTGCCTCAACTGAGTTGTTAGGAGGCAATCATGTGCAGCACTTAGAAAAGTAAATTTTGGAGTTAGACATTCCTGTATCTGGATCCTGGTTCTGCCTCTGCCTCATTCTGTGATCCTAAGCAAATTGCTTACTTGCATAAAACTCAGTTTTCTGATCAGTACAGTGAGGATAATACTTATGTCTATTTAATGAAATTATTTTGAAAACTTAATAAAATGAAACATTAGAAATGCTTAGCATAATGTATATGGCACATAGACAGCTTTTAAACCAGTATTTCCTACCATTATGTTAAGTATGTCTTTTATATTGGGATTTATATTGAGAAAATGCTGACAAAAATATGCTTTTTTAGATTGCATATTCTGCAAAAATGGAAAGGAATGGAAATAAGATGACATTGGATGTTAAAGAGAATATTCAACAGAATCCAGGAATTCATTAAAGAATCTGAACCTATCTGGAAAATGGTCAAAATGCACATTTTCCTATAGGATTTGGAATATTTTTTAAATATCATTTGGAGGAGAAAATCAATAGATAGACATGTATTGTTTTAGAAGGTTACAATGGAGTGTGGGTTTCAGTTGAGAAAACAGAGTAAAAAAGAGTAAAAACAAAAAGAAAACAAAACAAAGTGAGTAGAAAGTATGAAATAAGCTTGATTTCAAGAAGTTACACAATTGGCAGAAATAATTAGTTTTTATGGGTAAGATGATACTCTTGATTACTTCATATTTTCTACTTATTCAAACTTCTCTAATACTGAAAAAATGGATATGAATGAGCCCTGTCAACTTTTTGGCTGCTCATTGCAAATGAGTAATAGAGGCTGCATATCAGCGTGGGGACATGGGAGGTGAAGTAACACCAAAAACACTTCACACTTGTGTTTTAGAAGCAGTAAGAACCCAGTGCCAGGGCCAATGGAACTACTCTGACAAGGGATCTCTCCACATGTACTATGTACGCAGGGCTCCCATCAGTCAAATCTGATCAGTCATCTGCTTTCAACAGCAGTGCTGGCCGACTGGTGTTTTATTGCCATGCATTATTCATCTCAACATAAAGGATAAACTCAGCTCTGTTAACCACTGCCTGAGGGCCCTCAGAGTCAAGAAGGGAATATGTGGTTTTGGAATTGTGTTTCTTTATGGGAAGGGAAAAAGCAGACTCACCATAAGCACCTGCCAATACAATTTCGTTAATAAAATATGTGTAGTCAAAGTAGTATTTAGAGGTTGCTTATTATGGTATGAGAAAAATTTCTAGAAAAGACCAGAGTAGGCACAATTAGTTTTTACTTCATTCCAATGCAAACTTTACTTAGATGAATTCTGTTTCTGGACAAAGTATATTCAGTTGAGCAGCCTAATAAGTAGATAAGGAAGCCATATAAAAATGCTGAAATATGTCAAAAATCTCAAAGAATCCTGTTTCAAATCTCAACTTTTGACTGGCAATAAATTAAATTGTAAGGTAATTAAAATCTCTCAGAAGCATCTGAAAATAAGTTTATGTGGTGAAAATGTCAAAGATGATCAGTAAACACCTATAAACACACAGTCATGTGTGCGCATACACACACACACACACACACACACACAAACAAAATTAGAAAGAGAGGGGGAGACAGAGGGAGAGAGAGAGATGAAATGAGGGAGATTAGTTCTTTTAAACTGTAAAAATTGAACTCCCTTTATATTAAAGTTAAAATATAAAGCAACATTTACCAAAATTCTCTTTTTTTAAAAAACAGCTTTCCTGAGGTATAGTTGATATCAAAGAATTGCACATATCTAATGTGTACAATTTTTTTCTCTTTATTTTTTATTTTTATTTATTTTTATTTTTTATTATTTTTTTATAATTTTTATTTTGTTTTATTAGTCACATACAGTGCATCCCCAATTTTTGATGCAATGTTCCATGATTCATTATTTGCGTATAACACCCAGTGCGCCATGCAATATGTGCCCTCCTTAATACCCCATCACCGGCCTATCCCAGTCCCCCACCCCCCTCCCCTCTGAATCCCTAAGTCTGTTTCCCAGAGTCCACAGTCTCTCATGGTTCATTCCCCCTTCTGTTTACCCCCCCTTCATTCTTTCCTTTCTTCTCCTACTGATCTTCCTATTTCTTATGTTCCATAAATGAGTGAAACCGTATGATAATTGTCTTTCTCTGCTTGACTTATTTCACTTAGCATAATCTCCTCCAGTGCCGTCCATGTTGCTGCGAATGTTGTGTAATCATTTTTTCTGATGGCTGAGTAATATTTCATTGTATATATGGACCACATCTTCTTAATCCAGTCATCTTTTGAAGGGCATCTCGGCTCCTTCCACGATTTAGCTATTGTGGACAATGCTGCTATGAACATTGGGGTGCATATGGCCCTTCTCTTCACTACATCTGTATCTTTGGGGTTAATACCCAATAGTGCAATTGCTGGATCACAGGGTAGCTCAATTTTTAACTTTTTAAGGGGCCTCCACACTGTTTTCCAAAGTGGCTGTACCAACTTGCATTCCCACCAACAGTGTAAGAGGGATCCCTTTCTCCACATCCTCTCCAACATTTGTTGTTTCCTGCCTTGTCAATTTTTGCCATTCTAACTGGTATAAGGTGGTATCTCAAGGTGGTTTTGATTTGAATTTCCCTGATTTTGGACATTTTTTCATGTGTCTGTTAGCCATTTGTATGTCTTCATTGGAAAAGTGTCTGTTCATATCTTCTGACCATTTTTTGATTTGATTACTTGTTTCCTGTGTATTGAGTTTGAGAAGTTCGTTGTAGATCTTGGATGCTAGTTTTTTATCTGTAGTGTCATTTGCAAATATCTTCTCCCATTCTGTGGGCTGCCTCTTAGTTTTTTTGACTGTTTCCTTGGCTGTGCAGAAGCTTTTTATCTTGATGAAGTCCCACAAGTTCATTTTTTCCTTTTGTTTCTCTTGCCTTTGGAGATGTGTCATGAAAAAAGATGCTGTGGCCGATGTCAAAGAGGTTGTTGCCTATGTTCTCCTCTATGATTTTGATGGATTCCTGTCTCACATCGAGGTCTTTCATCCATTCGGAGCTTATCTTTGTGTATGGTTTGAGAGAGTGGTCAAGTTTCATTCTTTTGCATGTAGCTGACCAATTTTCCCAGCACTATTTATTGAAGAGACTGTCTTTTTTCCACTGGATGTTTTTTCCTGCTTTATCAAAGATTAGTTGCCCAAAGAGCTNCTTTGGAGATGTGTCATGAAAAAAGATGCTGTGGCCGATGTCAAAGAGGTTGTTGCCTATGTTCTCCTCTATGATTTTGATGGATTCCTGTCTCACATCGAGGTCTTTCATCCATTCGGAGCTTATCTTTGTGTATGGTTTGAGAGAGTGGTCAAGTTTCATTCTTTTGCATGTAGCTGACCAATTTTCCCAGCACTATTTATTGAAGAGACTGTCTTTTTTCCACTGGATGTTTTTTCCTGCTTTGTCAAAGATTACTTGCCCAAAGAGGGTCCATTTCTGGGTTCTCTATTCTGTTCCATTGGTCGATGTGTCTGTTTTTGTGCCACTACCATGTTGTCTTTGTGATCACAGCTTTGTAGTATAGCTTGAAATCCGGCAACATGATGCCCGCAGCTTTGTTTTTCCTTTTCAATAATTCCTCGGTGATTCGGGGCCTTTTCTGGTTCCACACAAATTTAAGAGCTGTTTGTTCCAGTTCTTTGAAAAATGTCATTGGTATTTTGATTGGGATGGCATTGAAAGTGTAGATTGCTCTGGGTAGCATAGACATTTTAACTATGTTTATTCTTCTGATCCATGAGCATGGGATATTTTTCCATCTTTCTGTCTTCTTCAATGTCTTTCAAGGGTGATTTGTAGTTTCTAGAATATAGATCCTTTATGTCTCTGGTTAATTCTGAGATAACACGATTTTTGTTGCTATTGTAAATGGAATGGATTCCCTAATTTCTCTTTCTTCAGTCTCATTGTTTGTGTATAGAAATGCAACTGATTTCTGAGCATTGATTTAGTATCCCGCCACATTACTGAATTGCTATATAAGTTCTAGTAGTTTGGGGGTGGAGTCTTTTGGGTTTTCTATATAGATTATCATGTCATCTGCGAAGAGAGACAGTTTGACTTCTTCTTTGCCTATTTGGATACATTTTATCCCTTTTTGTTGTCTCATTGCTGTTGCAAGGACTTCTAGTACTATGTTGAATAGTAGTGGCGAGAGTGGGCATCCTTGTCGTGTTCCTGATCTTAAGGGACAGGCTTTCAGCTTTTCCCCATTGAGAATGATATTTGCTGTATGCTTTTCATAGATGATTTTTATGAAATTAAGGAGTGTACCTTCTATCCCTACACTCTGAAGGGTTTTAATCAGGAAAGGATGCTGTATTTTGGTATTTTGTCAAATGCTTTTTTTGCAGCAATTGAGAGGATCATTTGGTTCTTGACTCTTTTCTTGTTGATATGATTTATCACACTGATCAATTTGTGAATGTTGAACCATCTTTGCATCCCAGGGATGAATCCCACTTGGTCATGATGGATAATCCTTTTAGTTTACTGTTGGATCCTATTAGCTAGGATCTTGTTGAGAATTTTCGCATCCATATTCATCAGGGAAATCGGTCTGTAATTCTCCTTTTTGATGGGGTCTTTGCCTAGTTTTGGGATCAAGGTAATACTGGCCTCATAGAATGAGTTTGGTAGTTTTCCTTCTGTTTCTATTCTTTGAAATAGCTTCAGGAGAATAGATATTATTTCTTCTTTGAATGTTTGGTAGAATTCCCCTGGGGAATCTGTTAGGCCCTGGGGTCTTGTTTTTGGGGAAGTTTTTGATCACTGCTTCAATCTCTTCATAATTAATCGGTCTATTTAAATAATCAATTTCTTCCTGTTTCAATCTTGGTAGTTTATAGGTTTCCAGGAAGGCATCCATTTCTTCCAGGTTGTTTAATTTATTGGCATAAAGCTCTTGATAAAAGTTTCTAATGATCCTTCCTATTTCATTGGTGTTGGTTGTGATCTCTCCCCTTTCATAATTTTATTAATTTGGGTCCTTTCTCTATTCTTTTGAATGAGTCTGGCCAGTGGCTTATCGATCTTATTTATTCTTTCAAAGAACCAGCTTCTAGTTCTGTTGATCTGCTCTACTGTGCCCCTGGTTTCTAATTCATTGATCTCTGCTCTAATCTTGATCATCTGCCTTCTCATGCTTGGGTTAGGCCTGTTCTTCTGTTCCAGCTCCAGCTTCTCGAGGTGAGAATATAAAANTCTTCTGTTCCAGCTCCAGCTTCTCGAGGTGAGAATATAAAAACTGCATTTTGGATTTTTCTATTCTTTTGAGTGAGGCTTGGATGGCCATGTATTTTCCCCTTAGGGCCGCCTTTGCAGTGTCCCATAGGTTTTGGACCGATGTATTTTTATTTTCATTGGTCTCCAAAAATTGTTTAAACTGATTTCTAATTTCCTGGTTTACCCAATCATTCTTGAGCAGGATGTTTCTTAGTTTCCAAGTGTTTGAGTTTCTTCCAAATTTTTCCTTGTGATTGAGTTCCAGTTTCAAAGCACTGTGGTCTGAGAATATGCAGGGAATAATCTCAGTCTTTTGGTATCAGTTGAGACCTGTTTTGTGACCCAGTATATGGTCTATTCTGCAGAAAGTTCCATGTGCATTAGAAAAGAATGATATTCTGTTGTTCTGGGGTGTAGTGTTCTATATATATCTACAAGGTCCATCTGGTCCAGTATGTCATTCAAAGCTCTTGTTTCTTTGTTGATTTTCTGCTTAGGTGATCTGTCTTTTGCTGATAGTGGAGTGTTGAGGTCCCCTACTATTAACATATTTTTATCTATATGTCTCTTTATTCTGGTTAAGAGTTGGCTTGTGTATCTAGCTGCTCCCCTGTTGCGGGCATAGATATTTATAATTGTCATATCCACTTGTTGGATACATCCTTTAAGAATAATATAGTGCCTTTTTGTGTCTCTCGCTATAGTCTTCAGTTTAAAATCCAATCTATCTGATATGAGAATTGCTACCCCAGCTTTCTTTTGAGGTCCATTTGTGTGAAAGATGGTACTCCATCCCTTTACTGTCAGTCTGAGTGCATCTTTAGGTTCAAAATGAGTCTCTTGTGGACAGCAAATGGATGGATCATGTCTTTTTTATCCAATCTGCAACCCTGTGGCATTTTATGGGGGCATTTAGGCCATTCACATTGAGAGTGATTATTGAGAGATATGATTTTAATGATGTCATGTTGCCTGTGAAGTCTTTGTTTCTGTAAATTGTAAATTTTTGTTCTGTATCACTCTTGGGGCCTTTTTACTTTTATAGAACCCCCCTTAATATCTCATGTCGGGCTGGTTTGGTGGTTACACATTCCTTCAGTTTCTGCCAATCCTGGAAGGTCCTTATTTCCCCATCAATTCTGAATGACAGCCTTGCTGGATAAAGGATCCTTGGCTGCATGTTCTTCTCAGATAGAGCTTTGAAAATACCCTGCCAACCCTTCCTGGCCTGCCAGGTGTCTGTAGACAGGTCTGACATTATTCTGATATTTTCTCCTCTGTACATAAGGATTCTTTTTCCCCCTGGCCACTTTCAATACTGTATCCTTGAATCTAATATTTGCGAATTGCACTATGATGTGATGTGGTGTAGGTCTGTTCTCATTGATCTTGGGAGGGGTCCTCTCTGCCTCTTGGACATGAATGCTTGTTTCCTTTGCCAGATTCGGGAAGTTCTCAGCTACAATTTTTTCAAATATCTCTTCTAGACCTCTCTCTTTCCCCACCCCCTCAGGGATGCCGATGATTCTGACATTGGAACGTTTCATTGAGTCAGTAATCTCCCGTAATCTACATTCTTGAGATTGGATTTTTTTAAGCCAAATTTCTGTTTTAACTTTCTCTTCTACCATCCCATCCTCCAATTCACTAATGCATTCTTCTGCCTCATTTACCCTGGCTGTCAGAGGGTCTAGTTTAGACTGCATTTGATTCATAGCATTTTTAATTTCTGCCAGATTCACTCTCATTTCTGCTTAGAGATTCTATATTCTCGTTAATATTTTCGTTAATTTTTTTTCAAGCCTACACATCGTCTTGACCATTGTTACTCTGAACTCCTTTTCTGACAATTTGGTTATATCCATATCCATCAGTTTTGTGGCAGAAGCCACAGACTCATTATCTTTTCTTTGCTTGGGGGGGGGATTTCTCCTCCTCGTCATTCTGATGAGGAGAGGTTGATGGGATGCCCAGAACCCAAATTATTGACCAGGACCCAGGCGGTGTGCACTTGTTTTATAGGGACCTTAGGGATGTGGGCTTCTTGATTTTTCATCCTGCCTTCTGGGGGAGGGCCTGCCACGGTGATACTCAGGCAACCCTGTTTGGGTAGAGTCGCCCTTTCCCCTGCAAGGGGAGATGGGGATGGGCATAATGTGAGCTGGTATTTCCGGGCTTTTGTTCTCTGGTGGCTTTCCCTGGTGGTTTTCTGTGACTCTTCTGAGAGACAGAGCAGCAGTGGCCGTATCCTAGCCTCTATCTCAGAACAGAGAGATTGCAGTCCGCTGTCCACTGAGCTTTCCTGGCCACTCTAACTCTGTTTCTGTTGGTGCTGCTAAAAACCCTGCAGCGTCCTGGGTTGTGCACCCCACAGCCTCTCTCCCAGCCCTCACTTCCAGTGCCACCAGGTCTCTGTCCTTTGTGCTTCTAATACCGCCAGCCGCCCCTGGTTCCCGCGCATGCTCCCGAGCTCCCTGTTTCAGTATGGTTCCAGTGAGCGCTCCGGAGCTCCAGTTTTCAGTCTGGTCGGACACGCGCATTCCCAGGCTCGTCGTCTCTGTCTGCTCTCTCGCGGGTGCCGGTCTGCAAATCCGGTCCGCTCCCCAGTGCAAGTGGATACTGCTTCCCAGAGCCTGAGCTTGTGGGCTCCCTCCCCCTTCCATTTATCTTCTAATATCTGTGCACAGATTCACGGCTCCCTGCTTAGTACCTCAATATTCAGTGCTGGAGATGTTCATTTGTAGAGATCCAAATGTATCTTCCTGTGTCTCAGGCTGATTCCGTGGGTTTTCAGAATGGTCTGGTAGATATCCAGCTCGACTCAGGGGACCAGCTGAAAAATGGTCCCCTACTCCTCTGCCATCTTTTCTCCTCCTTGCAGAAAGTGGTCGCTTTTCTATGCATAGAGTTTCTGCTACTCTCTTCTTCGTTCTCCAGTTGTGTTCATAGGTATTCAGAATGGTTTGGTAGCTCTCTAGCTGAATTCCTGGGACCAGACGAACTTTAGGTCTCCTGCTCCTCTGCCATCTTGGAACCGGATATAATGTGTACAATTTGATGAGTTTGGACATATGCGAACATCCATGATACCATCACCAGAATCAAAGTAATAGACATATCCAGTATCTCTGAGTTTTCTCACATCTCTTCATTTTTTTCCTTTTTTTGTTTGGTAAGAACACTTACCATGAGATCTACCCTTTTAACAAATTTCAATGTGTACATTACCATATTATTAACTGTAGGCACTGTGTTGCACAGCAGATCTCTAGAATTTATTCGTGTAGCATAACTGCTACTTTATACACATTGAATAATAAATCCTCATTTCTCCAACCCCCAAATCCCTGGAAATCACTATTGTATTATGCCTTTATGAGTTTGACTATTTTAGGTAACTCACATAAATAGAATCACATAGTATTCATCCTTCTGTACTGGCTTATTTCACTTAGCAGAATGTCTTCCAGGTCTATCCATGTTGTCACAAATGGCAAGATTTCCTTCTTTTTTAAGGTTGAGTTATAGTCCATTGTATGTGTATACCTCATTGGCTTTATCCATGCATCTGTCAATGGACTCTCAGGTTGTTTCCATATCTTGGCTATTGTGAATAGTGCTATCATGAACATTGGAGTGCAGATATCTCTTTGAGAACCTGATTTCAATTCTTTTGGACATATGCACCAAAATGGGATGGCTAGATCACATGGCACTCTGTATTGGTTTTTCATAGCTGATGAGCCATTTCACCTTCTCACCAATACTGTGCAATGATTTCCATTTCTCCACAAACTTATCAACATTTGCCTATTTCTTTTTCATTAATAGCCATCCTAATAGGTATGAGGTGATATCTCCTTATAATTTTGATTTGCATTTCCCAGATAATTCATGATGTTGGGCATCTTTTCATATGCCTGCTGACCATTTGTATGTCTTCTTTGGAGAAATATCTGTTCAAGTCCTTTGCTCATTTTTTAATTGAATTACTTACTATCATTATAATGTTATTGAATTGAAGGAGTTCTTCATATATTTTGGAAATTAATCCCTTATCAGATATGTGGTTTACAAACACTTTCTTCTATTCTGTAGGTTGCCTTTTCTTTCTTTGCCTTATTTCTTTTGCTGTGTAGAGATTTTCAGTTTGATGTAGTCCTATTTGTTTATTTTTGCTTTTGTTGCCTGTACTTTTGTTGTTATATCCAAGAAGTCATTGCCATGACCAATGTCAAGAAGCTTTTCCTCTATGTTTTCTTCTAGGAGTTTAACAATTTCGGGTTTTTTGTTTAAGTCTTTTATCCATTTGGAGTTGATTTTTGTTTAAGATAGGGGCACAATTTCATGGTTTTGTTGCATGTGGATATCCGGTTTTTCCAACACTATTTGTTTGAACACACTATACATTTGCCAAAATATTCAAAGTATTAGTCCAACAATTAGCCTCTTTAGTTTGTTAGTTAAATATTTGAAGTAATTTGTGTTGCTAAATTTTATATTTTTCTTTATCATAAAAGTAATACATGTCGATTGGAAAAAACTTGGAAATTACAAATAAGCAAAGGAAGGAAAGGCATCATCCAAAAATTATTAGTATTAATATTTTTATGCATACTCTTAGTTTTTTTATTTGTATAAATTAAATACAACAGTTTATACTGTTCCTTTATATTCCTTTATATTCCTTTATATTATGAAAAACGCAATAAACAAAATGAGTGAATATTCCTTTATATTATGAAAAACGCAATAAACAAAATGAGTTCATAGCATTTATGCATATTTCTTTGTGATATTTAAAAAAAACCAGTAAATCAGTATCACTCATTATGTCATCTCATGTTAATCTCGGCCTTCCGTGGTTTCATGGTCTCACCATGCTCAAGGAAGATAGACTTCTTGAGGTCTTCTATGCCAGAAGCTCCTGCCTGCCTTGTAGCCTTAACCCATGCTCTTACCTCTACTGGGACCACTCTTGGCTCCTTGCTGCTTTAGCAAAGGCCTACCATCCTTCGGGTCTCTGCTTAAAAATGTGCCACCCCCACAATGAAACCTTCCCGAACCTTCCTGGTGCCCTCTGTATTAAGTCTCTATGTTATACTCTTTGATAAGGTCCTGATTAATCTCATGAACTCTGGGGGTAGAATGGGTTCAAATTCTGGATTTACCTTTTTTTTTTAAGATTTTATTTACTTATTTGAGAGAGGGAGAGATAGTGAGAGAGCTCGAGCAGGGGGTAGGGAGAGGGAGAGGGAGAAGCAGACTCCTCACTGAGTAGGGAGCCCGATGTGGGCTCAACATGGGGCTTGATCCCAAGACCCCGGGATCATGACCCAAGGCGAAGGCAGATGCTTAACTGACTGAGCCACCCAGGTGCCCCTGGATAAATGGTAACATTTATTAGCCTCATGATCCCGGTCAAGTTACTTAACCTCTCTGTAGTTTAGTTTCGTCATTTATAAAATAGGGATAAAAATAACACCAACTCCTCAAGGTGATTGTGAAGATGACAAGAGTTAATATACACAGGAAGACTTAAACAGTGCTTATTACATGTAAATATTTTCTGTTTTAGACATTACTATCATTTTCAGTCCTTCTTTCATGTTCTGTAACCTAGTTCACAGCCTTGCCTTTGTGGGCCTGCTGTTTCCATGTCTCTTTTATCCCACTAGAGCACAAGCTTCATGAAAGCAGGGTCTGGATTTATTCATCACTACATACCATTCCCTGGCATAAGGATGTGGATATATTTGTTGAATGAATGATTATTTATTATTCCATTTCTTTATGTTCTCATTTCTTCAGACATTTAACACTCTTGTAAACTTTGGTAATGCTTTCCAAGAGAAATTTCCCTTTCACTTAATAGGCAAAAATTAACTCTGACAATTTTATCTCTGTTCTAATGATCCAGTGTAATGTCATCAGCCATCGTTTTCTTCAAGCACTTTTTCCCAGACACCCAGTTTTATGGTGCAGTGTCTGATTTAATACAACGAAGTGATTTTTATCACACAATTTCTTGCTGCAATACTCTTTTCTCCTTTCTTGTTGGACCTCATTTTGAATCCTTTCCTTCACCAGAAACTATTGGCTGGATGGGCTGGGGAAGAGGCGATTTCTCACTGTTGACAACATTCAACATCAAACACTGTAAGACACTTCAATTTCCAGTGGTGTGGCTTCCCTTATTTTGCCTTCTGGCATCCCCTCATCACCTGGGTGCTTTGGTCATACTGTTGGACACGTCCATGTTATTTAACCTTTTAGCACATATAACATTGGTGACACTTTCAGCCTCCAGGAACTCCTATGATACATGCTTGCCACAGTACAATCTGCAAAATATTCAATTGAGCAAGTGAAAAATAGCGTGTGAGCCACTGATCCTGCTAGAGCACTATTTCATAGCTACTGGGGATGACAGCAAAGGAGGAGAATGCCCAGCACTGCTGTGTGGGCATGCTACCCACTGAATAAAAATGGAATACTGTCCCTGCTAATTTGGGTGCTTCCACAACAAACATGGAGAGGCAGTTGTCAACAAAAAGGCCATTTTCTGCCTCAGCTTTGTCTGGCGATAACTCCCTCCCCAGTGTTTGTCAGCTCTCAGCCCTGTTCTCTGGCCAAATGAAACCTTATGAGCCAAGACTTGTTCTGGTTTTCCTTCTTCTGGCCTAAAGGATTTTTTTTGGGGGGGGGGCTAAGAGATTTAATATGAACTCAGACCAACTCTGATGGAGCCTGTCTCAATTCCCAACGTGAGACAAAAATACTTTATTCTGTAAAGATGAACAAATGAAAGAGAACAGAAACTGGAGAAGATTCAGCAGTTCAGAAAAGGATGTCCATCAGAGTCATTGTCTTCCTATGAAGCAGAGTTTCTATGGGAAATACAGTATAACTGTAGAAAATGCTGGGTTCATATCGCCAATGACTGCTGAGAGAACTTAGCATCTACAAAAGCATAGAAGGCCATTGGAACAAAGGAAGCGAAATCTGGGAAGACTGCTTGGACCCCACAACCTACCCTTGGGGTGATGTCCTTCCCTTTTAGTAACACCATGACAATAATTCCCAGTCAGGGTGAGATAGTTAAATGGCAAATCACTGCTTTTACTGAAGGAGCCACCTTCTTTATCCCGATCCACATTTTCTGTAATTCCCCTCTTTCCACTTAGGGCAAAGAAGACTTATTCTCCAAAATAAGAATAACAAGCTTAGCTCATTTCCAGCAACACTGGTGTCACAGATATAGGTGCCCAGTGGAAAGCTCGGACTCAGCTCCCTATGTCACAGAACTAACAACCACTGTATTAGTTTCCTAGGCCTGCCATAACAAAAAACACAAACTGGGTGGCTTAAAATAACAGAAATTTATTTTCTTAACACTTCTGGAGGCTAGAAGTCCAAAATCAAGGTGTCGGTGGGACCATGATCTCTTGAAGGCTCTAGGGGAGGATCTTTCTTCCTCTTGCTACTTTCTGGTGGTTGCTGGCAATCCTTGGCATTCCTTAGCTTGTCCAATCTCTACATGATTACATACCATTCTGTCTGTGTCTTTGTGCTCTGTATCTTCACATGGTGTTCTCTCTCTGTGTCTGTGTGTCTGAAATTTCCTTCTTCTAATGAGGATACCATTCACTCGATTAGGGCCCACCCTAATCTGATATGACCTCATCTTAAATTGATTACATCTTCAAAGACCCTATTTCCCCAAATAAGGTCACATTCGTAGGTACTGCAGATTAGGACTTGAACAGATCTTTTTGGGGGAATACAATTCTACCTACTACAGCCACCCAACAACTTTATATCTGGTAGTTATCTGACAAGGCATTTTCTTGATCCCCAGCATCTGTTATGCTAGGTCTGAGAGGATATTTATCATCCCCAAGTATTCCCTAAATACACCCTATCAAAAAACATTTCTAAACAACATTATTTAAAATCTCCTTCAACACTGTCTCTCATATTTGCAGGGATCTAAGCCACTACCAAACCATCTAATACATTGTTTTAGTAAAGACTTACTCCCAGCATTTTGGTTGGAGAGTATACAGTAGCAAACTTTGTACTTCTGTTTTTTATGAGTATCAGTATTGCCAAAGTTTAGGTCCCCAGTGGCATGGTGATGAGAGTCTAAGTGGAGTTATCACTATATTTAGTAGGATATACATTGTGATTTATTCTTTTATCAGCTGAATTTCAACTTATCGCAGACCATAGGCTCTCGTACCCACCTATTTTCAGCACTTTGTGTAGCAGATTACCTCCTAAGGTAAAGGGTGTTTGACAGCAGACAAACATGCACGGAAATACCCATCTTTCCAATGGATGCAGTAACATTGTTTTTCTGAATTGATTAGAAAGGATTTCTTTTTTACCCAAGGGCCACCATGTCAACAGCCATGGGTCAGTAAATGCTAGAATTCTCGTCAATCTTGGAGGCTCTCTTGACATGCTGTTGGACATAAATTAGGATCAACTTCCTCTGGCCCTAAAAAATTAGTTATTTTATGATGTGTTATATTGCTATAGAACAGGTGAAATGCCTTGAAGATATTAGCTGTTCCCAAGATTGAGAAACCAGTGTACACATTAGGTTGCATTACGAAGTCTGTCATGCTGTCACCAAAATGAGATTCTTGTCACTAGGTGTAGTTGGGCAATATATTTGTTTTGAGGCCTGCCTCATAGGCCTCACTACAAATTCATTCACTCACTGAAGAATAAGGTCTATTGAAATAAGCCAAATACTACAATTTTGTATCATGGTCTCCATAGTCAATGCTAACCCACAATTTGGTGGGAATTCTTCCTCATGAAATCCCCACAATCCCTCTGGGGCAGAAAAACATCCTTTGTCTTACAGACCCCCTTCTCTAGACATTTTCAGTTGCCTGAAATTCGCATAGCTGTGGTTGCCCACTGTGCTAGCTCCTCAGTTCTAAGATGATAGGGAAAATGGTGAAGGGTCCTGACATACACTAGAGTGGTGTTACAGGGTGATTTTCAAAAGGGAAAATCATGATTCTCATATAGACATAGCATGAACACAAGGCAAAGATTTTATTTAACTCATAATTAATGAGAGTATCAAGCAGATGCTAAAACCGAATCCTAAGAACAGACAAATGTATAGATCGGGGATATCGAAAAGGCAATATTGAAAAAGGCAAAACAATTCCCATTGGGGAGCAATGTAAAGATGTACAGATGGAGGATAATAGTGCAGAAGAGTTAACATCAAAAAAGCATGCCCATCTGAGTTGGCGTCAGTTGAACCTCTACCAGACAAGATGGAATCTACACATAAAGAGATAAGAATTACTTTTGCTTTGCTTTCCATTGTCCTTAACTTACAGAGCTGTAAAATAGCTTCTATAGAATCAGAGCGGTCCTTTGGAGTCAAGAGAATGCATAATTTTCCACGGAAGCACATATTTCATCCTGATGATATCAGCTAAGCCCAGATTTAGAAGTCTTTGCAGTGTTTTCGGTATATGGGTTTATAACATTATGAACAAAATCCTCTCTTCTAACGTGGAAAAAAATATGGAAGATGAGGGAAATGTAGTTCTATATTTCTAGGGTGTACAATGGACAGAGAGGGAAGGGAGCATGACCGGTGGGATGATGGAGAGAGAAGGAGAGAGAGGAAGAACCTGGAGGGACCAACCACACTTAATAGGTGCTAGTGCTGGACTCCCATGGACCAGGCCAAACCATCCCAGTGCACAGATCAGTGGAGACCCATAGATGAACAAACTCTTGAAGTTCCTCCTCCTCTACAGCAAGCCTCTGAAAACTTTCCCATGCTTCCAGATGTCTTCTTGGGAAGGAGGAAGGAAAAAGGAATCTTACTGAGGGAAGACAGACAACCCTGATAGGAAAATTAAATTTTGAATGGCGTAGTTTCCTCAAAGTGACTAAGCTAGAAAACATATATGAAAGGGGCTACAAGAGGCCACATTTCTTTAAGGTACCAAATTTATTTCTTCTCGCATGATTAGGAGTGGGGTCAGTTGTAAATAATATGAGATACCATTAAAGATGAGATCAGTTGTAAATTACATGAGATACCATTAGAAAAATACATTGTAGACTTGGTTTTTACAGTTTGATCCACCCGTTGTACACTCTGGAGATAAATAAGTACATCTCCTTCATCTTTTATAATCTTTTTTTTCCATACCAGCAAATACTTGGAAATTGTAAACAATGGGTATTTTTTTCTCTCCAGTATGTTGGAGTTGGTTTGATGGTAATTTTAGTGGTACTACATTGGTTAGGAACTAAAAGATTCTGTAATTTTATATCTATCTCATAACTGCTAATAATTATTGACTATTAATATAATTAATATAACATAATGTAATTAATTTTTCTATATTTTATAAGTGGGCACTACCTTGAACACTCTTATTGGTTTCAATACTTGTCCAGTGATTCTTGATTATTCAAGGTAGATAGTCATATTTGCAAACAATGAGGTTTTTCCTTGTCAGTACATGTGCTTATTATTTCTTATCTTAAATTCCAGAACAACATTGAAAAATACTATTGCATTTAGGTCAACTTCCTTGTCTCTTTTTGACTTCAGTGGAAAAGTCATGGGTTTTAACTTTAAGTAAAATGTTAGTTGCTTTTTTGATATTGATGTTATTAAGCAGATCACAAATGTATTCTTTGAATTGTAGCTATAAAAAATCAAAAGGAAATGTTGAATTTTTCTCCTTGACTTATTAAAGTAATGAATTATATTGATAGTGTTCATAATATTGAACCATTCATACTTCTGAAACAAAACCCCTTTGGTCAAAGTGTATTGTTCTTTAAAAGCACGTTGTATTCTATCTGCTATTTTTATTTGATTTCTTTGCCATTATTTATGCTTTATTGCATTGAGGTCAGCAAATATAAACTGTACAATTTTTACCCTTTGGAATGTATTGAGGTTTGCTTTATGGCTGAATATATGAGCTACTTTTATAAGTGTTCCATTGACATTTGAATAGAATATAAATGTGATATGTAGAGGGTATAAAATTTAATGTTAGATAAATCTATTAAATTTAATTCACAGTATTATTATAGGCATCTAATTCTTTTTTTTTAAAGATTTTATTTATTTATTTGACAGAGATAGAGACAGCCAGCGAGAGAGGGAACACGAAGGGGGAGTGGGAGAGGAAGAAGCAGGCTCATAGCGGAGGAGCCTGATGTGGGGCTGGATCCCATAACGCCAGGATCACGCCCTGAGCTGAAGGCAGATGCTTAACCGCTGTGCCACCCAGGCGCCCCTAGGCATCTAATTCTTTATTTTTGTTCTTCCTAATTTGTTGAAGGCTGAGAGTTGTATGTTAAAGTTTCCTTTTATGATGATGACTTTGTCAGTTTCCTTTTGATTACTCACACATTTACTAAACTACTGTTACACCTCTAGGCTTTTCTATACAGTTTAATATGATGTTTATATTCATTTATGTCTACCTGTCTGGTATTTTTCTTTCCCTAACTGTACCTAGGACATTGCTGTGTTTACGTAAGCTGCTATATAGCTACTCACTGATTTTTTTTTTTTTTTATATTCCTCGAGAAATGTTCTGGACAGGAATTAGTTGAACCAATTTCAAGCTTAGTATTTCAACCATTGCAAGATTGTTCATATGATTTATGCCTCACCCTATTATCATTGATAATTAATTGTAACAAGTCATTTCTTCTTCCTCCTTAAACAAACCTTTGTTACTGGTTAATTAGTAGACTCCAAAGAAGAATTACCCCCCAAAAGGTGGTTTCTAATAAATTCTTTTTGTATTTGCAGTTGGATTCTGCAAAAATTCTGCTGGGGCAAGGACTTCTTTAGCTGCTCTGAAAAGAGGAGCAAACCAATAACTTCAGCTTTCTTCATTTAACTAACATTTGCCCTTCCTTCAGTGTCTGTATTCTTTCCCAGAAATTGTGCTTTGAAAACCTAACGTGAATGATAAGTTCCTGAGTGAGCTATAGTTAAAAATAACTCCCTGTTAACTGTTAATAAGCGTTAGGGTGGCAGAGACCTGATGTTACAGTGACCTCATTCAGGCATGATCAAAATGAGCTGCGCTTTAGGGCAGAGACTTTATAATCTTTTCCCACTTCCTCTTTCTTGTGTCTTAATCAGAAATTGGTAGAAAGACTTGCCCTTTTCTCTGAGGCTGACTAGCTTTGTGTGCATTATCACTCCTCTCATTGGACTAGTCAAAAGCTTTTATTCAATAGCGCTATTTCCTCAGATTCTGTATTTGTCTTTATCACCCCGAGAAAGTCTAAATGCATTAAAGTTTTGCTTGTGACTGTTTACAATTGCTGTGATAGATAAGGGGAAGGTAAAGAATGCTTGTTTGTCTGTTTTACGAAATCTGTGTAACTCAGGAGTTTTGTATACATGCCAACCAACGGGAGGAAAATAAAAGAACTGAATAATTTATATGATTAAAAATATTATAAATTGCCTGATTGGTGGTGGTAAAGATCATGGGGTATATTTCTAAGGCCCTCACAAGTTTTGAGATAGAAAAGGAAACGAAAGGAGGTTGGAGACTTTATTGCAGTCTTAGGTAGGGTTGTTTTAGGAATTGCCTCAAATCACGGGTGATCCTCTTTCCAGATGAGACTGTATTTGGATTATCTAACTGAAATCAGATAGAAGTTTTAGGACCCCAAGAGAGCTGGCATGGTCAGAGGTATTCACATACCCTTTTATCCTGTAGTAAATCCAACAGCGGAAGACGTATGGTTGTTATCGACACTTCTGCCAGACCTGCAGGTGGAGGTTGCAACTCCATTAAAGGGTTTTGTGTTCTGACTGCTTTTCTTCCTTGGTAATTTGGGGTGAAAGAGAAGGGAGGGACAGGATCTGTAGGGCTCTGAGTTGCAGGGCCTGACAGCTGTAGAGACAGTGGAGCAATGAGAAAATCTCTCTCGGTCTTTCCGGGGCTTAACCTCATCAGAATTGGGGGTAGTGGGACATCCTTGCCAGGCAATCTTAATAAATCTTTAGCAAAGCAACGCAGTTTTGAGAGAGAGACATTTCATAGGTGTGGGGAACAGGACTCCTAAGTGAGAGTATGGGATTTGTATATGCTCTTCATTGTTGTATAAACAGGGAGTTATCTTTACAAGAAAGGGTATAGCTACCCAGGGCAAAACATACTTGGGAATAATTGTCCCTTATTATTAAGAGAGGGCAAATTTAATGTGGTTGACGCCAGGAGAATTTTATGCCTTTAAGGAAAATGTTCCCGAAGAATCCCCAAACTGGATCTCACATAGAAATTCCATACGAATGCTGGCTTTTTTGAATGAGGAATTGAGACAAGGATTACTCTTGTTCCCACAGTGTGAAGACAAATCAGAGGTGAGTAAAATCTGTGTTCTGTAAATTAGACAGGCTTCTAACTTTTGTACGGCATCCCAGGAAGCTAAAGGTTATGTTTAGAGGGAAAAGATTGGGCCAGCTAAATAAATACTTAGAGATAGTACTTTCGAAACCCATTGATTTGATATGGATAGTTCATAATCAGCAACAGAATAAATAACGTCACTCTAAAAAGATGAGTAAAATATAAAAGGAAAAGTGTGACACAAATCCAGAAGACTTGTTGGGTATCACGAAGACCAGAATTTTGGAGGAAAAAGTAAAAAATAGGGGCGCCTGGGTGGCACAGCGGTTAAGCGTCTGCCTTCGGCTCAGGGCGTGATCCCAGCGTTATGGGATCGAGCCCCCACATCAGGCTCCTCTGCTATGAGCCTGCTTCTTCCTCTCCCACTCCCCCTGCTTGTGTTCCCTCTCTCGCTGGCTATCTCTATCTCTGTCAAATAAATAAATAAAATCTTTAAAAAAAAAAAAAGTAAAAAATAAAATTTTACCTATTAGTTGATTGAATTACTTAAGGCTAGTAGTGCTTTGTATTAGCTATTTTTCCATACTATATTTATTTTATCATTAAAGTTTTAAAAACTACTGTTCAAAATTTAGATAGTACAAAGAAAGTGTGAAATGGAAGCTTGCCCTCACTTATAATTTCCCAACTAATAGGTAATTAGGATTAACGTTTGGTATGTTTTCTTCTAGTGTATTTTTCTATGTAGTATATTATTTTAAATTCAGATGATTTTTACCTCTCAAAAAATTATAGCACGGACATTTTCCCTTGTAATTACTAACCTTTTGTAAAAATAGATGTTGCACTTCCAATATTAGCACAGGGTCTTTTAAACAAATAAAGTGTTTTCCAAAAGCATCATAACCCAATTTAGAAAAAAGGCCCAGTTACCTAATGCAAAGTAGACACCCAGTACATGTGAGTCCCATCCACCCTCCCTTCCAATACTTTTCAGTGGAGGGCATGCATGCAAACAAAAGTCAATAAATGGTTGTTAGATTTAAAGTAGATAGGGCTAACAGAAGAATGGGTCTCGCTTTTTGGAATAGTATAAGATTGATGACACACCTTTGAAAAATGACAAATGGCTTGGCTCAGGTGTTAAATATGGTGTCATTCTCTTAAAACAGTCATATCTGGTATTTATGCCTTTGGATCAGGCTGAATGTATCAGAACAGGATTTTTATTATGTGTTAGGAAACATGATTTGACTGGTAGCATTTCTAATCTGTGTTACAATGAGTTATTTCTCTGGGAATACCAGCTCATCTTGAAAACCCAGTTGGTGTTACTGGTGGGTAGTATGGTATTACTCAATTTTATTCTGTTCATACATCATTTGTGGTGAGGTCTAATGAGATGATGCTTTCTGAAAAAAGTCTCCCTCTTTGTGGCTGGGGTGCATCTCCTGGGTGGAAACTCTCCATTTGGGGGTTAAACCTTGCAGATCATTCATTTCACCTAGGGAGTTCCTTAACAATGCCCCCTTTCCGAATGTTCTGATTTAGTCACTCTTGGGTGGAACCAGCCACCCTTTATTTGTAGCCAGGGCTCCAGACGAGGGTTGTGATGTGCATTGTCAGGGACATGTTTCATTTTTGTTTGTGCTGAGTTTGGTATGTTGAAAAAGCACATGGCTAATTATAGAAAGCTGATAAGGGATGACAGGCAAGAGATTTTTCTAAGAAAGTTTCATTAAGTCTGGCTCACTCTCTTTCCTTGAAGCTTGGTCTTTAGTTCACCTTTTCAATTTTTCTACATATACATATATATAATACACACATATATATTTCTATATATACGTACATACACATATATAAAGAAAATGACTTCAGCTATGCATCATATTTAGAACCATTTACAGAATGGCTGTTAAGTATACATCTACTTATATGCATTTCCCTGTTAACCAAAATGAACCAAGGACCAGTGGCTTTCAGAGGGTCTCTGGGCATCCCATCAAGGCATGTCGTGGCTCTGAGAAAAGGTGAAAGCGAGTGGATGGGGGTCCACGAATGACGATGTTCCTCACTCTTAGACACAACGGTGTCACTTATCAGTTTTCCCAGTAAGCTGTCCTTCGAATTACAGGTCCCATCATCCTACAGATGCTCGAAAACCACTATTCCAGATGTTGCAAATAATTCTTGTCAAGTTTTTTTTTAATTGAAGAAGTGATACATGAGTATATTTTCACTGTAAAGTATTCAGGCAATATATTTATGTAATGGATTAAAGGAAGCTCCCATTTTCTTAGGGTGGCTGTATAAAGTATCTTTCAAACAAGTACACTTTTGAAAATGAAATGTTAGTAATCACACTTGCATAAACTGAGACTCTTCTGGGCAAACTAGGACCTTGGTGAACTTACAGTTTCTCCCTTATGCTCATTCTTTTCTACTTTTCCTCTTCTTTCTCCAGATGTCACCACCAATTACACCTTGCCACCTGTTCTTTCATAGTTAGGATGTGATAAAATTTATTTTACCACTCCCTGTATACTTTGCATTTTCCTGTTTTGAATTATCACGAATAATGCTGCAATGGTAATGAACAAGTCTCTTAGGCTACACATGTGTGGCATTGCTGGTTGCATTTTTATTTTAATCATTTAAAGTTCAAGACTTTCTAAAATAATTAATGTCATAAAACAGAGGCTACTTTGAACTTTACTTGATGACCTGATATCATGATCATGGATATCGATTCTTGCACTAAGGGCAAATAAACAGTCAGGGTCTCTGGGGATATTGATGCCTACCCTAAATGGTCCCTTTGAGTTATTGTACTTGTTTAGGTTATTAATAAAACCATATAATTAAAAAACTATACAGGACCTGAGAAATCATCAAATATGATTCATTTCCCTTATAGATTAAAACAAAACACTGAGGTCCATAAAACTAAACTTACCCATGTAAGGAGAGCCAGCGGATTTGTGATTCTAACCAACATTTCCTTGGTGCTAGGCTAATTCAGGGTTTTTCTTCTCTTTGCTAGCTAAGCTTTCAGCTAAGCTTCACATGCCTAACAATACCTCTCCCTGGACCAGTAGGGATTATTCTTTCCTTATTTACTCATCTCTGTATGTGTGGCAATGCCACAGTTAAGAAAATTTTGATTCCAAATGACAGAAACCCAAAGAAAATTGACTGAAACAAAAAAGAAAATATATTGATTCATACAGTGGAAATGCTCAATAGTAGATGTAGGGATTTGTGGGTTGAAGGGCCTCCAGGTACAGTTCTCTGTGACTCTCTAGACCCTACCCTTCTTTTCCTCTCAGGGTTGCCTTCAGGATGATTCATGGAAAAACATGGCTGAAGCTTTCCCAGAACTCCCATTGTTTCTCCAGACTGTCTGGAGGACCTAATGTCTCATGATGGCTCCCACAGGAGCCAGGAGAATTTTATTTTTCCTGAAGGCCCCATCAAGGGTCCACTACTGCATCACTGATCGAAATTGTGACTCATGCCTTCCTAAGACAGTCATGTGGTCAGGGAGAAGGGATAATATACTGATTGGCTTAAGTTAATTAGAGTCCACTTTGGGGCTGGCATTGGGATGAATCTCACTGAAGCTACAAGGCTGAGAATTTGGAATGGGGGTTTCTCAAAAGAAAACCCAGGTGTTCTTATTAAAGAATTAGGTTATGAATGGTGAGGAGACAACCTATAAATGAGCATGCTATCTAGGAATTCACAAGGTTTATTAGAACTGAGAAGAAAAAGAGAACAAATAGGCAGTGAGGGAAGGTATGACTATTTCTTCTATGATTAAATTTGGTGTTAATGTTTTGTGTGATTCACTCGGCCTGTTGGAGAGATCTTCTTAAGGTTCTTGGGGGGATCATTATTCTACATAATTGGGTTTTATGAATAAGTGACAATTGACAGTAGGGTCCCCCAAACAATTTGAAGATATAGAATAACAGCTTAATCTGGGGGAAGAGGGAACATCAACAGTGAACAGGTATAATGGGGATTGTATAGAAGACTCAGAGACTTTTTAGTTGTTGTACAATTCAGGCCATTGAGTTAATTTGGGCAATAACATTTTGTTGAGAGCCTTCTGGCCTCCAACTTCCACTGGGCTTTCTGTTTTATTTTGTTTTGTTTTTTTCTTTTATTTAGTTCTACTTCACCTCAATTTGAGGTTTATGTGAAATTACTCTCTGAGAGCTATAGCATCTAGAATGCCCAGGTGGACACCAAGGGCAATGAAGAACCTCAAAGATACAATCATTTAATGAGAAAGACTGAGAGACATACCCTTTAGGTTTTCTTCCACAGTGGGAGTTTGAGTATGGTCATGTGACTGGCTTTGCGAATGAAAAGAGATTTGTGCTATTTCCAAAGGAAGCTTTACGAGCCAGAATATGATCCAACACATTTCTCTTTTACTGTCTTGGTAATTTGGGGGGGCATTGGCCAAGATTAAGAATTCAATAACTTGGGGCGCCTGGGTAGCGCAGTCGTTAAGTGTCTGCCTTCAGCTCAGGGCGTCATCCCGGCCTTCCGGGATCAAGTACCACATCGGGCTTCTCCGCTGGGAGCCTGCTTCTTCCTCTCCTACTCCCCTGCTGTGTTCCCTCTCTTGCTGGCTGTCTCTCTGTCACATAAATAAATAAAATCTTAAAAAAAAAAGAATTCAATAACTTTACCTCTATGATGTGAGTGACTTGCTGACCCATGGTTGATATTTAGCATGAATGAAACACACACGCACACGCGCGCACACACACACACACACACACATCCAATTTTTATTATTTAAAACCAGGGGTCTGAAAACTGTGGAAAGAGTTTAACCTGTGTTAAACCACTGGCATTTGGGGTCATTTGTTACTAGAGCATAATCTAGCCCATTCTGATTGATAAAAATTAAAACAAGTATTTTCTCTGAAAGCATTAAGATGTAAAATAACAACAACAAAAAATCTTTAAAATGATTTCTCTTGTTACTTATAATAGGCAAACATGGAACATTTAGTATTTTTAAACCTCTTGAGTTATGTGATTAGTACTGCCTTAGGCAAAGGCCAGGAGGTGTTTGAGAGCTGGATTTTTAGAGATAATGTGCAAAATAACCTCTTATACCTCCTTCTTGGACAATCTAGCACCCTTAAAATAAAATCAAGAAAAACAAAATTAAGAGAGAAAACATTACTTTTAATGGATTGTTTTGCTCTCTTTTCATTTTTAACGCATACATGATTCTAAAGATTATGACTAAAACGACATGCTTCTTTTCCTCGCTACTTTTCTAACTTTTCCGAAGGCCTTTAAGTTGTGATAAATATAAAGAAAACACCGAAAGTGCCAATCACATTGCCTTTTCCAAAAAAGATGTGACCTTTAAATTAAAATCAATGAAGGCCTGGCATCTCTTATTCACACTTTTGGGTGACAAAACAAGATTGATATAAAGAAAAGAGATAGAGATTTAAGAAGATTTTTGGCTTAGTGCTTTAAGCCACCTACTTGAGAATATTCACTCATTTTATCACTCATTTCCTTAGAGACTTGAAATTTCCATGATTTTCCAAGATCAGGCTGATTTAGACTTTTTGATCCATTAATCTAAGACCCTTCTCATTTTAGGGACAAAAGGAGCTAAGATACAGATGTGTAATTTGGACTCACTCACATAAGTAGGTGATGACAAAGCCAGATGCCAAGTCTATGTATTCTTTCTATTATTCCAGGATATGCCAATCTGTCTTTCTTTGGTTTCAAATACTACAACCAAAGAAAAGGCCATCCCTACCATACAATCTAACCACCCGCCTTGCTATTTTCCTTCCCCTGATCCTCATGTCCTGTTAGTGTACCTCTTGCTTACTTTGATGTATTCACAACGGCCCTCCGGTGTTCTTGATCCCAGCATAGGCTGTTTGCATTGGCTCTTTCCTCTTTCTCAAGCACTCTTTCTCCAGATATCTGCATATCTACATGGCTCATTCCCTTACCTCCTTCAAAAATGAGGCCTAACTCTATCTCTGCATTAGTATGAGAAAATGCCTCTTTTGTGCACTCCAAATGTCCCTTATCCATGCTATTTTTTTTTTTTTTGGTGCATAACA
Source organism: Ailuropoda melanoleuca (assembly GCF_002007445.2). NCBI lineage: Eukaryota > Metazoa > Chordata > Mammalia > Carnivora > Ursidae > Ailuropoda > Ailuropoda melanoleuca. The sequence continues at coordinate 97,627,377 of NC_048221.1, forward strand.
TTGGCCAGTTTCTACCCTGATTATTATGTTCATTGGTGTGTCTCTCCTTCCTAGAATGTAACCTTCATGTAATCAGGGATTTTGTCTGTGGTGTTCTTTGATGTATCCCACATGTCTACAATAGTTCTGACACATACTAGGGATTCAAAAATAATTGTTAAAAGAATGAATGTACAAAGAAATGACAAAAAATAAATCCATATATGATTCAAGGGGCATAATTATAGGCTTAACGCTGCTCTTGCCTGGCTTTTGTGAATTCTTCTCTACACAGAAGAAAAGAACTAACATTGGTTGAATACTCGGGTTGCAGGCATGGCCTTAGGAGCTTCACACAAAATATCTGTTTTGATTTCACACGAACAGCAATCACTGTACCTTTGAAGTAGGGCTATCCCTTCTCTTGAGGTTGAGAAACCTCAACTAGAGGTTTAAGGAATTTGTTCAAATTACTATAGCTATGATGTGTGGGTTTCAATTCATGTCAGTTTGGCTTTAGTGCCCTTGCTCTTTCCACTGAATTATGGATAAAGAAAGAAGGTGGAAAATGAATAAGATTTTTAACATTCTTTACACAGACATATATTTTGTGCAGACATACCATAAGCTCCTATGTTATCCACTTGAACAGAAAGCATTAACTCTCCTTTTTGATCTTTAGAAAAGAGCTAGTCATTGTCTATGACCCTATCCATTATTCTGACTCATTCTAAGCCAGAACATTTGATTTTACAATATTGGCACTTACATGCAATACTCATTAATTCACAAATATTTTTAGTGTATGCCTTTGACCTATAACCCCAAATGAGGGGCTAAGATGTCCCAGATATCACACATTTCAAACGATAGTCAGCATGAAGCTGGTGATGAAAGAAGGAAAAAAAGCCCTTTCCCTGGCATATTCCTTGAGCAATTTCTGTTGCATATGAAGAAAGTTCCTTTTATTTGGAAGTAGACATGCATGAAGACCTTTGTCTGGCATGTGTTGGATAAAAGTCTGAGAAGTAGTGACTGACAGAATTGCTGGCAGTTGCATAGTGCTTCCTGTTGTCGCTCAGGGCTGAAGGCTCTTGCTGTCTTCATGAAGACTGTTAAGGTTTTCTTTTCCAGGTGGCGAAAGCCCTGTCCACTGTGGTAATAAGCAGACAAGAGGTAGAATGGCCTCATGGGAAATAACTTGAATGGGGATTCTGAAATGGGTTTCTGTCAGCTCTACTGATACCTACATTTGTACAAATAATTTTTCCTATTCCTCAGTTTCCTCATTTGCAAAATTAGTATATTGGTTGAGACAACCTGGAATCCACTTTTAAGGTCCAAATTCTAGAGTTTTCTATAAACTTATTTACTGGGAAGTCATTGAAAAGGCATTAGGCTCATCTCTATTATTTTTATTAACTATATTAATTAAGGAAATATTTCTGAAACTCGATGGATGCTACTGCTTTTTTCTTTCCCCCTCCTCTGGCACATGCTACAGAATTTTCAAATAAAAACTGAAAGCCTATTTCTTCCTGGGCAGAAAATTGATGGCCTTTACAGTATTTTAGAACAGTCATTTTAAAAAGTTGATTAAAGTGACCTTTAGAGTGCAGAGTTTATCAACAGATTCTGTGGCCTTACTATGTGTGAAAATGTGTGCAAAATGCACAGCTTTTAGGAAACCTCTAATTTTTGCTGAGCTTTTATTCCTGAAACTCTTTAGTTTACAGCTTTCAACAGCTACTTAAAGACAGAAGCTGCGTCAAACTACAGAATAGGCGATTGGGCGATATTGTAGAGGTGTGCGTTTCAGCTTGGGAGCTTTAGTCTTGTCCCCTCCTACTGCCAGCCCCCAAATAAAAAGTGTTCTGTCTGGAGGAGCAGGGGCAGAGATGGAGATTGGTTCAGAGTTTATACTAGGGATTAAGGTTTTTTTTTTTAGATTTATTTATTTATTTATTTGAGAGACAGACAGAGAGAGAGAGAGAACATGGGGAGGGGCAGAGGGAGAGGGAGAAAGAGAATCTCAAGCGGACTCCCCACTGAGTGCAAAGCCTAGTGCAGGCTCATTGCAGGGCTTTTTCTCAGGACTCTGAGATCATGACCTGAGCTGAAATCAAGAGATGAACCCTTAACTGACTGAGGCATCCAGGTGCCTCTAAATTTTGGTTTTTTAAAACAACTTTCCAAGTTTCCATTATCAGGGATCTAGGCAATGGAAATTCCTGTAGAGTTTTGCTGAACCAGAATCTGCTAGAAATTGTGAATTAAGTTTGGAGCTAAGCACATCAAGCTTCCAGTCATCTGTGACCTGAGAAAGGTATTGAAATAATCCAAGCGCATATGTGGAGAGGGGAGAGAGGAAATTTAGTGGATAGAGCTTTGCTTCATTCAAAGAGAGTAAGTAGAAACCTCCCTATGTGCATGAGGAAAACTATTACAGAACAAAGGGAATAGTATCCAAGAGCCTCAAAGGATGAACTTTTTTCCTTTTTCTTTTTGTAATAGATCTACTGAAAGGTCTAGATGTCATTTTTAGGGAAGTCTTTAGCATCCTCAGAGTACACAAAAGCACTGTCTCTATAAAAGAGAAACAGACATTCATTAGGAGTGAAGAAAGGGTGCAGAAAACACAGTAGAATTGGAAGAAAGACTGACAATAAAACAAAGACTGGCCTCCAAGAAAATAAAAACCTAATGACAGAAATAAAATCCATATTTTCAGCTATAAAGAATTGAAGCTGCAGAAAAATCAGTCAGGGATGTGGAGGGTAACTTGAGAAAAGCATCAAGAATTTAAAGGGAAAAAGATAAAGAGGAAAATGATGAGCCAAAACCAGTTGAGATGGATGACATAAACTGTAAATAATAGGTATGCCTGATGGAGAGAACAGAACAAATAATTCAATGAATTCAAATGAAAAAAAAATTAATGACTTTTCCAAAGACTGGTATATGTGGACTGGGAAAGCTCAATATATTCTAGACAGAGTCAATGAAAAGAAACTTAGACAGAGATATTTTATGGAAAATGCATTTAGATTTTTAAGGATAAAGAAAAGGTAACTTATTGGAATTTAAGCAGAAAACCTTTTTTCTTCCCCCAAGTAAAATGTGTTCAGTCTTCAATTCTGTAACATCCCGTCAATGCAGCAATAATTATAGAATTTTGAGGGGGAAAACCCACTTGCAACCCAATAATGAAATATATTTTATGTGACAGGTCTTTCATATGCATATTTAATATAATTTTATCATCTGGAAACTTACAAGTAAGTGATGGGTCAAGCTGAGGGGCTGAAGGGTGGATTATAGCATGTGAAAGCATGAAGGGAGAGATTGAAGTGATTAAGAGAAAATGGAGATTCAATGACTAAGGTTCTTGATGAAATAAACTATATAGTGGATTCAAAAATAAAGGGTTTGACTTGAGAATGAAGGATTAAAAAGAACTTTTGGTCAGAGAACAAGATACCGGCATTTGAGCCATTCACTTTTTCAGAAGGACCACCCTAGAGTAATAACAAGATCCAAGGAGTGGACATAAGAATTGGAGCAAAAATGATAAGCCAAAAAGAGAGAAGAGAGAAAAGAAGATATTAGAGTTAAATTTTAAGAAGCCAGTATGTCATTTAAGTGTCCAAATACAACAGTAGGACTTGGTGAGAAGGGCAAGAATGTGAGATGGAAACCAGTGTAATAAAGAAAATGACATGGTTGGTGAATTAAAGCAATAACAAGTTGATGACTCTGAATGGAACAAGCTTCAAGGAACAGAGGAGCTCCATAAGTGGGTAAGAATAAGGGAGCCTGAGAGCAGATTTAGTAATCAAAGAGAAAGCACATACCAACTTTGAACTCTAAGATATTTAATGTTGGTAGAGCCAGGATATGGAGAAAATATTTTAAGAACCGATGAAGTATTTACCGGATATTATTTACCATGAAAGAGCTATTCTAGAGGGTACAGAGGGTTTGGTGGAGCAATATAAACTTAATGAGGAAATGAAAATAAATTCGATCTTATCTAATAGTCAAAAAATTCAAATCAAAACAAGACATATCATTTTCATCTCCAAATTGGCACAAGTGTTACTCAATATTATTGATGCCATGGCTAAATTGTCTTACACATTCTCTGTAGTGATTTAAATGGTGTGATCTTTCTGGAAGGCATTTGGCAATACACAGTAATGTGTTAAAATTGCATATACTTTTGACACTGTCATCTCTTTCCTTTTTATGCCTAAGGTTACAGTTTAGATAGTACGTATTATAGATAGCATTTCCTAATTTTCCAAAGCTATGTTGTGTGGCTTTCCTTACGCTTAGATTATGCCCTGTACTCCCTCTGACATAGCATTTACCACAAACTACTAGAATCTCCTGTTTACTTCTGTGTATATTATCTCCCAACTATAAGCACCACCTTGTTTGTCTACTGTGATCATCACCATTTACCTCTGAATATACTGGGGTTTCTAGAACTTAAGATGTGCTCATGACTGTAGAAGTGAATGAACAGATAAATATAAGAATGGAGAAAGGAATAAGGAAAAGAGGATGTACCTATGTTTGCAAAAATATTTTAGAGATGGGGAGAGAGTTAGAGTGCAAGAAAGAGAGAGAGAGAGGTTTTAGACCTTAAACACCAACACTGTAAAGGTAGTTATTAATAGGGACTGAGTTTACAACAGTTTTAACTATCATGATTTTATTTGTTTGCATTAAAAAATCTTTTATTTTTATAATAAAACAACAAAACTACTTTAAAAATAAAATATATCTCAAGCCAACATCATTCTTCATGGTAAACACAAGTCAAATAATTAAGGAAAAATGGCAGTATCTCTCTCTCACTGGCTGTCTCTCTCACTGGCTGTCTCTGTGTCAAATAAATAAATAAATAAATAAATAAATAAATAAAATCTTTAATTAAAAAAATAAAAATAAAAAGAAACAAGTGAAATTATTCTGATAATGTATTTTATGAAACCAGATATGTTCAAATATTATTATCTTATGTAATCAATGTAAAATTATTTATTATATGTTTTATTTATTTTTTATTTGTACTAAATTTTTGAAATTCAGTGTGTGTTTTGTACTTTCAAAGTACATCTCAATTTGGATACTAAATTTTCACTGGAATGACTGATGTACATTTATATTTCTATTCCAAGAAATTCATAGTTGAAAAGTAGATTCACATATCGTAGTTGTTCCAAGCATACTTAAATTTTTTTAAACAGCTCTTTTATTTTTCTTTGCTACAAGTGGCAGTTGCCACTTACTGTGAAATTTGTGTGTACCTTTTTCAATCCCTTTTTTCACTGTTTTGATTGTAGTATTAGCTTGTGCATCTCCACTTGGTTCTGCACCAGTAGTATGCTAAAAATATTTTAAAAGTAAAACATAATCATTCTTATTTACTTTTTAAACTGGAAACATAATTTTTATTTATTTATTTATTTATTTATATTATGTTCAGCTAGAGTAAACTGGAAACATTAGTTATGCTACAATTTCAGAAGTATTTCAATTTAATTGCCAATTACAATCTACATAGGTATCACTGCGATCATGCTGTCTGCCTAAAATATTCAAACAAATACATTCAGTGTTACATCAGTGTATAGGAAAAGAAATCATCCAAACTGGACAACTTGTTGACACTGACAGACCTGGGGTGTATTTACATGTAATATTAAAAACAATGCATGCACATGACATGCACATTGTAATACAACTCTTTCTCACACAAAGAGATGATAACAGTAAAATGTGTCCTAAAAACAATAAATTTGTGTTTAACAAAAAATGTTTTACACTGATTCCATTCTTAAATATAAATCCAAGTTCATTAAAACACAAAGTCCCAACCATTCTGGCATCTTGTTACCTGTTTGACCTCAGCTCCGGTCAGTACCCACTGGCCACTTTTCTTTAGCCACACTGGTCTCAGCTATTTCTTGAACTTACTAGATGTGCTCCCACCTCAAGGATTTTGCCCTTGTTTTCTTTCCTTGAAGCCTCTCCCCCAGATCGCTGCACTGGGCCTTCTTTGAGAATGCTATTTAAACTTACTCCCCTCCTCATTCTCCCTGACTTACTTAATCTCATAGCATATATCACCACTTCACATGTTGTGTTATTTGCATATATCCGTTTCTCATGCTTAAGAAAATACAAACTGCACAGGGAGAAGATGTTGTCAGTTTTGTTCACTGGTAGTGTGTATACCGCTGGAAGCAAGAACAATGTCTGGCAATAGTTAAAGACCAATAATTATGTGTTGAGTAAATGAACTTATAAATGGTAATTATCAAAGAATAGATATGGGATAGACAATTTTTAGACAAGGAGATGAAAAAATGGAACAAAAGTAATTGATTTAATAAAAGGCAAAAACAAATGAATAAAAAAGAATTTATAGTTAAAGAAAACATAAAATAAGATGTAAGAATAAATCCAATCAAATTATGAATCATAACAGCGAATGAGTTAAACTTCCCTATTAAAAATGGAGCAAAAATCCAATTAAATGATTTCCTACTTTCACTAAGGAATAAATAAAATATAGGGGAATTTGTAGAAACTTGGGTCCAGCATTATAGTGGAAGAGTTTAATACACTTAGTTAAATTTACATATAAACTAGACCCATTTAACGATATGGAGGATTTCAGTAATATAGTAATAAGCTTAATATTGTGAATAGATAATATCCTTTATTCAATCAGCAAAAAAAGTAGAATAATTTCAAACATCCACAGGACCTGAGACACCATAATACCATGATTAGACATTAAGCCCCAAAGAAATAATCTAGATTTTATTAGAAGGAAATTAGAAAAAACTCACATAATATATAATTTATATCCCTGTTGACCTTGTTATTTCACATTCCCAATTCTATACTATAGAATAGAAATACTCACAGATGAAAAATATATGTACAGACATATTAATTGTGGCATCATTTTTAATAGTGAAAAACTAAAAGTAACATTCAGTTTATCAGTGAGAAAATTGATTAAATAAAAAAAGTTAATCCTTATTATAGACCACTGTACAGCAATCAAAATAACCAAGCTTTCTAAAATATATTATTAATCATAAATGTCAAAGATAGACATGTAGATTCATCACACTTATTGAAGGAATACATATAAACATGTAAATGAATAGATCTAAAATTGACAGAATATTGTCTTAAATTTTTTTTTCTTAAAAAAAACACCTTTAACATTAGTCAATTCTGAGAAGAGAAATCTAAAAGGGTAAGATAAAGTAGGGAGCTTTTTCACTTTCACATACTTTTCGTGGAATTAAAAAATATTATGAGATGATTTTGATTTCTTCATTATACTTCTATTTTCAATATTTTCTATAATTCTATGATTCAGAGAAAAATAAAATAAGTTTTATGAATTTAAAGAAAATTCCTTAGCAATATAAAAGAAATTTGAATCCATTCATCATAATCCCAAGAAGAGCAAATCACTGAAAAACTACATTTGTTGTCTCATATAAAGATGGTAATTAACAATCATATGAGTAGTCATCTTCGACAGTTCAACAACATTTTACATAATGGAGGTCAAAATCATTACAGAAATTATTAAGGTACTCTTTAAAAACCTTGTGAAATATTCTTAGATGATTGTATAATGTTTGATGGGAGCTCATGGTCCAGAATATCTTGCTGTTTTAGATCAATTGATAGTTCTGATGAATTCTACTTCATTTCTTGCATCCTTTTAAATATATTTCAGAATGGTAAGGGGTTTTACTGTAAAGCAGAAAAAGTGATGAAAAAACCTAGAATAGTTGACCAACTTTATAGAGTGTTATAATCAATAATCATATTTCTTTGGACACATTCCTGTTACATAAAAGAGCAAAGATATTCTTTCTTCACTCCTTACTCCTTAAAAAACACAGCTTTCTCTTCAACATGAACTTAATTTTCTATAAGAGTCTGTAGGTATTTTGCTCTGCACCTCTTTATGAACAATAGAGTCTTATAATACTCAATTGATATGGTTGTAAACATATATTATTGCTTGACTCTTAAGAGCATATTTGCTTCTGGAAGTTACTGGATAGATACAGTGCTCTTCTTTCAATGTAGAATGAAGACAAAAGAAAGAATGGATTAGGCCTCATGTGCTTGTTCACACATGCTTGCAGGCACATGAACACACACCACACACACACACACAAACTGAAACACACAAGAACTGTAGAGAAAAAGCTAAGTGAAGGGTTGACACAACAAAGGGAAAGCTAAATATTTGGATTGAAAAAGTATGGAACAAAGACAGGTGATTGAGTTTGGCTCTGCCATTTTTTTTGAGGAAGAGTAAATCTCTTATGAAATTCCTCATAGTGTCAGCCTGTGGAGGACTCACTTGGGTGTTTGGACAGCTCATGTTTCTTGTGCAATGGGCTGTTAACTTTAGTGTGTATATTATGCATATCTGCCAGGGCAAGGCAAGGCAGCTTCTGTTTATAAATAATGTAAGTTAATGTAAGGTATCAAATGCTAAATTAGATAAAGTTTTACATGAATAATAATATCAGGGCACTGGAGATTTTGGTGTCACCCAAATAAATGACATCAAAGTATAGAGCACACAGAACTGCTACACCAGCATTAAGGATTGCATTTGAGAATTCCACAAATTTCAAATGGTTATTTAGAGTTATACAGTTTTTATTTAAAAAAGAAAATTTCTGGAACTATATTTCTCAATCAATATTTGATTTAAATATTTACTTGGTGGGGAAAGAATGGTCTCTTCAATAAATTGTGCTGGGAAAACTGGATAACTACATTTAGAAAAATAAAATCTGACCCCTATTAACTCAAAATGTATTAAAGAGATAAACATAAGGCCTGAAACCACAGAACTCCTTGAAGAAAATATAAGGAAAAACTCTGTGAAATTGACTGTGGGAATATTTATTTGTTTATTTGTTGGATATGACACCAAAAGCACAAGCAACAAAAGCAAAAATAAAAACTGGGGCTATATCAAACAACAACACTTCTATGTAGCAAAAGAAACAATCAACAAAATGAAAAGGCAACGTATGAAATAGAAAAGAGTATTTGCAAGTCATATATCTGATAAGGTGTTACTATCCCAAATATATAAAAAAAAACTCATTAAACTTAATGGCAAAGTAACAGTTTGATTAAAAATGGGCAGAGGAATTGAATAGACATTTTCCAAAGAAGACATACAGATGATCAAACTGTACATGAAAAGATGCTCAACATCACTAGTCATTTGGGAATTGCAAATCAAAACAACAATGAGATATTACCTTACACTTGTTAGGATGTCTATTATCAAAAAAAAAAAAGAGATAATAAGTGTTAGTAAAGATGCAGAGAAAAAGGAAACCTTGTGTATTGGTGGGAATGTAAATCCTGCTTCTAAACAGAAATTCTCAAGGGTGCTAAATGCATAAGGGAAAAAAGCAAAGAGTAATTCAAATAATTCTTATCATTCACCTAGCACCATGCCGGGTCTATGGGAGAGATGCAAAGAGAAAAATGAATCTTCTTCTAAAAAGGATGTGATCTCTAAATTCCCACGTAGTCTTCTGCTGAGCTGAGTTGAGCCACATGAAGAGAAAAGGTGGATTCTCAAAGTGGCAGATGAGTTTGAGATCTACAGTAGAAACAAACCATATTCCCTCCCTTGCCCCACTCCTCCTCCTGGGAGCAATCCCATTCTATTAATTTATTTTGATCACACTTTTTCAACTTAATGAAAATTCAACCTACAGATAAAGCATATCAAGGGAAAGGGGTTTTTGTCCTCCAAGATATAGCACAGAGTTTGTCAAAAGTGCTCATTCCCATTTTCCTGTCCTGTGGACCTGTTAGACACCTCTTCCTAAGTGAGAGGCAGTTCTAGGCTGATGCTAACACAGGTGTTGCTTGTAAGAGAGGAGAGTGAGAGTGGAGGAACTCCCAGAAGGAGCCATCTCACAAGAGCATTTGTTGCCTGGACTTTACCCATATCTTAGCCATCAAGGGCTTGCTTTAATCAGGTGGGTGCAGTGAGAGGCAAGAGGGCTTCAGTTTACCTAGGGAATTGATATAATAATGAATAAAATGTGAATAAATACCTATTATTAAAACGTAAAGATTAGTAAAAACAAATATCATATGATGTCACTCATATGTGGAATATAAGAAACAAAACAAATGAGCAAAGAGAAAAAAAATGAGTGAGAGAGAGAGTAAGAGAGGCAAACCAAGGAACAGACTTCACTATAGAGAACAAACTGATGGTTACCAGAGGGGATGTGGGTGGGAAGATGGGTGAAATAGATAATGGGGATTAAGGAGGGCACTTGTGATGAGCACTTTGTGATTAAAACAAAAATTTAAAAAAATGTAAAGATTAACATATTGAACCCAGAATAAAGCCAGAAACACAACCCTAACCAAACTGCTTCATATCTAAAGCTAGAAAACCAAACAAGTTAAACATTTTGGGAAAAAATATCAAGAAAATGAGTCTAGCGCAGCGGGTGTAGGGGTGCTGGGTGATTCAGTTGGTTAAGCATCTGACTCTTGGTTTCAGCTTAGGTCATGAGCTCAGGGTTGTAGGATCTATAGGGCTCCGAGCTCAGTGGGGAGTCTGCTTGAGGTTCTCTTCCTCTTTCCCCTTTTGCCCCTACCCCTGCTCTCAGGTGCACACACTCACTCTCTCTCTCTCTCAAATACATACATACATACATACATAAATTAATTAATAAAATCTTTGAAAAGAAAAGAAAATGAATCTAGTACAAATAAGGAAGTACCAAATTGTTAGTAGACAAAATGAAATTAAGGCACAGAAAGCATTAAAAGCCATGGAGGGTCTTTTTGTTTTTTGTAAGGAGCCATTATAACACAAATAAAAATATTCTAAAGTATTTTATATACTTAGATCAAGAAGAAATAAAGAGAAAATAATAATAATAGGAGATTTTGAAGCATGTCTTCAATCTTTAAAAAATCAGATAGAAAAAAGGAACATATGGAGGATATCAGTAATATAATTTAATGGCTCATTAATTCAGTATCTTTCAACTTTGTATACTAAAGAAATGACACCTCTTTTCCAGACCGCATGGAACATTTGCACAAATCTTTTTTCCCCTAGCAAAAATGAACCATGAATTCCAAATAATAGATCTTTTTTGAATCTAGCATCAATATCAAAATAAAGAAATAATCACAATATAACAAACTAAAATCAGAAGGGTCCGAAGGAAGTGGGAGGAATATGGGTATTAATTTCCTCATATTTTTTCCAGGAATCAATAGGTAATTTATATGGATAGAAAACCAAGTAACAGTGACTTAGATAAATTACTAAAATTTATCAGAGTAGCCATCAGAAGAACGCAATATGGGCAATAAGACTTACATGTTACCCAGGGAAACAGCTGAACTACACATAAAATAAAGAAATAGAAACCAAATATCAAGATATAGAAAATGAAGGGAGTTTTAAAACAAAGCACAAAAGAAATGATGAACTAAGATCAAATATATATATATATATATATATATATATATATTCCATATCATTACTTGTGGAAGTGGCAAAGTCTCTAATTCAAAGAAAAAATTTTTAAGAGAATTTATTTATTCATTCAGCAAATACTCCAGTACAAGCATTTCTAACTACTTCGGATAAGGCATTAGATCAGACAGAGTCCTCTGCTCTATTGTGTGCATATTTTAATGGAGAAAGACAAATAATATGTAATCTTATGAAACTAAACAGGAAAGTGGGCTAGAGGATATCTAGGGACGGGTATGTAGCTACTTTAGCTATCCTGCTTAGGGAAGATGTCTTTAGAGAGCTGGAATTTGAACTTATACCTAACCAGTGATAGTATTACAAGGCTCTGGGGATAGTGTGTGAAGGAGAGAGCAGAGCAAGTACAAAGTATGAGAGCCTGGAATGAGTTCAATGTGTTAAGAACAACAGAAGGCTGGTGTACCTACAATTGGGAGTTGATAGCTGATTAGTTGAGAGTAACTGAGCCTGAGTTTTAACAGAAGTGAAGACTGAGACTACTTATGAATGAATAGATTATTTAGGCAAATGATTCCAGGGAGCAGGTGTAAGGTCAGGGTATGAAATGGGAAGAGAGGAAGAGCCAATGCAAGAATGCTTTATGAACCTGGCCGCTGCTAGGGCTACTCGATTATGGAATATATCTCAAAACCATGTGTCCCAGGAAGAAAGGGGATACATTATCCATGAGTTCCAGTTCTAATTGGTCAAGGGTTGCCTCACTGGGTTTTAACTTTCCTGCACTTCCATGGCATGCAATTGTGAATGCTGATTGAAGCCCCAGGGGTTTCAGTGACATTAGATAAGTCTTGAGGCAGGAACTGAGAGACACTGTTCAAAGTACTGTCATGTTGCAGTTGTAGGAAAGTGGTGTAAGTCTGAATGCCCACTAGAGTGGAGGTGGGAGGAGGCGCAGAAGGAGCGAGAGGGAGAGAGAGAAGGAGAGAGAGAATCTTAAGCAGGCTCCTCGTGCAGCGCAGAGCCCTACCTGGGGTTCGATCTTACTACCCTGAGATCATGACCTGAGCCAAAACCAACAGTTGGAGGCTTAACTGACTGAGTCACCTAGGCACCCACCCCTTCCCCCAGCAATGCATTTCTAATGATTTTCCAGGCAAAGTTAGCGCAGCTGGTATAGTTCAGGTGGAACAAGCTAGCTAGTATAAATGAAGGAAAATGAAAGAGGAGAAAAACCACAAAGAGGTAAACAAAATCTGATTAGGTAAACAACAACAGAAATGGAGGAAATGGAGACATTAATTCAGCGGTTTTCAACCTTGACTGCTTATTAAAACATTGTGGAAACTTGCACAAAAACCTGATACTCAGTCCCCTCCATGGTTGGGTTAAGTCAAAATTTGAGGTCTAGGTATTGGGACTTTTTGAAAGCTCCTGAAGTGATTTTAATACTCAGTGTGGTCTGAGAAGCATTAGAATAAGGGATTTGTTGTATTCCAGGATATAATTTGTAAACTGGGATTTTGGAAAATTCTCAGTTTTCCCCAGAATGGAAACTACAGGTTGCAGGTGGAGATATATTCCTCCTTCTGATTGATGCTGTTACTCAGTTGGATCTTTTCAACTGGAAGTTTAGGAGATAGAACTGAGCATAGTGTACTTAGTTCCTTCCCACATATTTGTGTTTTCCTTCTGTCTTCTTGCAGATAGCATGCTTTCCAGTCAGTCCTCATTCTAGACAGTGAATGCTCTACCTGTGATGGGAAACCTGAGATCTTTTAGTTATGCCTGAGTCTGAAATAATTTTTTTAAAAAAGATCAGCTTTATTGAGATATAATTCACATACCACAAAATTCACTGTTTTGAAATATACAGTTCAGTAGATTTTGGTATATTCTCCAGAATGTTTTTATCACCCCCAAAAGAAACCTGGTACTCTTTAGCTATATTCCTCTGTCTTCCTTAGCTCTAGGCAGCCACTAATCTGTATTCAATCTCTATGGGTTTCCCTTTTCTGAAGATTGAAAGATTAATTCTAAGTCATATAAACTATTAGAAAGTTCCTATGTCCTCAAACCACAGACATAACTGATCAAATTTTTACCCAAAAAAAATCTGATAGTTTGATACCCATCTGGGGATCAGTTGGATCCCTATCCAGAGGGGTATTCATGTTTCTCTAAAACTCAACCACTGGATGAAATAAATTATTTCTTAGAAGAACATATGTTACCAAAAATGACTCCAAAAGTGATGGAAATATTGACAAATTTGTAACAAAGTTGAGAAGAGCTATCCTGATGCCAAAATAGAAACAATGAAGAACAGGGGCACCTGGGTGGCACAGCGGTTAAGCGTCTGCCTTCGGCTCAGGGCGTGATCCCGGCGTTATGGGATCGAGCCCCACATCAGGCTCTTCTGCTATGAGCCTGCTTCTTCCTCTCCCAATTCCCCTGCTTGTGTTCCCTCTCTCGCTGGCTGTCTCTATCTCTGTTGAATAAATAAATAAAATAAAATCTTTAAAAAACAAACAAACAAACAAAAAGAAACAATGAAGAACAAGATTGATTAGACTGGCATAAAAATGAAAACTTCTGTATCTCAAGCATCATGATAAACCAAGTTATGGTAAATATATAATAGGTATGCATAGTAAAGAATTACTTTATAAAGAATTTTACAAATCATTATGAAAAATGTTATCATTATAGGAAAAAAAGGGCAAAGGATATGTGCATCTATTTCAAAATGAAGAAATAACTTTTAAAAAAACCTATTAGCCTAAGAAAAATACTCAACATTGTTGGAATTGAAAAGATGCAAATTTAAACAATGGGATATTTTTCACATACAAGCAAAGATTAAAATATTAGTGCAGTCAATGTTGGTGAAGATGAAGGGGAATGGAAATATGCTGTTGAGAGTGAAGGTTATAACTTCTAAAAGGCAATTTATGATATGTAACACAATTAAATATAATCATAGGAACTCCATATTTTGAATTTAAATCTCAAAAAATAGACGAGTAAGAGCCCATTTCTAAGTCTGTTAATTACAAAAATACTGACAATAAGGAAATTTGGAAAAGCATAAATTGAAACAGATGATTTATTTTAATATATTTGGAAACATTCATGCATTGATTTCATTTACTTCTGTTTAATGACAGAAAATGAATTAATGAAATATTGAGACAAAGCAGGTTATGGAATTTCCTATACAAGTATCCCATTCTGTTCACTGGAAAACATTTACAATAACAAGTACAGAACAAATAAAAATTACTTTTTATGGATTTTTTTTTAAAGACTGGGAGGAAATATATTTAAAAAATCATGATGGGGTGATTTTTAATTACCTCTTTTTATTTTTATGAGTTTTCAGATTTTTTTTACCAGTTTGCCTCTTTTATAATTAAAATTGAATTTTATATCAAAGAGAAAAACAAGCAGACCTTGAGATCATGTATCTGTCAGAGACCAGCTTGAAAATTTCACAGAAATCATGTAATTTGCTCTACTGAGTGGTTATCAACTTATGTGGAGAAAGCATTGGAGAGGAGGACAAATACATGATTTGAGAAGGAGGGCAAGTGCTTTTATCTGAATACTTCCATGTTCTGACTTCTGCCATACATAGTTATCAGAAACACACCT
The DNA here is from genome assembly GCF_002007445.2 of Ailuropoda melanoleuca. NCBI lineage: Eukaryota > Metazoa > Chordata > Mammalia > Carnivora > Ursidae > Ailuropoda > Ailuropoda melanoleuca. Next base: position 97,642,582 of record NC_048221.1, read on the forward strand.
TATCCTTAAAATAGTGACTACATATTTGAAGAGGTCATGTGCCTCTGACCTTGGTGCTGAATTGTCCTTGTATTATTCTAAGGCTTTGGGTGTAAATTTGATAAGCATTAGAATCACTGCAGGCGGATGTCCAATTTTGCACTCAGAGGTTCAGATTGAATAGGCTTGGGGTGGAGCCTAGAAAGATGTGTTTTTATGCTGAAAATGTTGCTTGTCACCTACTGTAGGTGCCCCATTCCCTAAGGGCACAGATGCTTCTTCAATCTATTTTAGGAATGATGAATTAAATAAGAAAAGAAGAGAGGAGAGAGAGAGAGAGAGACTGAGCTACTGACTGGAGGAAATTAGGAGACTTTTGATCTATTTGGTTTTTAAGTGATTCTGATTACTGAGAAAGAAACAGGAAGAGAAATGTGTGCACCAAAAATGCAAAACTATTTAAGTATGCTCTTGAGAAGAAAAAAACTTTTTTTTTTTAAACAGTAGACAAGAAGAAAACCAGCTGGTAAGAAGCAGCATGAATAAAGTGTTGTCAATTCTGTTCATACCATTCAGCATGCATGATTTTTCATTTTTTAAATATTTATATTGATAGACTTTTCTGATTTTTACAGAACTTTTACATCATAATTATATTAATGACTTTATGATACTTCTGTGGAGGTTTTGAAAGTTATAAAAACATATTCTGTGGTAGAATTTGGGCTTTGTGTTCACCATCTCTATTCTCACTTTTTTAGCCACTGCTAAAATGTTTTCAACTGACCAAGCAACATTTCAGATAAACAGCAAGGCCAATTATATAATTATAAGCATGTTCAGGAAACCATTACAAGAAAATGCCCAATGGCTTATATCAGGGATTGCAAAGTCCAATAGATATTGTGGCCAGAGAGACAACAGAGGTGGTGGCAGGAGCCTGGTGAAGACTGTGGCAAAATGCCCTTTCTACAGATGACAGTTGCTAATCAAACCCTTCCCACTGTTGCCATGCCCATTGTGTCTGGCTCTTCTATATTTTAAAAGCAGCAGACATCTCAATAGCTATGTGAATCCCCTAATTTTTATATTTTAAGAACTACTTAAGTGTTTAAATAAATCACAGTGTGGGCCAAGCAAACACATCAAACGTGTCCCTGGGACAGCCACCTCTGGCTTAGATCAGAGCAAATAAAAGACATTCCCTTCACTCTCCAATTTCTTCCCTCTAGAGTTTATGGAGGGAACCACTAATCATTGCAAACAAGCTCTAATTTGGCAGCTTCCGAGAAAGATCAACATTTCCCTGGGCAAGTTATTAAGAGATTTATGGGTTAGAGGACCTTAACATGCTTTACTTGGAGGAATGGGAGCAAGGAAGATAAATGAATGGGAACCAAAGACATGGATATGTAATCTGTATTTGGAAAATATCGCTTGACCTCTAAGATTCTTTCTTTTCTCTATGCCAATATCTACCCCTCCCCCAACTCCCTGCAATTGTGCCAAGCTGTCTGCAATATGCTTTTCCACATCATTTGATGAACATAGCTTGATAGTGTTAGAAAAACTGCACCCTGCTAAGATGCTATATCATATTATTTGAATTGATGAGTAAAACGAGAATTCATTATCTTCAAGGCATTGAAATGCAGCCTGGATTACTCAGCTTTGCATCATTTTAATAGGAAGTTTGCAGCATAATCTCCCTTTCAAATGTAAGATTTCTTTAGAGATTGATAAGCAATGTGCATGACATGTTTTCATGTGTGTAAATCAGTCAAAAGTAAGCCAACTGCAATATCTGAAGAACTCCATAGATTTGTCAAAAGTGAGAAGAAAGGTATTGGGGAGATATGCATTACACTTAGCTCCTCTTTTATTACATTCTAGTCTTAAACCAGTTCTGAACTTGTAGGCAGATGGCAATGGGTAATTAAAATGCTAGCAAGATTATGGAAGGTGAAAGTAACTTCTATGTCTCTGTAATGACAGACATGAAAAAAATATGCACACAGTTTGCAATGAAATGATGCAAAGATGAGGACTAAAATCAAATATGTTGCTGGGTAAAATTGCATCCATTAAGGTGCTCTCTTTTCCTTTGTGTTCCACTTGAGAAAGACACTGATTTATATCTGAGGACTAACAGGAGCAAGGCAAAATTTTTCAAAGTAAAATGGAGACATTTATTTCCGGATATTATACAAGCAGTTTGGAAACCTAACTGTTGATTGCTTGTTGTTTTTATTACTGGGGATAAAAGGTGACATACATCAAAATTGAAGGAAAATAATCACAATAACTTTTAGTACAAATTCATTAATGCCAACTTGGGAAATTATACCATTAACTCCCACAAACTAAATGTTGAAGTGGAGAAATGAGATACAATCTTTGCTTTACATTTAAGACTTTTCCCTTGCTATCTTATTTTATTTTAAAATTATTGTCAGGGCGCCTGGGTGTCTCAATTGGGGAAGTGTCTGCCTTCAGCTCAGTTCATGATCTCAGGGTCCTGGGATCGAGTCCCACATCGGGGTTCCTGCTCAGTGGAGAGCCTGCTGCTTCTCCTTCTGCCGCTCTCCCTGCTTGAGCTGTCTCACGCGCTCTCTCTCTAAAGTCTTAAAAAAAAAGAGAGAAAAATATAAAATTATTGTCAAGGTAACGCATTTTACTGATCAAATTTTGAATGCCAGGTAAGACAAAAGAAAATTAAAATCCTTTGTAATCTCATCATTCAGAATAACCATGGCTAAATTTTAAATTATTATTATTATTATTATTTTTTTAAGATTTTATTTATTTATTTGACAGAGATAGAGACAGCCAGTGAGAGAGGGAACACAAGCAAGGGGGAGTGGGAGAGGAAGAAGCAGGCCCATAGCAGAAGAGCCTGACGTGGGACTCGATCCCATAACGCCGGGATCACGCCCTGAGCCGAAGGCAGACGCTTAACCGCTGTGCCACCCAGGCGCCCCAAATTATTATTAAATTCCAAATGGGATTGCAATATTATGCACTGCTTTATAACTCAACGTTTTTCTATTTTCTTTAATTTTTATATAACCATTTAAAATTAAAACATTTTCTTCCCTTGTGTGGATGCACCACAGTTAAGTAAATACTTGTATTTTAGGTGGCTTCCAATTTGTTATAATCAAATTACTTTGAAATTTAATTTAAACATTTTAACTTTATAGCAAAATGCCAGAAATGATGCTAAAGTATTTCTTTAGGGTAGTATAAGAAGTAAAATGAGGGTTTCTGTGTTAAAAGATTAGTAGGCTATCATGGTTTTTGGTACATCATGTTAAATTACAAATTTTAAGTGTACAGTATAGTATTAATTGTATGCACAATGTTGTACAACAGATCTCTGGAACATTTCACTTTGCATGACTCAAAACTCTATGCCCATTGAAGAGCAACTTTCTATTTCACCCTCCTGCAGCCCCTGGCAACCACCATTCAGCTTTCTGCTTCTATGCATTTGACTACTTTAGATACCTCATCTCAGTGGAATCATGGCAGGACTTGCCTTTCTATGACAGGCTTATTTCACTTACCATAATGTCCCAAGGGGCATCTAGGTTGTCACATATGACTGGATTTCCTTTTAAAAGGCTTAATAATATTCCATTGCATGTATATACCATATTTTCTTTATCCATTCATCCATCAATGGATATTTAAGTGTTTCTACCCCTTAGCTATTATGAATAATGCTGCAATGAATATGGGGGTGCAAATATCTCTTTGAGATTCTGGTTTTAATTCCTTCAAGTAAATGTCCAGAAAGGAGTTTACTGTATCATAGAGTAATTCTATTTTTAAGTTTTTGAGGAACCTCAGTGTTGTTTTTCATAGCAGCTGTAATGTTTAACTTTTCCATCCATAGTGCACAAGAATTCGAGTTTCTCTACATCCTTGACAAAATTTGTTATTATTTATTTATTTATTTATTTATTTATTTAATAATGGCCATCCTATTATGGGAGTGTGAGGTGATATCTTATTGTGGCTTTTATTTGCATTTCCCTGATGACTAATGATGTTGAGCACCTTTTCACATACCTGCTTGCCATTTATAATTCTTCTTTAGAGAAACAACTGTTAAAGGACTTTGCCCATTTTTTGGTTAGATTGTTTTTGTTGTTAGCTGTGGGAGTACCAAAAATGATTGTACTGGCTCTAGTGTGACTGGCTTCATGTTCACAACGGGTGTAGGAACCTCTTAACTGGATTCTGGATTTCTGAATTGGTTTGTGTATTGTCTTTGAATTGGTATTTTCATGGGGGAAGGAGGGTCTGAGGCTTCCCATTTTGCCATCTTACTGATTTCACTTCCCAATTTTAATTTCTTTTATGTATTGAGTGTAAGTTTTTAAAGCTTCATATGTGCTGCAGTCTTTTTTCCCACTCATTGTATTTTAATTTTGTTTATATACAAATGGACATTGCTTATACAATATTCATGCAGAAATATGTTGATCTTTTCATTTATGATTTCTGCTGGTGTCATGCATAGAATGATTTCCTCCATTCCAAAGGAAAATGTTTACCCTTATTTTTAAATTGTTGACAGTATCATTTTTATTTAAACTTTTAATTGATCTGAAATTTATTCACATGTAAGGAAAATGGTAGACATTGAACTTTGCTTTCCCCAAATACAATTTAATAATAAATCAATTTATTTTTTTGATAGATTTTATGAACCATATGTACCATGCCCTAAATAATGACATATGCATGGTATTTTAATCTTCTTGAATTTGCTAAGATTTGTTTTGTGACTTAACATATGATGTATCCTAGAGAATGTTCCCTGTATGCTTGAAAGAATGTATTCTGCTGTCATTGAATGGAATGTTCTGTATATATCTCTTAGGTCAGTCTGGTCTAACACATACTTTATGTTCAATGTTTCCTTCCTAACTTTCTGTCAGAATGATATTGTGGAGGGTGGGATTTTGAAGTGCCCTGCTAGTGTTGTATTGCTATCTATTTCTTTTTCTACTTTCAGATCTGTTTGTATTTCCTTTGTACATTTAGGTGCTCCAATGTTAGGTACATAGATATTTGAAAATGTTATATCCATTTGATGGATTGACCCCTTTATCATTATATAATAATGACCTTTTTGTCTCTTGTTGTAGTCTTTGGCTTAAAGTTTATCTGCACCTGCTTTCTTTGGCTTCCATTTACATGGGATATCTTTTTCCACCCCTTCATTTTTAGTCTGTGTGTATCCTTAAAGTTGCAGTGAGTCTCTTATAAGGTGGGTCTTTTTAAAATGAATTTAGCCATTCTATGTCTTTTGAATGGAGAATTTAGTCCATTTACATTTAAAGCAGTTATTGTTAGCTATGTTCTTACTACCGCTATTTTAATTAATTTCAGGCTTTTCTGTAATTCTGTTTTGTGTTGGTCTCAGCCTATTGATAGAGATATCTAGGAATGCCTGGAGCACTTACATGGGCCTGTACTACTTGTGTCAAGTCCCAATAGACATTTCCTCGACTGGAGTCAGTGTTATGCCTGGACTGGCCCTTGTGGTTCTTGTTATGATTGCAGGATGCACTTCAGCAACAACTGTTGGGAACTTTGAAAAAACAATATTTATTGTTCATGGGTCCTGAAGGGTACGTGGCATGGCTGGGGCCACACATTTTGCAGGTAGAGAGAAAGAGGTAGCACGGACCTGGATTCTGCATTTATTGGGGTTAAGGGTGGGTGTCTAGGACTTTGCAGCCTCACTCTTTATTGATAAACTTAAAATTAAATATATATATGCACACATATATATAAACTTTCAATTTTAGTATGTTTTCCAATAAACAAAAATAATAAAATAAAAAAATTACCTGTACATTTTTAATCACTGTCAATCTTTCCACACAGATCTAATCATACTGTTAATCTATGAATATGTATGTGTTTATGATTTAATGTATGAATATATATGTTTATGCATATATGCAAATACATAATTTTAAAAATAAAATTAGGTTATTACTTTTGGGGATAGTCTGTTATGTCAGTTCAAAATTTAATCGATATTAATGGAGGCATAACAATAGTTGCTTAAACAGATTAGGAGGTGTTTTCTTTCACGTAAAGAATATCAGAGATGGATAGTTCATGTCTGGGATGATTGATGGTGCCACAGACTCTTAGGAATCTAGGATTCCTCTATCTTTTTGCTTTTCCCTCTCTATTCTCTAAGTCACAACAAAGCTGCTGAAACTCAGTAATAAAGTCTGTTTTACAGGCTAGAATTAGAGGAAAAGTGACGAGGCAAAAGGAGCTTCAGATGAAGATATATTGGTCTTTAAAAAGCTCTCCTGGAAGGTCTTCAAACAACATTCAGTTACATATCATTGGTCAGTCCTTTTAGTTTTTAGCTGGCCTTTTTGCCTGTCCAGATAAAATCAAGGTTTTATTACAGGGGGGCAATGGATTATGGAAACTGACAATTAGTCTATGCTATTTCTGTTTACCATTGAATATTTTTCTATAACTACACATTTTTTTGGCTGTATATTATCTAGTTATATGGACACTATCATTTAACCAAGTCCCTGTGTTGGACATTAGTTGTTTCAGATTCTTCACTTCTATGAAGAGGGCTGTGATGAATATCCTCATAGTTGTATTTCTGTATATCTGGGTTTATATTCTTAGAATATATTTCTAGGAGTGGAATTGCTAGATGAAAGGATATGCATCATTTTAAGCCTTTTGATGGGAATTGCCAAAAATCAGGTTTCCTATCTTTGTGCATTTATCATTTCTTGACTTGTAATTTTGGACAAAATCCCATGATTTAGGATGGTGCTTCTCAAATTTTGTCTATTGCATCTATTTCCTCCTGCCATTAAAAAAATTCTTGTCAGAGTTAATGGGAAGACCAGCACAGTTTGTGATGAAATCCCATTGAGGTAGTCTAGTTTTGATTAAACATTATGAGTAAATTATTAAATCCTACAAAGAAAAGACATCTGCATTGCCATGTACATTAGCTTGGAACATAAACAAGGCTGCAGATAAGCTGGGGAATTGTTAGTGCTCCATGGAACACACTCAATCACCACTGTAAGAAAGGAAGAGATTGGTTTTTATGACCACTAAAATAAATTTCTTGTAAATGGTAGGAGTTTATTCTATGATATACTGAGATTTGTTTTAAAAGTGTAAACAGAAACATTTAGCTTTTATCAGCACCCCCCCCCGACAGACACATACACAGACACGCATACAGAGCCATTAAATTTGTAGGTGCAGTTCAGTGCCCATAAAATATTCCCAGGGTAGCATTTTGAAAATGTGGAGTGTAAGGCTTTACAGAAAATTACATCACACCAAGATGTGACTCTGATATGAAATTCTATTAAGATGAAATCCAAAGAGAAGAATTATCCCTGTTCTGTTCTTTGAAATTAATTTTGACTAAGCTTCCAGGGCAAGAGAGAGACCTGTCCCTCTTGGTGGGTGGAGACTTTTGGTATGCCAGTAGTAGTGAAGACATGTGAAAGTGTATGTTAGAATCAGGAATCATCAAGAAAAATACAGATCACCATGTAATTAAATTAAAATTAACAAATCCTTAATTTTGGAGTAAACTGAGGAAGCAAAGTAAAACAATAATCAGACAAATAATGACTGAAATCACACGCACCATATTATAGCCTCAACAAGAGATAAACAGATAAATCCTCTCTCACTCATTTTTCCCTTTCTTTCTTTCTTTCTTTCTTTCTTTCTTTCTTTCTTTCTTTCTTTTTGTTTTTTTGTTTTAGAGAGGGAGAGAGACAGAGAAGAGGGGAGGGGCAAAGGGAGAGAGAGAATCTTAAGCAGGCTCCATGCCCAGAGCGGAGCCCAACAGGGCGGGGGCTCAGTCTCACAACCCTGAGATCAAGACCTGAGCCAAAACCAGGAGTCGGAGGCGTAATCAACCGAGCCACCCAGGTGTCCCCTCTCTCACCCATCTTTATCACTCTTGGCCTATTTATATCCCTGTCCCTTGTTATTAAAGGTATTTGGCTTAAAGATTGAAAATGTATTTGTTAGATCTGGTAAATTTAGTCATATAAAGAACCTTTTTATATATGTGGTGACTATCATTTAAATTCTAGTATTTTATTACTGGATTTTCTTTTTTTTTCTTTATATATTTCTAAAGAAATCCCCAATAAATGTCAGTTTAAAGAAATTAAGTATTTTTTTCTAATGGACAAATGTATATGAAGCTTAATCTTACCTAAATTGAAAAAGAAAGAAAAGTAGAACCTAACCAGCTTAAAAAATATTCAGTTTTATGTATGGTTCAGTGTAGGCCTTTGAAATATTTGCTTTATTTTCAGTTTTGAGGACTTGGCCTCTTGGGCTCTCTTTCCTGCATCTACTACCTGAGATCAATCTTCACATCATCTCAGTTCCAAGGACGTCAGGAGCATATGTCTTGTTTTAATGGAATATCTCCCGAGATAAACCAGAGAAATCTGAGGTGACTCTACAAGGCTGCACAGTATATGATTTTGTATATATAGAAGATTGGATGATATTAGACATTGGATAACTTATTTTTTTCTTTCAGCTTTTTAAAATTTTTTCCCCAATTTTATTGAGATATGATTGAGATGCAACACTAAGTTTAAAGTGTGTAGAATGGAAACATTTACCACTTACAAAGAAGTATAATGAATAATACAGTTAACACCTGTGCACACAACCCAGTTTGAAAAGTAAAACATTACCAATACAGTTGAATTCCTTCTACGGTATATTCACATAATGGAATAGTAAACAGCAGTAACAATAAATGAAACATAGCACAGATATCAACAAGAATGAATTTTAAAAGCATAATGTTGAAATAAAAAAATGAAGTTGCAGAAGTACTACAGTAGGCCATCATATACGTATAGCACCCTACTGTAACATATAGCATATGTGATAAACTATATATAGTGTATCATATATCATATAGTGTATATGTTTATAGACATTATATATTATATATTTATTACATGTCTACATTTCATCCAAATATATAATATGTATCCCAATATAGTATATATGTTTATAGTTTAAAATATGAGAAACAGTACTGTATATTGCTTAACTTATTACTATATACTGTATATTGTAACTTATTACTATAACTTATTACATAAGTAGGTAAACATGAAGAAATATATATCTTGCTTATAGGAATATCGCTATCACTAAAGGAAAAGTCATGTTAACAGTACTAGCTAACTACGTAATGGAATAAAAATATTTGACTGCTTTAGGTTTTAAAAGTGAATATCAGGACTGATAATTAAATTCCTAAGAGTATATTGAGAGCTAGATAACATTGCTTGCTTAACCAGTGTTAGACGTTGAAATAACAATATTTTCCCGTTGATCCTCACAATCACCCTAAGAAGGCAGGTATTACTCAGAAATCACAATCCTATTACCTTCCACCCTTTCAGCCATTTCCCCTCCCCATCCCCACTCATTCCTTTTACTTTTGCCAATGGCTCCTCCTCTCTTCGCATTCCAACCTCACCATCTGCCTGAAGGGTCCACACAGCCTTGGAATCTATTTTCAAACTTCCTATTTTCTAAAACATGTCCCAGTGCCTTGTTACCTTCATCACCTCATCATCATGAGTAAGGATAATTATTCTCTTCTTTGGGTTAATTCATAAGTACCTCTGTTTTCATCCTTATCATAGTGTTTTAGAATTATTTATGTTATGGGATCTTCTCTTAGACTGTCTTATCCTTGAGTGAATAGACTCTGTCTTTATCTCTGGACTTCTGGAAGTTAGGATTATATTTCAATTTATAATATGTGTTTGTTAAATGGAATTGACCTATTTTCCTAAAAGTCTGGTTGGTGGGTAAGAAATATTTTTCTGCAGCAAAATAGTAAAAGAAGACTTTCTTTTGGGGACATAGCTTGCAATCTTTAATAACTCAGAGCACAGGGACTTGGCTCTCAGGATACGCCCACTCTCTGCTTAGATCTGAGGAGAGGGAGGGTTGGAAGGAAGGGGGAACTGGAAGGGAATCAAGAAGTGTATATGCCATAAGCTCACCTAAAATTATCCAGTCAGAAGCTGAGAGAATGCAAAGAATTGGGAAACACTGTTGAGTGACTTATGATTAACAAGGCTACGAGAAAAGAAAAGAAATAGGAAGAAAAGTTGTTGAGACGTAATTAGACGAACACAAATTTTTTACTTTATGACTCGTGTTTTCACTTGCCTCACCTTTTTTTTTCCTGCTTTTTTGTGAATTGATGGATGTGGAGGAGGCCCACAAATAAGCTAGAAAAATCAGGGTGTCTTATAAAATAGGAAAAATTGCAATCAGACTAAAATTCACTATTGAAAAACATGAAGGCTCAAAGTTAAGAAATAGATCATCATTAATTACTTATTTAATGTTTACTACTTATTTTAAGGTTGCAAAAGATTTAAGAAATGTAAGCCCTGGTCTTTGTTCTTAAGGTGTTATCACTTTGTTAGGAAGAGAAGGCTCATTTACGTGAAATAACTAGAAAATAGCATGGAATGTTTTGGTGGTGATTCTGTGTGTTGTAGCAATCCAGAAAGAAGAAAGGCCCTGCCAAGTGTCAACGTTGCCCTAGGAATGTGTGTGAATTATTTGTTCGCTCCTCTCAATAACTGAAAAGTACAGGCCGTTTCTTGTTTATGGATGAGGACTGTTGAGTGTCCAGGAGGTTAACAAATAGTAATAAAGCAAGACCATATAAACAGTCAATAGTAAATGTCTCTCACTTGCTTAAAAAATATCATTTTTTAGAATATCACATTTCCTACCAGATCAAGTCTAAACTGCTTAAGCAGGGAATCAAAGCTCTGCTGCTGAATGTTATGCTTCGATACTTCCAGGTGGCCAAGGTTCTGTTCTTGGAGCTGTTAGTACCTTGCCCTGTCCTTGGACAAGTTGCTGCACCTTAGTTGTTTTGTTGTTGTTGTTGTGCATTGTGGTATACAATGCACAACCTAACATTAACATAACCTAAAATTAACTATTTTATTTATTTATTTATTTATTTTTTTTAAAGATTTTATTTATTTATTCGACAGAGAGAGACAGCGAGAGGTGGAACACAGGCAGGGGGAGTGGGAGAGGAAGAAGCAGGCTCCCAGCGGAGGAGCCTGATGTGGGACTCGATCCCAGAACGCCGGGATCATGCCCTGAGCCGAAGGCAGACGCTTAATGACTGCGCCAGCCAGGTGCCCTAAAATTAACCATTTTAAAAGTGAACCATTTAGTGGCATTTACTATATTCACAATGTTGTATAACCACCACCTCTATCTAGTTCCCAAACATTTTGATCACCCCAAAATAATATTCCAGACCCATCAAGCAGTTGCTTCCCATTCCTTCCTGTCCCCTGCCCCTGAGCACCACCAACTTGCTCTCTGTTTCCATGGATTTACTTATTCTGAGTATTTCATATAAGGGGAATTACACAAGATGTGATTCTTTGTGTCTGGCTTCTTTCATTTGGCACAGTGTTTGCAAGGTTCAATCCATGTTGTTGAACCTTGCAAACACTGTGCCAAATGAAAGAAGCCAGACACAAAGAATCACATCTTATGTATCCGTGCTTGTTTCCACCTTTTGGCTGTGGTGAATATTGCTGCGCACCTCAGTTCTAATTGCAACAAAATGAGTGTTACAGACTAAATGTTCTTTGTCATCACTTCCATCTCCAATAATGGTTCTATAAACCTATTTTAGGTTTGAAAACTTCTTTTTACCCCACTTGACATTAAGTAGATGACCTCAAAATGCACATTGATCTTTCTTCCTCTCAATTTTTGTTCAGTTTCTTCTTCACTATTAAATAATTCTTTCATTAAAAAATATTTATCAAAAATCCTGCTCAATATTTGAGATTAAGGCCAAAATTTACCTTTCACAATCAGGCTTTCTTGATGTTCTATCTGCAAGTGATCTCTTCCTCTCTACACTTAGGATAAATTTTTGATTAGTATTAATTTCTCCTAATGTCATTTAATATCTTGTTCACATTCAAATACCTATATTTGTTGCTAGAATATTTTTATAGCATTTTTTGGAAACCAGCATTAATTAAAATTTAAGCATTCCATTTGGCTTTTACATCTCTTTAGAGTTTTTCACCTTTTTCAAAAAAATGATGAGCTCAAGCTCCCCCAAATGCTCAGGAGATTCCTTCTTCAACAACGAAGTTCAGAGGGTTTATGTAGCTATACCTAGGTGTTTCTATTGTTATTTCTGTAAATTATTTTTAGTGTAAGAAGAACTTAATTCTGGGCCTGAATTGTAGCTCATTTTATTCCAATGGAGCAAAGATTTGTCACCTGAGGTCTATAAGTTAAATTTTTTTGATTTGTTTTTTTTAAATCCATGTACTTTGAAACTATGCAAAATTGTAAGTGCTGTGGACTTCCCAGGGAAGAGATTTATACTTTTCATTAGATTCTAAAATGGGTACTTCGTCCTATTCATTGCATCATGGGAAAATTTTGACTCTTCTTCTGAATAGCAGAAACATTTTCCAGCACTGTTGCTAGGACTTTTTATGATATTGTAGTGGCATTTTAAACTTACTTAAAACATTTTCTATCTCAACCATCCTGCTTTTTTTATTCCTGCCTACATTACTTCAAGCTCCCTTTCATCTCTGTTGGCTTTCTTGTCTCATCTGTCATCTCTTATTTTATATTTCAAATTTTATTGAGAACAAAGGGAAAAGTAGATCCTGTTTAAAATGTACTTTTGTTTTCTATAGTAAAGCTCACTCCTTCTAACGCTTCTTCATCCCTTTGAGCACTACGTTAATAATGCCTTATTTTTTCCCAATTATTTCCAGAGACTTCATGTTGATTTTTATCTGCTTCTGGGTCTGATATTTTTTTCCATATAATATGGATAATTTTCTGGAATCCCTTCATTTTTCAACTGGGTGCAGCTAGATTTTTTCTCTTCGGTTGTAAGCAGGGTTATAATACATTTAATTTGGCACTGTCCATTCAGAGGAGTGTGAATGGGCCTATGGCTCAGGGAAGTCACAATATGAATGTGTAAATATTTGTAAATTCTCTGTTTGGATTTAACCCCTAGGGTAGGTAAAATAATGGTCCCCCAAAGATGTTCACATCCTAATCCCTGGAACCTATGACTATGTTAGGTTACCTGGCAAGGGAGAATTAAAATTGCACATGGAATTATGATTGCTAATCAGCCTGCTTTAAAATAGAGAGATTATCTGGGATTATCTCAGGTAGGCCCAGTGCAGGCTTTAAAGATAGAGGAAGAGGGCCATCAACTCAAAAATTCAGGTGACTTCTAGAAGCTGGGAAAGTCAAGGAAACAGATTGTCCTCTTGTGCCCGTACAAGGAATGTAACTTTGCCAACACTACAGTTTTAGCCTAAGGAAATCTGTGTCAGACTTTTAACCTATAGGACGATGAGATAATAACATTTCTGCTGTTTTAAATCACTGAATGTAAGGCAGTTGGTTATACCAACAATACTTTGGCCTGGCCTTTACTCCAGATATACTCTGTGGCTGTGTCCAGACTTCTTCCATGTGGGAGAGGAGTCCTTCCCTAGCAAGGTAGAAAGTCATCTCGCCATTTGATTTGACACGATCACAAGAAGGACCTGATCCTCCAGCACAGCTGCTTCACAACAGTGTTATTACACTGCAAAGAAAGGAAATCTACATGTTGTGCTGTTGTGATCTCATCTGTCCTGTGGGCCAGACTCATTCTTCAGCCTTTACTAAGGTGGTAACGACTTTTGCCAATTTCCTCTCTCTGAATTTTCTTTGACACATTTTTTTTTAACATGGAATTGAGAATTTGACTTGTGGTTTTTCTTCATTTTGCACTACTCTAGAATTCCTCTATCTTTCCAGAAAGGAATGGCCCTTGTTATTTCTTCTCTCCTCCATTTTTTGATCAAGTCAATTGTAAAAATTCAATGGGGTTTTAGACTGCTCAAGTAACCCTCTTACTTAGAAGCCCCTTTTATAAAGTCTGCAGTTCTGCTTCTCATAGGATCATATTAATAGAAATTAGTGTGTAAGTAAATTCTGGGACTTCTATGGATGGAAATTTGTCCCACGCCCCCAAGTATATGTTGAAACACTAACCCTCAATGTCACTGTATTTGTAGATAGGGCCATTAGGAGGTAATTAAGGTTAAGTGAGATTAAAAGAGTGGGGCTCTAATCTGATAGGATTGGTGGCCATATAAAAACAAGAATAAATCTCTTCATGTGTATAAAGAAGATGTCACGTGAGCACACAGTGAGAATGTTACTGCCTACAAACCAAGAGAAGAGGCCCCAGAATAAAACCAACTTTGCTGGTGCCTTGATCTTAGACTTCACAGCCTCCAGACCTGTGCGAAATAAATTTCTGTTGTTTAAACCAGCTCGTCTATGGCATTTGTTGTGGTGGCCTGAGCTGACTAAGACAGGAAAACGTGGGATTTAGAGGACTGTGTTCTGGGGGCATTCTCTGCAGGGTAGGAGTATGACTGGCCTGTGTGTAGGCAAGAAAAAAGATTATTTCAAGACATTTCTTTCTGGAGATCCAAGAGGCCTCAGCATGGTAGATTCTTCAGGTTTCTGTCTTTTAGATGACACATTTTTTTCCCAAGGAAGAATTGTTCCCAAAGACTAGGCATTGTTTAGAATTTTCTACCTATGGCACTTCTCTGTCAACATATCTCAATTTTTTATAAGATTGCAGCTTTAAGGGTGCTTCTTATGATAATATTTGAAATTCTTCCATGTTGCAGGTGACTTACTTCAGCCTCTGTAGAAAATACTAAGAAAGTAAATGTTTGTCATAAGACTTCTTGCCAATGCTTTTGCAGCGTAACAAGATTGATGGATCAGGTTGAATGAGGTAGATTTTGGCTTTGAAGCCAGGCTTCATTGCTTGCCAGTTTTGCAAAATTGTTGAAGTTGTTTAACTTTTCTGGGCTTTAGATTTATCATCTCTAAAATGGGAATAACTGTTAGTTAGCATGAGGGCTAAAAGAGATAATGCATTTTAAATAATTTAGCGTAGTTCCAGGTACATATTTAGGGCTCAGTAAATGGCAGCCATATTATCTATCTAAAAGAAGCAGTTGGTATGTGTTTCACTATCCCCTTCCTCCAAATATGTCCCTCTCAGGTACAACCTCTCTTTTTTCTCACCGTGGATTCATAAACAGTCTCTTTCCTGCAAATACATAATTTGGCCACATTTAGTTAGTTCTCTCTCACACACGTTCTTGCTCTTGCTCTTTAGGACAAACCGCATTTTTTCCAGTTTTAGGGGAATACAAAACTACAGTGAGCTGTGCAATAATAAGAAATAAATATTGGTCTCTGCCCCCAGTTCCTGACAGAGGGCTCCTAAAACCCTTGTAAATTTCTAAGTGATAAGAGCCCTAGGAACATCTTTTATTTTAATTTTTGGTTTTTGACGCCAGTTCCTGACACAAGACTCTTAAAAACCTTGTGAATTCCTGAGAGATAAGAGCATGAGGAGCACCTCTGGGTGGGCTCCTGGATGGCTTCTGGGATGGGATGGATCACCAGAAAGACCAAGTCATTGTTAGAAGCTTCAAATTTGTAACCTTACCCCTCATTCTCCAGAGAGAGAAAAGGGGCTGGAAATGGAATTAATGGTTGATCATGCTTACATGAGGAAGCCTCCATAAAAATCCAAAGGTTCAGAGAGCTTCCAGATGGGTTGTACATCCACATCCCAGGAGAGTGACATACCACAACTCCTCCTGGAAGGAAGCTCGTGTGTCTGAGACTCTCTCGTATACCTTGCCCCATGTATCACTTCCGCTGACTGCTCGTCTGTATCCTTTATCATGTCCATTAATAAACTGACAGACCTGTGTTTCTTAGAGTTCGGTGAGCTGTTCTAGCAAATAATTGAATCCAAGGTGGGGATCATGGGAATTTCTGATTTGTATCCAAGTTGCACAGAAGTTGTGGGTAACCTGGGGACCTACTACTTGCGATTGGCAGTCTTGTGGGACTGAGCCCCTAACCTGTGGAATCTGATGCTTTCTCTAGGTGGATAGTGTCAGAATTGAGTTAAATTGTAGAACACACAGCTGGTGTCACAGCAAATTGCTTGGTGGGGAAACCCCTGCTCATTTGGTGTCAGAAGGTTGTAAGTGTGGTAGTTGTGTGAGAGTGAAGGGGATACATGGGAGGAAGGACTGGGTTTTCCCTGTATAAAAGCAGAGCAGAAACAACAGGAACACATCAGTGTTTTCTCTCAGCCTGGAGCAGACTTGCTGTGCTATTGTTAACGGTTCCCTGATTTTCATTTTTTTTTCCACAAAAAGACACTTTTTGACTTGGACTTTTCTTAGCTCTCTGTCTGCAATTTCTTAATTAAAAAAGCCTCCATCTTGATCTCATTTGTGAATTTTCTTAATTATCCGTTTTGTTAATGTGATTAAAACTAACAGTAATTTGACATTGTCTATAGCAATTGCTTTTGAAGGATGTATCTAAATTTTATATTTAATTTTTTATTACATTATTTATCTGTCATAACCAGAAACTGAAATATTCCATATATCCATAAACACATATTTCCAAATACTCAAAACCTTTTCTTTCAGTTTCAAGTTGCTTTTTGTTATTTTTCGTAAAATATTTCTAAAGTTTAATGTATCCTTACCTGTCCTCTTCAACAGAGTACATTTTATTAAATTTAATACTTTCCTCATGGCTGTAATTCTTTGTTATAATAAAATATTTTGATGATGTAAGGCCCTCATGGTTTTTTCAGAAGGCAGTACTCTTTATCTCTTTTCCTGCCGCCCAGATGCATTTCTTTCTTCTATTGTTACTCTTATTTCTGATCCATTTGAGGTCAGTGATACGCATAGCAAGGCTTGTTGAGAGCTTTTGGGAAAGAAATTTCCTCTCTCTTAAGAGAAGTTCAAAGGAGAAGGGAGTCTCTTTTTTTTTCAAATGTCATTTGGTAGCTGGTAAACGTGGAACCTTCATGAAGTATGGCTGAGTATGGCAGATCCTGGGGAACTTCAAGGAAATAGAACCTGAGCTAAAACCTGCCCTACTTGCATAGTTTACTCATTTCCTTGATTATTAATGACTAATTTGAATTAGGTTTTCTCCCACTTTACATCAAAAGATTTCTAACATTATTATAGGATATGGAATTTATGTCATCTGTTTTAGCTATTTGAAAAGTTCACTTTTTTCTTGATCATAAGAAAAAACTGAATGTTTTATAAGGGCTGTGTTGCCATGATACATGTGATATTTCTTCCTTTATTTAATTTTGTAGACCCAGAACTTTTCTGGAATTTCAGATGTCAGCTATCCATATCAATATCCACCAGAGTCAAGAACTGGATCATCTTATAATCATCAATACTGTTACCTAGATAATTGTCTAAGAAATAACATTTTCTAATTGTCTTTAATTACTGCCTATGTTAATAATAATTCCCAAGGAAGGACTAAAATAGGAATATCTATTCATCTAAAATCATGATATGTCTAAAATTATCCCTTAAATTTCAGCTTTCGTGAAGCTAATTTATGTGAAAACAAAGTAAATAAATGAATAAATTTAGATACACTTTGTATATAAGTGGGCACAAGAAAAAGTTGTTTGAGGAAACAAATAAGACATTGTTTCTATAGACTGTTTCATCCTGACTTGGTACAACTTCAATTTTGAATATTTCAAGACACCCTATAAAATGTTAATTTCACCCAAAATTAACTTTAAATTTCATCTCAGAAGAACAGTAAAAAACCATTGGAAAAAAGGAATTGATGCATAAGGCTCTCTGAAATATTCATTGGAAAAAAATGTGTTGCTCTTTCTAATAGGGAGCGGTTTTCCCAACTGTGAGTCCAGTGATGTTAAAAATTTTATTTTAAGCACTTAAGCTTATGACTTTGATCTTTTGTTCCTTGGGAGGATTAATGTACTATGGTGTGAAAAAGAAGTTTGAGATATTTTACTGATTTCAGTTGATACAGTAGAAAGAAAGAAAATGAAGCATTCGTCCCCACTGAGAAGGAAGGAGTTAAATAGTGAGGGTGCAGGAAATCAAAGATAAATCCTATCTACTCTCTTATTTTTGAACACAATGGTTATAAGCTTCTGGCAGCTATTGTGTACAAATTTGAAAGGCTGTGAAATTTTGCCCAAGATTGGAAAGATTGCCAATGGAGTGAGAAATTGGAAAAGCCAGTTGGGGTTTCCTTCAGAACAGTACAAAAAAAAAGAAGCAGTATTTGTGACTTTAGGAAGGCCTTCCGTGTCTCACTTTGCCATTTACTTGCTTGTGAATTAAAAGTTTCAATAGGTTTTGGTAAAATCACTCCCCAGGAGCATATTAACCATTTAGATTAAAAATGAAAATCTGAAGGATAGACTGGTATTCCACAACCTGCAGCTCTAACTCACTCCAGGTTCAAGGGAGAAAGACCTCAGTTTTCCAGAATCTGAAGAGGATTACTACAGCTAAAGAACCTGGCTTTTAAAATGATTGCTTCCATAACTTTGCTATTATTCATAATCTCCTCAAGAACATGCTTGCTGACATTCCTTGGCATGTGTGTCCCCTTCTTTAAATATCTACATGACAGTCTATTGGGTCAAAGAAATGAAAATTTTAATGTTTTGACGCATGGTCAAATTGCCCTCCAGGAAGTGTATACCAGTTTTCTCATTCACCAGTAATGCTCCTGGCAACATTTTTGTAGGCACTCTGAAGGGTTTCATTTTCTAGAGCATGAATTTTATGAACATCAACTGGTAGATCACTAGTCATTCTGAAAATGACAAGCCTTAACAACCAATTGACATGAATTTAAATTATCTTGGTTTTCACTGTTGTAAGTTCCTGTTAAATCATAAAAAAGTCTCACTGGCACTCTCAACAGAAACTTGAGCCAATGTAGGATCTCCCTTTGGATATAGTTGTGCCTGGGATAATAGAATACTGGCCTTGCTTCATTGAGCATATCACATTGGAACTGAATGTGCATAGCTCAGCAACACAAAGCATTAGGTGTCATTATTAACAATTTTGTCAGTTTTATTGCCTAAACATTTTTTTGGATCTCTCTCTCCATCCTCCCTGTAACGTGCATTTAGGTTACTGCCTCCTCTTACTTGCACCGCTATGGTAGGTCTCGTAACTCATCCTGAATGTACTTTTGCCCTCTCAAATCTGTTTTCAATACTGAAGCTAGGGTGATATTTTAAAAATATAAATCTGATTGTGTCAACCATCTGCTTAACTAAAACCTTCAATGAAATCTCATTACTCTTTAAAGAAACAATCTGAATACTGCCTTTGAAACTGCATGTGATCTGATGCTGGGGCACCTCTGTGGCCTCATCTTGTTCTTTGTCCATCCTTCCTTTCTGCATTTCAGTCACACAGAAATTTTGATTTCCCAAATCTGCCATATTTACTTCTGTGTCAGGATATTTTTCACATACAGTTTCCTTTTCCCGATATACCATTCCTTTCTTCCCTGTTCGTCTCATAGTCTGTTCCTTACATCCTCTAGCTATCATCCCTAATGTCATTTAAGAGTTTCCTTGATCCCCAGACTATATCAAATGCTTCCCTTGTGGTCTTTCAAAACACCCTGCCATTTTTCCTGTAGCACCTACGGCAGTTTGGATTTACATATTTGTGTTGCTGTTTGACCACTCTCTGTCTCTACCATGAGGCTGTACACTTTATGAGATGAGAAAATGTGTCTATTGTTGTGTCTCGGGGTCCCAGGAATGCCTGTAACTTAGTAGATACTCAGTAAATATATGTGAAGTAATTGAATGCAAGACTTCAGAAGATCTGCTTCCAAAGGAAAAGACAACCAGAGTGATATTATGTAATAGAAAAATTTGAGACCAACCTGTAGGTTGATGGTTCCTAACCAGCAGTGATTTTGCCCTTCAGGAGACATCTGGAGGGCATTGTTTGGAGACATTGTTGGTTGTCACAGCTGGGAGGTACTACTGGTATCTAGTGGATACAGGACAGAATGCTGCGTGAATACCCTTTAAATGTACTGGAAAGCCAAGGTTGAGAAACCCTGCTGTAGAATGAACTCTCTTTGAAAGACAGAAAGTTGACCCAGAACAGCGAGAGAAGACTTTAGTAGTTTGATCTTGGTTATTAAGAACAGTTATAGACGAGTTCAATAGGTTGATCTTGGTTATTAAAGTCTTTAGTTCTGCTAACTCAATGGTGCTCAGCATTGAGACATTTCTAGAAACATGCAGGGGTGAAATTAAAATTATTTAACAATCAGTATAGCAGGGAGAGTGACTAATGAGAATGGATGTTGTTCAGATAAGAAAATCAAAACAAGATGTCACTACGAGCAGAATATCAGCCTTGGTTATAAACTATATGCCATCTTGTAGTTTCTTAGAATGTTAAAAACCTTAAGATATTTACTTGCAAAATAAAAATAAGCAAAGTGCTTTGTTAATACCAACTTACATGACAGTCTAAATTACATGCCAAGAATAATTTCATCATGTTTTCTGTCTTGCTTGCTCATGCTTATCTCATGTTGATTCAGTAAGTGGCTCTAGTTTACCCCCTCTTTAAGTTATGTTTCCTTTGCTTCTGCAGAGATTATATACATATTTCTGAGGATGATGCCATTCGCCCTAAATAGTGAATTCTAACCAGATCATGACATTGATTTTTCTTAGGAGACGGAATATCTTGCAACTCAAGAAAGTGATTATGACCGGTAGATAGATGTAGGCAGCTAAAGAAAGGAATATGGAAAGACAAAAAAATTGACGATAGAGAAGTCCTTTTGATTATAGAAAACAGGAGGAAATGATAATATTTTGAATCAACTGGTGCAGGACAGGGAGATCAAAGAATGTAGATACCAATAAGAATAGCACTGAACTTGAATCCAGAATAAGGATTGTCTCAAAATGCAGACAGACGAAAGGGTATGGTGCACTTAAGAGAAAAGTGTAAGAATGGCATGAAGGTGGCAGGTGGGGTCATGGTGACACAGAAGATGAACCACATAAGGGAAAATAGAGGCAGAAGAGAAGAAGGGAAAGCATGGTTGACTCTTGACCCTGTTCGTTTGGGATTTGTTAGTTGACTCCATGGGTTTGCCTTTGGTGCCTCAGGATCAGATTTAATTAAGGGATTGGGGTCAGTTCATTTAACTGAGCTCCCTTCTGTGGGAGCTCAATCCTGAGTGTCTCAGGGCTAATTCCCCACTTACATGGGCACTGTACTGGGGCAAAGGAAACAATTTAAGGTTACACCTAAAAAGTCACATCATCCTTACCTTCTAATTTTTATTTCTTGTTACGATAGCACATAAACCTATTATAAAAACAAAAAGGACATGTCAGACACAAATATCAGTCACCTGCCTACCCTCCTCACCCCTTGAGTTCATCACCTCAGACATAAGCACTTTCAACTTTTCCGCTCTTTCTCCTTGTATTTAAGTCCATATTTCTATTTTTATGTTTATATTCCTTTTTCTTAACTTTTCTATTTTAAACACTACCTATACTTCTTACTTTGGAAGATAAAGTTTTTTCTCTTACCTTACTTCCTACCACCCAATTTCATTACCTCACAGTTTTTGGTTAAATCCGTATTCAATGTGTAACTTGTTATTAATTGGTAAATATTATTTATGGCTGAACCAAGTATTATTATGTAGCATATTATTAGACGCTTTTTATATAATTTGTTTTTTTTTAAATTTTCTTTGAGTATAGTTGACACACAGTGTTACATTAGTTTCAGGTGTACAACATAGTGATTCAACCTCTCTATACATTATGCTGTGCTCACCACAAGCGTAGCTCCCATCTGTCACCATACAACGCTGTTACCATACCTTTGACTGTATTCCCTCTGCTGTGCCTTTTATTCCCGTGACTTACTCATTCTGTAACTGGAAGTGTGTAACTTCCACGCCCTTTAACCCATCTTTTCCATACCCTCACACCCCCCCTCTTGGCAGCTATCAGTTTATTCTTTGTATTTGTAAGTCTGATTCTGCTTTTTGTTTGTTTATTCATTGGTTGTTGCTGTTTTTTTTTCTTTCTTTTTTTTTTAGATTCCACTTATGAGTGAAATCATATGGTATTTGTGCTTCTCAGCAGATTTATTTTACTTAGCGTAATACCCTCATTACTCTGTAAGTTCATCCATGTTGTTGCAAAAGGCACAACTTCATCCTTTTTTATGGCTGTGAAATATTCCTCGTGTATGTGTGTGTGTGTGTGTGTGTGTGTGTGTGTGTACACACCACATCTTCCTTATCCATTTATCTATCAGTGAAAGTGTAGGGTTTTTTTGATCACTTAATAGTGCTATTATTTTATAACTTATTTAGTTTATTTTGAATCAGCTAAACAAAGGCTGTGTGAAAATATATAATAAATAAATATATGCATATGCGTGTATACATATATATTGGTATATATGTGTACGTATATATGTATCAGTGTATATATGTACATATATTTTATGTATGTGATTTTCTATATTGTCAGCCTGTCATATAGTATTAATAGATTCCATTTTTTCCCTTGAAGACAGCTGTTTTGTACTACCTAACATTCGCTCCGATTCAAGTTTATTTCTCCTTAAGCCCTCCTCCTCCTGGGATATCCATTTCTGTCATTTTTACATACCTTGTGCCTTCCATTGCATTGGCTTACCTCCTGAATCCCATTCCTTGTTTATTCTTCTCATTTGTTGGAACACATTCTCTAGGAGATTTCTGAGAATGGATGTGTAGGAAGTGGGTTTTTGGGAATTTGCTTATCTGAAAAGGACTTCATTGTATCACTACAAATGAATGATATTTGACTTTACATAGAATTTTAGGTTGAGTGAAATATTTACTTATAATTTTGAAGGCATTGTTCCATTATTCTCAAGAATCTCAAATTACTTTTGAGATGTCTGGTACTTCTTACTACTCTTGAGGAGTCTTATGATAAAAGACTCATATTCCTTTTAGGATCTATTGTTTATCCCAAGAGCTCTCAGATTGCACGGTGATGAGCACTTAAAAAATAATTTTCCTGGGATGCCTGGCTGGCTCAGTCAGTTAAGCGTCTGCCTTCAGCTCAGGTCATGACCCGAGGGTCCTGGGATTGAGTCCCACATTGGGCTCCTTGCTCAGAGGGGAGTCTGCTTCTCTCTCTGCCTGCAGCTTCCCCTGCTTGTGCTCTCTTTCTCTCTCTCTGACAAATAAATAAATAAAACCTTTAGAAATTTTTTTTTTCCCTGGGGGCTCCTGGTTGGCTCAGCTGGTTGGGTCTGATGCTTGATTTTGGCTCAGGTAATGATCTCAGGTTTGTGAGAGGGAGCCCGGCCTCAAGCTCAGTGCTCAGCAAGGAGTCTGCTTGTCTCTCTCCCTCCCCCTCTCCACCTCCCCCTGTTCTCTCTCTCTCTCTCTAAAATAAATAAATAAATAAATAAAATCTTAAAAAATATAATTTTGCCAGACATTCAGTGGGTCTTTGACTTTGGAGACACCTAACTATTAACTGTGGAAAACTTTAACTTTAAAAATAATTTTTTTTCAACATTTTCTCTGTTCCTACTTCCTGTAAACATCACTTTGATGTTGGATCCTGGATAGATGTTTGGTTTTATTATTTTTCTATCTCTCAATTCTGATTTCTACTTTTTGTGATTTCTTCTTTACCTTTCAATGCTTTCATTAACGTTTCTCACTTTTCTACTATGATTTCCTCTTTAAAATAATGTGTTTTTATTTAATTATTTCCTATCATTCTACTGACACTATTAATGATAGGATCTGTGATAATATAAATGTATTATATTACTAATTATAGCTTTTCTTCTTATTTCAGCTTTATGTTTGTTTTCTATGAGCTCCTTGCTATGTTGTTTTTTTTAATTTCTGTCTTTCATGGTAGGAGATTTCTTAAAGGTCTGGTGATTATTGACTACGGACTCACATGGGGGACTGAGGCAACTCAAAAGCCCACTGGAAGTTGGGTATATGGGTGGACTTGTCAGTGGTGTGTTTACATGTGTGCCTACTTCCCATGAAAAAGTGCTAAGGAAAGTACACCCACCGCTCACCACCTTCTGTGGTGGGGCTGGGAAGTTATAGTCACTGGTTTGCCAGGACAGGGGACCTGAAGGTCTCACTACTCCTTATAAAAGCTTTTAAATGATCTGATTTTCAGTCTTTTGCCAAACCCCTGATACCAAGTGACATGAATTCTTTTGGTATTTTTCATGTGGCTTCTTGTTGGCTCACCAGCCCCCATCCTCCAGAAGGTTAAGTTTCTGTTTTCAACTACCTATTGATTTACCCTCTTTAACATCTGCTTTCTGATTTTGTTGGTTCCTCTCATCTGCTATCACTTGGTATCTCGTTGTCCTTGTCCTTGTCCAACTAAATTTTTTGTCTGTTTGTTCTTAGTATGTCATTGAGAAGGGTTTTTTTTTTCTTCACAGATAAACACCAATGTTCAATCTTCCATGTTTAGCCAAAACTCAATCTTAATTTTGTTGATTTCAAAATAAATGCACAGGCACTTCTATAACATGCTAAAGCGACAGGAAATTGAACTACATTCAAGTTACACATATTTAGTTATAATTGTTTCAGGAAAATGAATAACACCAAACAAAATGAGAGAGAATGAATTTAAACAGGTGATTCTGCTCACCACATGCTTGATGACATGCCTCAGAAATCTTACTCAACTGGAGAAATAAGTGTTTCTCATTGCAGGAAAAAAATATGCCCATTTTGGATTTACTGAAATAATATTAGCTATTTTCCTAGGCTATTTCTTGAGAATTAGTTGAACCAAAGCGTTTACCTTTAAACCTAATTTCAGTGCATGAAAAAGTTCTGTTGCTTAGGAAGATTTGGGGGGTCTTAATAAAATTCATTTGGGAGGTTGCTTAATAAGGCAGTTAGTAAAATACTATAACTCTTTCATAAAACCTAGGCTTTTGTTCAAGATTAAGATGAAACAAATAAAAAGAAAACAAAAACATCTCCGATTTAAAAGAAACTCTAAGAAGTAGAAGCTAAGTAGCTTGCTGAGCAAAGAGAAGGATAAATACCAATTTTAAGATATTTTTTATATCACCTATTTGTCATCTTTGTTATTTCTCTTTCTCTTTATATGGTCCTCTTTTAGATTGGAATAGGATCAAGGGTGGGCTGTTAATCTGGTTTAGTGCTGTCCAATCTGGGATTTTTTTCTCATCAAATACCAGCATGCTGAGTTAGGATGTACCATAAGGGGAAACTAAGGGAGCCTCTGTTCTGATCTAAGGATTTCTTCTGGAGCATTTGTGACTGGATTGACAGCTGGCACAATTTTTCATGGAAGCCCAATTCACAGCTAAAGAATTAAACTCCCTTAAAGTGGCTCTTTATTCCAAGCCGATCCAGAATTAATTTTTAAAAATTCTTTCCTGTTTGTAATAAAAAACTTAAGACTATGACATTTTCCTCTGAGTATGGCTTTTGCTGTGCACCATCATAATTTAAGCAATAAAGAACTCACTTTTAATCATTACATATCCTGCCTTTCATAGACTTTATGAATACTTGATATGTTTTTGAAATTTCTGAAAGTCAGGAAAGTTTATTTTTAATTAAAAATATGGAAAATAGGAATAAAAATGTAACAGGGACCCATATTCTTTTTTGTACTAATAACTGCTTAAAATTTTTTTTAAAAAAAATTCCATTTAGTTAGCATATAGTGTATTATTAGTTTCAGGGTAGAATTTAGTGATTCATCAGTTGCATATAACACCCAGTGCTCATTCCATCGAGTGCCTTCCTTAATGCCCATCGCCCAGTTACCCCATCCCCCCACCCCGTTCCCCTCCAACAACCCTCAGTTTGTTTTCTAGAGTTAAGAGTCTCTTATGGTTTTCCTCCCTCTCTGTTTTTATCTTAATTTATTTTTCATTCCCTTCCCCTACATTCAGCTGTTTTGTTTCTTAAATTCCAAATATGAGTGAAATCATATGGTATTTGTCTTTCTCTGACTGACACTTATTTCACTTAGTATAATACACTCTAGTTTCATCCATGTTGTTACAAATGGCAAGAGTTCATTCTTTTTGATGGCTAATATTCCATCACCCACACATACATACACACACACACACACACACACACACACACACACACACACACACATCATATCTTTTTTATCCATTCATCTATCAAAGGACATCTAGGTTCCTTCCACAGTTTGGCTATTGTGGACATTGCTGCTATGAACTTGGGGTGCAGGTGCCCCTTTGTTTCACTACACCTGTATCTTTGGGGTAGATACATAGTAGGGCAATTGCTGGGTCATAGGGTAGCTCTATTTTTAACTTTTTGAGGAACCTCCCTACTGTTTTCCAGAATGGCTGCACCAGCTTGCATTCCCACCAACAGCATAAGAGGGTTCCCCTTTCTCTGCATCCTTGCCAACATCTATTGTTTCCTGAGTTGTTAATTTTAGCCATTCTGACTGGTGTGAGGTGGTATCTCATTGCGGTTTTGATTCGAATTTCCCTGATGCCGAGTGATATGGAACATTTTTTCATGTGTCTGTTGGCCATTCGTCTGTACTCTTTGGAGAAGTGTCTGTTTATGTCTTCTGCCCATTTCTTGACTGGATTTTTTGGTTTTTGGGTGCTGAGTCTGATAAGTTCTTTATGGATTTTGAATACTAGCCCTTTATCTGATATATCATTTGTGAATATCTTCTCCCATTCTGTAGGTCGCCTTTTCATTTTGTTGATTGTTTCCTTTGCTGTGCAAAAGCTTTTTATCCTGATGAAGTCCCAATAGTTCATTCTTGCCTTTGTTTCCCTTGCCTCTGGAGACGTGTCTAGCAAGAAGTTGCTGAGGCCGAGGTCACAGAGGTTGCTGCCTGGGTTCTCCTCTAGGATTTTGATGGATTCCTGTCTCACATTTATGTCTTGCATCAGTTTTGAGTCTATTTTTGTGTATGGTGTAAGTAAGTTGTCCAGTTTCATTCTTCTGCATGTGGCTGTCCAATTTTCCCAACACCATTTGTTAAAGGGACTGTGTTTTTATTTTAAAGTTACCATAAATAAGCATTTATCCATTATATATAGTTCTGTCCTTTTCTTTTTTATCAACATTATGCATTTAGGATTTATCCAGTTAGGGGCACCTGGGTGGCTCAGTTGTTTAAGGGTCTGCCTTCATCTGGGTTCATGATTTCAGGGTCCTGGGATTGAGCCCAGCATCAGGCTCCCTGTTCAGTGGGGAATCTGCTTCTCGCTCTCCCTCTGTTCCTTCCCCCTGCTTGTGCTCTTTCTCTCTCAAATAAATAAATAAATAAATAAATAAATATCTTTATTTAAAAAAAGATCTTTCCAGTTGGAAATATATAGCATGAATTCATCCATTTTATCTGTTGGAATGTGCCCCTTCTATGAATATTCAAAATTTTATATATATATATATTACCTTAATGATGGGCATTTAGGTTGTTAATAAGTTTTATCACTGGGAACACAGCACAAGTGTTGCAGTGAGCATCTTTAAGGACATGTAAGAGATACTTGTCCTGAGGAACGTAACTGGAGATGGAATCGTTCATTGGGTTTGCCATTATGTCATCCACTCTGTAGAGTATCTATCTTTATACATACAGGTTCCTTGCATCCTACACCTGCATTAAGGAGACTTTGTTGGTGGAGAATTGGTACAGCCACTATGGAAAAAAATATGGAGGTTTTTCAAAAAATTAAAAATGTAACTACCTTATGATTCAGCAATTCCACGTCTGGATATATATCTGAAGGAAATGAAATTAGGATCCTCAAAAAGTATCTGTACCCTCATGTTAATTGGAGCATTATTTACAAGAGCCAAGACATGGAAACAATTTACATATCCATCAATAGATGAATGGGTAAAAAAGATGTAGTATATATACATAATGGAATATTATTCAGCCATAAAAAGAAGGAAATCCTGCCATTTATGACAATATGGATGAAACTTGAGGACATTATAGTGAGTGAAATGAATTAGAGAAAGACAAATAGTGTATGATCACACTTATATGTGGAATCTAAAAAACACCTGAACTCATAGAAACAGAGAGTAGATTGGTGGGTTGCAGAGGCTATATGGTCAGGGAAATGGGTGAAGATAGTAAAAGGGTACAACTTCCAGTTATAAGTTGTTGAACAAGTTCCAGGATCTAACTAACAGCATGGCGTACTGTATCATATACTTGAAAGTTGCTAAAAGAGTAAATTAAAAAAAAAAGGGGGGGCACGTGTTTGGCCCAGTCGTTAAGTGTCTGCGTTTGGCTCGGGGCATGATCCCAGGGTCCTGGGATTAAGCCCCGCATCAGGCTCCCTGCTCTGCTGGGAGCCTGCTACTTCCTCTCCCACTCCCCCTGCTTGTGTTCCCTCTCTCGCTGGCTGTCTCTCTCTCTGTCAAATAAATAAATAAAATCTTAAAAAAAAAAGTGACTGTGAATTGATGGATGTCTTAAGTAACCTTATTGTGGTAATCATTTTACAATATATACATATATAAAATAATGATGTTGTACACCTTAAATTTATACAACATTGTGCCAATTATATCTCAGTAAAGCTGGAAAAATAAATTCATTAGAAGGAATTAAAAAAAAAACAACTTTGTTCTTTTGCTTGTGTCAGTTGCCCTCTTTTAACTGCTACTCATCTGACAATACCAGTGTTTTTAAATCTCCCCTTAATATTGTCTTCCTATCAATTTCTTAGTATGTTCTTAATAGTTTTTACTTTATTTATTTTAAGATTTTATTTATTTATTCCACAGAGAGAGATAGCGAGAGAGAGAGAGAGCACGAGCAGGGAGAGCAGCAGGGAGAGGTAGAGGGAGAAACAGACCCCCCGCTGAGCAGGGACCCGGTCCGCTGTGGGGCTCGATCCCAGAACCCTGGGATCATGACCGAAACTGAAGGCAGATGTTTAACAGAGTCACCCAAGCACCCCCATTTTTACTTTAGATATTTTGATTCTGTGTCATCTGGTATGGCATCCATATGACAATTTGATTTTTCTCATAGAATGCATTTTAGTTTAGATGTTTCTCTATTTTTGATTTTAATCAAAATAATATATTTTCTTTTTTATTATTGAAGTGTATTTTATTACTGAAGTAGCTGACATATAATGCTATGTTAGTTTTAGGTGTATAACATAGTGATTTGACAATTGTCAGAATGGCTAGTATCAAAGACAGTAAATAATGCTTTCTTGTCCGTTGGCATATCTTTGCTTATTCTTTCATCTTAACGTTTTTGAGTCACTTTATAAAGAATGGTTTTCACTGATTCCCATAAATCAATGTCTTCTTCTGAAAAAAAAAATTAAGGAAGACCGTATGCCTTTCACATTTGTTGCCAAACAGACACAATCATGGCTTTTTTGATTACCTGATGCTTTTGTTATAAGCTTTATGTCTTTTTCTATATGGACTGATTATTTAATTTTTTTTCTTATAATTTGGACTGTGTATAGTCTGCTTTAAATTCTAATGATTATTTTCTTTTTAAAAAATAAATAACTTTATTTATACTTTTCTAATAATCCAGAACAAAAAGTTAACTGCAATTCCTGAAAGTTCTTTAAAAGAAGGTGTGGTGAACTGTATACCTTCATTCATCCTTTCCCTCCATTCATTTCTCATCTTGCCGATACAATCTGGGATTTTTGTTACAATTTATTATTTATGAAGTACATTGTATATCTTTTTATTAAAAATAATTTCTACCATATACTCTCTTTTGTATCCTTATATACAATAACTCTTTTTATTTACTTGTAAATTTTAACAGTTATTATAAGCCTGGTAGTTCTTTTATACTAAACTTTCTGCACTCATTAATTCTTTCATTTGGTCCCTTTCTTGGTTTATGGGTGAATATCTTCAAGTAACAGAAAGTCTTTGACAACTAAAATTTCAGGATATTTAAATACCCTTTACTGCATATCTATTGCTTTATATGTGAATGTCAATTTTTCAGTATAAAAAATTCTTAAGGTGCAGTTTTCTCCCAATCATCCTGCTCTTGACATTTCTCCATTTGTTTTCTGTTAACTAATGTACAAGGAGAATTGTGAGGTTATCTTGATTTTCTTCCTTTATAAGTGAATGTTTAGATTGGTACATATAAGAGTATTTGTCTTAAGATTTTTATCTTAAGATTTAAGATTTTTATTTTAAGATTCCTCTTAAATGTTGGCCAGTTTTTAAAAGGTTAAACTCAATGAAATTGATATCTTTAATTTTGGTGTCCGTTTTTTTTTTAAATTGATGTGTAGTTTTTTTTTTTTTTTAAAGATTTTATTTATTTATGTGATGGAGAGACAGCCAGTGAGAGAGGGAACACAGCAGGGGAGTGGGAGAGGAAGAAGCAGGCTCCCAGCGGAGAAACCAGATGTGGTACTTGATCCGGGAAGGCCTGGATCACGCCCTGAGCCGAAGGCAGACGCTTAACGACTGCGCTACCCAGGCGCCCCTAACTGATGTGTAGTTGACAAACAATGTTAGAAACTGTCATTTCATAGGTCACAAACCACTAAATAGTAGCAATTTCACATAGTCCTTCTTGTATATGGCACAAAATTTTGATCTGTATGTTAAGATCTTCCTCCATCCCTAAGAAGTTCTAAGAAGTTACCTTTTATTGCATCTTTATATATTGTTACTTTTAGTCAGTTTTTTGTAAAGCGGATTTATTATCTTCTGTTACAAAAATCCTCTTCTCTTTGATTGCTGTCTTTTTGGATTTTGCCCATTTCTTTTACCTTTAAAGAAAAAATACTTTTTAAAACATATTCAAATTTCTGATTCAATCAGTTTCCTTCCCCTTTTGTTGTTGTTGTTGGTAATTCTTACCGGACCATTTTCATCACAGTTTGTAGCCTCGTGGTCACTTGCTTTATAGAGTATATGTTTCATTTAATATCTGGGGTGTAGAAGGTAGATGCTGTCTAAAATTTACTCATATTTCCTATGGTAATTTACTTTAAAAATATATTCTAATTTAATTCTTTCATATAGTGCTGTTGCAAAATTTTTTAACTTATTGAGTTCTTTCCCCAATTTCCTCTTTTACAAAATGGGGTGGGTCTATCCTCGTCTACTCTTACCCGGCATATGAGGCCATTTTTTTCTGTTAATTGTGGGGTGGGAAAGATTTAGGATCCTTCTTCTTAGGCTGGATGCATGGATAATTCAGGTTTATACCTCTAGGTTTCCAGCAGACTGAATTTTAAGAGCAGGAAGCTAAGCAATGTCAAGTTCTGGCAAGGAGGCTGTCTCTTTGCAACTTTGTTTTAGTGCCTGGTAAAAATTATATAGCAGGGGTGAAAACATATCTGGTTTCTGGTTTGAACTAGATTTTGTTCTAGTATTTGATAGCCAATTCCAGTTTCTTTCTTGATGTCACTGTTGGCTGAGTAGAAAAATGTCTTGCCTCATTAGAAGAATGACCCTTCAGTTAATTCAACACAATGTGTTTCAGCCCAGTGTTTCAGGCCAATATGCTAGGGCAAAACGGGGTCAAAAATATTCCTACTGCTTGCCAACTTTTATTTGGGTGTTCATGCACCTGGGCTCCCAGTCGTGGCAGAGCTGCCACAAAGACTACTGACCTAAGGGAACGGTCTCTGGTTGATCGGTCTCATCTCTCTCACTGCTTATTCTTAGAGTCAGACTCAGTCAGAATTATTGCTGAGGCTCAAAATGGCTTCTTTAATTTTTTTCTGAAACAATGCACTGCTTTCTCCAAAAAGCAGTGGAGTATATGATACAGTGTGTAGTTATTTCCTTCAGTTCTGCCTCATGTACACTATGTATGACAGAATTCCCTAAAATGTGTGGGGTGAGTCTGGGCCCTAGTTTCAAGTTTCAGGACTCTCTACCCCCGTGCTCTACATTTTTGTCTTTATGGGGGTGTGAGGAGAGTTAGCAGGGTGATGGAAGGTAAACATATACCAAGTCCTCTGCCACATTGTTCCTGGAGCTATCTCTTTGATACTTCTGAATTGGGGATGCCGTGGCTGTGAAAGGTGAAGATAAGCTCCTAAGCATTTGTATTGGGAACTGTTTCCTGAAAATGGAAATTACACTATGTAACAGATGAGACCACCTCCACCTTGACACATGAAGATAGATTTTTGGACACTGGGATTTTATTATGAAATAATAATTAAGTCACTGTTGTGTGCATTTTTTGCGATCTGTGAAATGACCGTGAAATATGTCAAATTTTTCCAGGAAGTCACCATGAAATCAGCACAAAATTTCCATCAAAAATGGACCACTGTTGATATTAGAGATAGGATTTCTGGAGGCATTATATCTGTGCTGCTCTAATTAAATGTTTCTTGTCAGAAGGAAAAGCTTTTGTTACTTTTTTAGAACTAATTTCATAACTGTATGGCCTGGGCATAGGAGGTTTGCTTGAGATGAGATGGCAAATACAGTCCTGTGGGGTCCTGTTGCACTTTTAGTTAGGATCTTGTGACTGTAAGTAAAGAGACCTTTAATAAACCTTAATTTAAAGGACAGAGTTTGCCTTATGTATTTATAATCCAATATGACTTGTCTCTTTTTACTTCCCCCACACAATCTGTTTTATCCAATATGGGCTTCCTTTAGCTTTCCCACACTCAAAACCTACTACTCCTATGGTTAGGTGTTTACACTCTCCATCGTGTGCCAAGTCAGATGCTTTAAGTTAAGAAAGGTGTAGAATTGCTGGTCTAGCTGATCATGCTAAGCAATCTACATGTCAGCCTATTCACTCATCTTTAAATTCAACTAGAATCACAAATCCCAAACTACTTTAGTCTCAAGTGTTAGAGGCTATCCAGGAACTATTTACATTTAAGTTTTTAAAGCTACTTATATTCAAAACTTTTTAGAAAAGTATTCATTTGAAATGGGTGGTAGTAACCTGTATATGTTAATAAAAGCATCCAGTAATTAAAATTTGTTTGATAATTTAAAAATTATCATGGATATAGTCAATATTTAGGGAAAATATTTTACAGGGGAAAATATTCCCCTTGTATTGTGAGGTAAAGATAAAATTCATGTAGAGGATTTTTGTAAATTCGTTTTTATATATTCTTACATATTAATTGATAAAATCTGAAAGGATATATACCAACATGTTAACAGTGCTTTCCTTTGGATGATTTTAATGCCTTTCTTCTTTTTGTTTATCACTATTTCCAATTTTTTTTCTATATAAACATGTATTACCTGTGTTCCAAGTGTAAACGGAAGAGAAAATTACATATAACACATATATTTTAAAACATTTCTAATTTAACTCTACTTGCTGCTAGCAATTTCATATCGTTTGGCTTGGCTCACTGAGCTTCTCAAATGATACCAGGCTGTTTATATTAGAGAGTACTACAAATTGGATAACCAAAAATCTCCTAGAGAGAGCCCATAAAATGACATGGTTGGATGGAAACCTGAACAGATGGGCTAACTCTACCATGTGCTGTATTAACCCTGCTGTTCTCAGACTCGTGGCCAATAACACATTGAAAAAGTACAATTCTAAAAATAAGTTGGTGAAATGGAAGATGGTTAAGCAGTTTAATCTGTGAGTTGGGACTTAGTGGACAGGCACTTGTTGAAATGCTACACTCTTATTAAGACCATTTTTTTTACAACTATGAAAATACTTGTGCTTCAGAGGAGTTCTGGAAAGATGAACTCTAATGGGGGATGAGGGAACGGTAAACCAGCATGTTTCCAAGCGGTTTGACTGGAGTCAGTATATTACACTGGAACAGAGTAAGTGGAGCCTCATTATGTATATGATGATGATAAGCAAAGGGAGAGTGGAGTTGTAATTGGCTAAATAAAAAGGATAGGATGGCTTCCTGATCTGCATGTTCCAGTCACTGGTTGGCAACCAGTGGCAAAAATACACATAGTACTGTAGAAAAAAAAGTTTCTGTTAGCCCCACTGTCCAATCATCCACCTGAATTAGAAAAAAGAGTTTAAAGAACTGTGTTGTCAGAGTTTAAAATAAAACTGCAAGTAAGAATAGAAATCTGCAACGTTTGGAAATACTCTTAAATAACTAGTTGATGGTCTATTCAATGTCAACAGAGACCAACAGAGTCATTTAGTAGTATAGTAACAAGAGAGGAAGGGCAGGAAATTTCATTTTGAGCAGGGAGCAAGTATAGAGGCTGTGTTATCAGAAAGTCTGGTTTCTTGTCACACATCTGTCATTAGGAAGATTTATAACCTTGAAAATATATTGCTTATGTTCTATGATATAGTGTCCTTTTGTTAAAAAAAAAAGAGCTAAATAGATGAAATTCAAAGTCCTTCCCAATGTTAAGATTCTGTAAAAAACGTACATGTTAGAATTAGTTACTTCAAGTTGAAGTTGTCTAGAAGGATCTCAACCCACAGAAGATGAAGTTGTGATGATATGGTATCCAAAGGCCATTTCTTAAAGACATTTTGCAAATTTAATGGTTAGCCTGATAAAGGGAGTTGGGATGTTAAGTTAGAGAGCCTCTTATCTGAAGTATAATGAAAGAATGGTCCTCTTTTAGTCACACTTTGTGTTTAGTCATGGTTGAAGACCTGTGTGGGCTTCAAGTCCCAAACTCTGATTAATGATTTAGCTCTATCCAACTCACTTCTGCTTTTCCCTGCCAGAAACCAGACTACCTCCAAATGACTAATCTGGCATTGCTGTTGGTGAGAAACCAGTCAGGGTTATCTGGAATATATTGAAAGATTACATTCTTTATTTAACCCCAAATCAAAAGCATAAGCGCAGTCACATTAGGATAAAATGATATCAGAAACTAATTTGGGTTTTCTTGGAAGATTTGAGTTGAAAACCAATGGTTTCCAGCTTGTTCTTGGGAACTACTTTTAGATGAGCTTCCAAACATGCAGTATGTGATTTTAAAGAATTTCAAGACTGCTATTTTATCAGCATAAAGATTTAAGTGGTTACTGGTAAAACTGATTGAATTGCCTAAAGAAATTTCATGAGTTGATAAACAAAACAACACAATATATAGTAGCTATAATACTCATTTCATCTTGTTTAAATATTTTCTGTTAATAACAAATTAATACCATCCCATGAATCTTTGCTATGAAGGAAAGGTAAGAGGATGGAGATATAACTATGAGAAACACTAGAAAATAAAATGACCTTTAGAAAGAAAATTAAAGTTATAAGTATTTAATGGAATTAAAAATAATAGAGATGGCATCATTGGGCATTGGATTTATGCAAAAAGGGGTCATTGAAAGCTAGAGAAAGTAGGCTCAATGACATGGTCAGGAAAGAAATACTGTTTTTATTACATATTTCAATATGATAAGGATGCCATTGATTTATAAATTGGAGTGGATCAGTGGTGATGAAGAAATGAAATCTTCTGGGGATGCCTGGGTGGTTCAGTCGTTAAGCGTCTGCCTTCGGCTCAGGGCATGATCCCAGGGTCCTGGGATTGAGCCCCGCATCAGGCTCCCTGCTTTGCTGGGAGCCTGCTTCTTCTCTCCCACTCCCCCTGCTTGTGTTCCCTCTCTCACTGGCTCTCTCTCTCTCAAATAAATAAATAAAACCTTTAAAAAAGAAAAGAAAAGAAAAGAAAAGAAAAGAAATGAAATCTTCTCCCAGGAGATGTTGGTGATGTTACTGAGAGATGAAAAGAAGTGTGGAGATCACAGAAGAGGGTTTTTGCTGGACAGTATCTCCAGCAAAGAAGTGACACATCTTTTCAGAAAGGGGTAAACTGGATGCTGATAATAGATCAATGATAAGAACTTTCCTCAAATGATATATTTTTAAAGATCAGAAGAAAAAAAGCTATCTTTCAATTCACAATGAAAAGATAGATGATAATGCCTGAGTGGGGAAATTATAAAACACTGAAAGAGGAATTAACACTCTAATCTAGAATAGGCCAATAGAGTCTACAAATTGAAATCGGCAAAATGGGCAGCCTGAAGGACACAGTTATGAGGAAACATCCTAGATTTAACGGGGGAACATATCTAATTCTCCACTTATGCTATTCATTTGATGACTCCAAACAACATTTCCTCATTCTCTGCTAAACTGGAAGCTTTGAGTAAAACTTCTGGGTAAAGTAATGATCCAGACGTATCTTTATTTCAAGAATTTCATCAAACTCTTAGTTGCTTCAGCAGTAACTCTAAGCATGGAACTGAGACAACTTCCTTTGACTGATAGAAATACCAGGATTATAGTTTTACTCTCAAATATTTAAGGGACAGGAACATTTCTAAAATCTCTTCTATTCAACCAACTCTTGTCTGGTACTCCTGACTGACTATTAATGATCATTTCCTGAACACTTTGTCTGTGCTAAGCACTTTGCATACAGCTGTCAAATCGTACAATTATTTACAAATTAAATAATTAAACAGTAGAGAGGCTAAATGACTTCTTTGAGTCACAGAGATAGAAAATTCAAAGTAGAGATTCAAACTCAGTCAGCTTGTTACTGAAGCATCTGCTCTGTTCACCTCTCCTTGTTCTACTGCCATGCCCAAGCTGTGAAGAATTGATGGCAGATGTGGGGGGCCCCGCCGCATCTTATACTTAAAGTTGATTAGGGAGTTGAATGCATGGGAAGGAGCAGAAACAACCCACATTTCTACTTCCAAGAGTTTTAAGTCTTGTCCTTGAAGAGACCTGAGGTAAGACAGTGAAGCAAGTTTAGGTCCTTACTTTTCTTCTTAGGGTTTGATTTCCTCCCTCCAATCCTAGGTCTCATTATCCCCAAGGATAACCAGCACTCCCCAGCTGGAAAGTGACCAGGAGTTTGGATGTTATGCTGCTAATGCAATGTGTTTTACTTTACAAAATTTCTGAAGCCCTAAATCATTCAAAACTCAAAAGGGGGAAGCCCAAGGGGAAAGGTCCTGACCTTGGAGAAGGGGTACTTTGAGGCAGAGAAATTTTCCCAGAACTCCTTAAATCCCACCACAGAGGTCATCAGTTGGGTAAATACAACACTGACTCAGTTCTTAGTACATAAAACATCTTTTTTTCCACCCTTGAAAACCCTTCAAACCTTGTGAGTGTGTATTTTTCCCTAGAGTGCATCCTCTCTATAACTTAAAAAAATGAATTGCTGTGGCAATGTTTGCTTTGAAGGTATCTTCAGCTGATGTACTGACCCAGGAGAAGCGGTAGAAGCTTTTATTCTCTACATCAATTAAACTAGGGAAACCAAAGGTGTTTCAAGCAAGACAATTTCTATAGAGGTCCCTTAACAATTAAAGGATGGTCAAAGAAAGCCCATTTTAAAACAGAAGTTACTTGCTCTCCATCTGTATCCCATGAAACTCCATATCTTAAAAATCCTTGCAAACAGTCCAGTTTATATAAAGATGAAGAAACAAAAAAAAAAAATCAAAACTGTTTAAACCTTCGCCCAAAATATTTGTCCTCATTATGAGTACTTTGTTCTTTCTGAATAACTAGATTATCTACAAATCTTTGTTTGGAATAACTATGGATGGAATGGAGATCGATTCTGGAATTTTTTAACATTTAGTTTTTACGTTTTGATTCAATTATAAAAGTTCACAGTTTTCCCAACATACGTGTTCTTGTTTCACTATCTTGCCAAGACTCTGTAATAAAAAATTGGAGCCGCAGATGCAAAACAAAGAATACCAATGACAAATTACTAAAGAAACTTATTTTCATTGTTCTGTATCTCTTTAGTCTCCCTGACTCCTGCACCTGTGAGGGAGATTTTGGACAAAGTATTTGGAGCCATTTGGGGATTTCCTCAAATCTAACATTTTGTTGGCTGTGATTTGTACCCCATTATGTGCTACAGTGCACTTTATTTCCCACATTTGGCACTCACAGGGAGCCATGCTTGGTATTCTTTAAAGGGAACAAATAGATGAGCTAATTGTTTTAAATGCCTCCAATGAGATAAGTGGCAGGATGCTGGAATTGATCATCTAATTACCTATTTGCTATTGCAGAGAGGAGGAAAATCCAGTCATAATTAATGTTTAGGGAATGCAAAAGTTGCCATCTTAAATCAAGGTAAGATATAATAATCACATGGAAGTCTTATTACAGAAAAACACAAACAATTTGCTAGACGGTAGGGGATTGGCTGCTTAGTTTTATAACTAATTGAGTGTTGGCATCTGTGGTATGGTATTACCAAAGAATTAGTCTGGAATTTAGTTCTGATTTATCTGCATTTGCATTTACAGAACTTTGGGCGCCATTCCACTTGATGTCTAGAGTGGAGTGGCGATAGAGTTCTCAGTCCAGGGCCAGCCACTCATCCATTAAGTATGCCCTTTTACTTGCCAGAAAGAGGCAATGGCAAAGTACTACCTCTGACTAAGCAAGCTATGACTTTAATAATAAGAAAATTATGGAAGGATCTTATGGGTTTTACATAAGGAAAGTATCTTCGGGATATATACAAGCCTGCAAAACAACATATCTTCGTTTCTAGTAAATATGTTATTTATTCCATCAATAGTCATTTTGTGATCAACTCAGGGGAAAGACAAGATTGTCATAGACCAGGGAGAAGTTTAGAAGGGAAATATGTAGATAAGTGGTTTATTCATTTTCTTACTTTTTTTTTTTTTTTGCCATTATCCTGACAAATCTGGAGAGTCAGCTGGCTAACGTGCTGGGTAAATGTTAAGTGAGAAGGTTATTACTATACATTTGTAATACTCACTGTTCTTTCATCCTGGAAAGACCTCTTTATTTTCCAACCCATCACTAAGGTACTAAAGTGGAAGTCTTTTCCCTTGGGCACACCTTTGCTCGCCTCTAGAGTGATTGGGTGTGGTCTAGAAAGGAAGCGGCCAAAGGGAAAGCTTAGAGGATCTCTGACCCATAGGCTTCTGTACCCAGGCAAAGTTGACATTATATTTGAATGTGGACCAACGCAACCTATGATCAGCAGGGAGAACATGTGATAGAGCATCAAGCTCCCAACACTTCTAAAAGCTAAAGAAGCACAGATTTATTAATTCCCAAAGATAAGGGCAGTCTCAGGCAAACTTGAAGGTATGGCCACATTAAACAGGCTATTGCATTAGAATTGGGAGCAATAATGAAGTAACTATTCGTCTTGCCCTGTCTTCTTTCTTGCACATAACTCCCTAGGATGAACCTCACAGAGGATGGGTGTGATAGAACGGAGTTTGAATTTTAGAGATCTTGGGTTCTAGCCGTCTGTCAGTCTCTTTCCACTTGGGAAAGAATGAACTTTGGCTATGTTTAAGATCCCAAGGCTTGGACATATATACTAGGGAATGGAAAGGGATGGGGAAGGTAGGACTTAGGTGATAGGACAAGTCTCTAGTAATTATATTCTAACTATAAATGCAACCATAGGACAGCTAAACTGGGTCCTACTTAGCCAGCAGGATGTGATATTTATGGGGATAAGTTTCTACAGGCAGAGCCAGTTCATTCAGCAACTTCATCTGTGGGAGCATCTGGCTTATGTTCTCCAAAATCCTGCAAGGTGGCAGAGCTCTCAAAATGTGGTTTTGTCTATGGCAGATGGAATCTGTATTAGTGGGGGTTTAGGGTTATTATGAGAGCAGGACAGGTTTAACCAGGACTTCAAATTGCAAATGAGGCTGCAAATCAAGTTGAAAACATCTCTTGTGAAGTGCCTAGGAATTGACAGAGGCAAAGATTGGGATTCGTTTCTAATGCTAGGACAGACTATAAATTTCTGTTGCTATTCCAATTTGACAGTGGGACCTGTTCATGTTTTTAAAAAAACGTTGAAGATGTGGGAAAGATAGGATATGCTTAGATGTTCCACTGACATTCTAGAAAGACTGGTTTTGCATTTATTCTGGGACTTTAATTTCTATGTTATTTATTTGTTTGTTTGACAGAGAAAGAGAGCACATGAGGAGGGGAGGGGGCAGAGGGAGAGGGAGAAGAAGGCACTCCACTGAGCAAGAAGCCCAATGCAGGGCTCGATCCCAGGACCCTGAGATCATGACCTGAGCCAAAGGCATACGCTTAACCGATTGAGCCACCCAGGTGCCCCTCATTTCTATCTTTTTAAAGTAAAAATGAGTATCACTGAAATACAGTAAATTTAGTGATTTTCCTAAGGAAAATAATTTGTTTGGCAAAATTGCTTTAAGATGCTTTTAATAAATTGTAAAATCACTCTCAGTTGCCAACACTGACTCAGTGTCAGTACGCTAGCAGTTTGAATATTTATTTTTCCCAACTTGCCTTCAGAAAAAATATATAAAGTCAGGGAAATCCTTGTATTTATTATATGATCACAAATGTGGTTAAACAAGCAGAGCAGGCCTATTTGGCTAAAAATAAATTAGAGAATAAAATTCTGAAAAATAAACATTAATACTGAAGAATTTTGAAATATGCTATCACTTAGGGTTCATGAAAGTTACTTCCCCATAGATGAATATTTGAAAAATCTGTAAATTAAAAAAATAATAACTTCTAAAATTCTACAAAGTCACCATTGAGAGATATGGAAGATTGTTCTAGGTCCCCCCTCTAATGCCTGACCAACAAGCAAAAAGCCCATAAAAGGACACAAAAAGCCATATTGCTGTCATCCTATACAATTTTTAAAAATTAATTTATTGAGGTAAAAACACTTAACATGAGATCTACTCTCTTTACAGATTTTTAAGTGTATAATACATTATTGACTTTAGGTACAATGTTTTATGGCTAATCCCTAGAATTTATTTTCCTTACTTAACTGAAATTTTATGCCCATTATTTAGTAATTCCTCATTTCTCCCTCCTCCCAGTGTTTGGCAACCACCACTCCACTCTTTAATTTTATGAACTTGACTATTTTAGATAGCTCATATAAGTGGAATCATGTAGTATTTGTCTGTGACTGGTTTATTTCACTTAGCATGATGACCTCAAGGTTCACCCATGTTGTTGATTACTACAGAATTTCCTTCTTTTTTAAGGGCAAAATAGAATTCCATTGCATGTATTCACCAAATTTTCTTTATTCATCCATCTGTTGATGGATATTCATTCATCTGTTGATGGATTGTTTGAACATCTCAGCTAATTTGAATAATGCTGCAATGAACATGGGAATGCTAATATCTCTTTCAGATTCTGATTTTAATTCTTTTGGATATATACCCAGAAATGGAATTGCTGGTTTATGTAGGAATTCTTTTTTTTTTAAATTTTTTGAGCAAACTATGCTGTTTTTCATAGTGACTCTGCCATTTTGCATTTCCACAAAGTGTAAGAGGGTTCCAACTTCTCCATATCTCACCAACACTTGTTACCTCTTGTCTTTTTAAAAATAACTCTCCCAAGAGATATGAAGTGATATCTTACTGTGATTTTGATTAGCATTTCCCTGGTGATTGGTGATGTTGTCTGATTGAGAAGTTTAATACATTTACATTGAAAGTAATTATTGATAGAGAAGGATTTACTATTGTTATTTGGGCAGTTGTTTTGTTAGTTTTGTAATTCTTTTGTCTGTCTTTTCTTCTCTTTCTGTCTTTTGTATTTTTTTGATCTTTTGTATTGATATTCTTTGCTTCCTTTCTCTTTTTGTTCTGTATAACTTCTATAGGTACTAAAATGCCTATAGGTACTAAAATGAGTTAGCTATAATTTTAGAGGCAATTTCAAACATCTGTGAATAAATGGAAGATTTGGTAAGTTCATGGGGCTACATGGGGTCTTTGTGGTCAAAACAACTACATAAAGTGCTGGGACCTCCTCTCTAGTGATCAGGAAAAATTGTTCTTGAGGTCTGCAGCCTTTGAGCATTGAGAAGGTCACATCAAATTGCTGGGTATGATGAATAAGTGGGTAAATGCTTTTTAACCTTGAGATCATTGTAATTAAGAACAGAAATAATGAAGGTAATTTAAAAGACCCTTGTATTAATATTTTCTCTTAACCTTAGGCATGTATTCAGTGCTTAAAATGTAACGATTAAGAACATTTTGGTATATTAGACTATGTACAAGACTTTTTGACACCAATCTAAAATAGATACTTGAGTAGTTGATTTGGACTAGTGATTTTAAATTAAAAGGTATATGGCACTTTTACTAATGCAAATAATGTTGAACTGTTAAGAGGAATGAAGTTATTATATTTGTAAGCTTAACTGGTAAGATTTATAAAAATTCCTTAGTATTTGAGGAAGCTTTTGTTAGATAGACAATTGAAATGCCTAAAAAAAAAAAAAGGTTGATTGTACCTATAAATTTAATTTAAAAAGTTTAAAGGAACTTAGTTAACTAAGTTCCCTAAAAGGCGATTTTCAAAATTTAGTAGATTTATGAAAAAAGTAAGATTTTTAAGGTGTATCTTAAAGTGTAAGGAAAAACTATGTTTTTAAATTTATAACTTTACATTATTGAATTTCAATATTAAAAAAATCAAGCAGTCCAAATCTTTTTTTTCCCCTGTGAATGAAAGTTACTTTGAAGCTTACCAGAACATTTATTTTGGTAGATGAGAGAATAAACACCTTGAAAATGTATATAAAAAAGAAAAGAGCAAGATAATGATGCACTATGTGTCCCAATGATAGTTGATAGACAATTAAATCATGCAGACGGTAAAACTGTGGGGTTAGCTCAGAGACAGTCCACTGTGTCTGAATTGTTCTGGTAAAGCTGAATTAAAATGTGTCAAATGGGGGTGCCTGAGTGGCGCAGTCGTTAAGCGTCTGCCTTTGGCTCAGGGCGTGATCCCAGCGTTCTAGGATTGAGCCCCACATCAGGCTCCTCTGCTGGGAGCCTGCTTCTTCCTCTCCCAATCCCCCTGCTTGTGTTCCCTCTCTAGCTGTCTGTCTCTGTCAAATAAATAAATAAAATCTTAAAAAAAAATGTGTCAAATGATCCCCAGCCTCGTCCTCACGAATTGGGTTAAACAGATCTTTAAAATTTGCAAAATGTGGCGGTGATAGAGACAGAGGTGACTTATCAATAATGCTTTGTTTAAAAATGAGATGTTCTCTGATGTGAAAGTTTCTGATAATGTTATCCTTCCATTAATGTGAAGACGTCAGTGTGTTTTATTGATTTATAGTTTTGTATTTATTGTTCGTTAAGTGTGGAACTGTGCCCCTTGACTGAACAATGTTTCTTGCTCAGTACTGAAAAATGACCTCATTCGTTTGTAAAGATTAGTCACATTTTAATGGGGACACATTCAACGTTTGTACAAGAACTCCCGAATCTTCTCAAAGCATTAACGTCACACGTGGGTGAATTTCAATTACCAATGGTGCCGCTAATTCAGTGTTCTCCTTATATTATGATCACAGATGAAGGTGAGTTTTAGATGGCCAGTGACTAAAAGCATTGAAGCAACTGATATCGTTTGCTTTCCTTTTGTATCTTTTTTGCTCTTAATTGTTGCTGCTCCTAATAAGCAAGATGTGCTCTTTCAAAATCTGCTAAGCTTTGAAAACGTAAGGTCATTCCTCTAAGTGACTAAGTTAATGCATCATGATTATTTCCTATCTGGTGCATGGGGAGCAAACAGAACCAGGGTTTGAAGTTAAATCTTAGGGAAAGGAAACAGATTTAGCTCTTTAATGGAATAGGGAAAGTGGTAAGAGTTGAACACGAAACAAAAAGAACTCTTGCTGGAGAAGCAGAATTCCTGAGCCCTTGGACTGGAGGTGCTTTCCTTTTCTGTGCTGGTAGCAGGATGTTGGGAGAAGATGCTTTTAAATGTTACTTTAAACATGGCAGGGTGAGCAGATCAAGGAAAGGCTTTAGAATCCATTAGGGTGCTCTTAAGACCTCTCACATTACTAACCTGGAAAGTTATTTCCTCCAGTGTAAACAAGAGATAAAAATATCTATCTTGCACTGTTGTTGTGTAAAGTGCTGATCACAGTGCTGATACAGACCAAGAACTCAATAAAAGGAAAGGATTTTGAATGTTAATGAGAGAGGTTAAAACCTGCTCAGACAAGTAAGAAGCCACAGACTCTTCCCTGAGATTCATTTTCATCATTCTTAAGTCAGGTATAATGACCCTATTCTCTGCCTTACTGTGAGTATTAAATCAAGAGAGCATATGAAAATGCCTCACACAGAGCCTGGTTCATCATAGGCACTAAATGAAGCTTTTTCCCTTCATCCTCTTTACTTACAGATTTGGGAAATAAATGTTTTCTTAGTGCCTTGGTGCTTGTGTTTTAAATTTAGAAATTTACAGAACAGTACCTCAATATAGTAAAACAACATTTTCTAAAGAACTGGGTTGTAATTAATGATCTACATTCTGGGGTAAGTTAAATTAGGAATCCAGTGGCTCAGAAGTTCAGGATATGCTTTTTTTGAGGGGAAGCGATCACATCTGCAGAATAGAAAAATAAAGAACACGAGACAGATATAATCTACCATCAATCAATTAATAGAGTTCCAGCCTTGGGCATTGTGGTCTGGAGGGCAAGGGTGTTGGCTGACCAACTCCCGAAAAAGCCATTGAAATAACCTGTTGATGAGCAAAACCACATTTATTGAACCCGTTGTAATAACGGAGCACATCTTTGACAGAGTTTTAGTAGTATCCGATCGGGGGTGTTTTATAAGACTTAAAGAGTCTTTTGATGGCAGGACAGAACACAGTGACTCGAGTAGACGAAAGGTAGAACTTTTTGTCACAACTGCAAATGAGAAAAGGCTGCCAGACAGGGTCACACATGTCCTGAGAACAGGTTTAGAGCAAGCTGGAGCTATAGGGTGCAGCTTAGATATTCCAAGCAGGAAGGGGATAGCT
Source organism: Ailuropoda melanoleuca (assembly GCF_002007445.2). NCBI lineage: Eukaryota > Metazoa > Chordata > Mammalia > Carnivora > Ursidae > Ailuropoda > Ailuropoda melanoleuca. The sequence goes on from NC_048221.1 coordinate 97,687,530, forward strand.
AGGCTTTGTAGGTTCCCTGTAGACTGGCTAATCTGAATAATTTTTCCTGGGATCCAGGGCAAAGGGATGTCTCTAGTTGTCTGGTATCTGACTCTGGGGTGATTAGGGCAGGTGCACAGTGGCCAGGAGTGACCCAATAAGGGAAGTGGTTGGGGTATGAACTTAATCCAAGAGGGGAAGCTTCTGGACTATAACCGTGGATTCAAACCTGGGTCAAGACAGTGTTTAAACAAACCAAACCAAACCCAGACTGTATTACAGAAGAATGTCAGGGAAAGAAATTTATCCTGTTTTGGGGTCTGGTCTCATGTGGTTTAAGGTGGGTTTTCATGGCAGGGATTGATTGGTTTTGGGTAAAGTTTATCACATAATAATTTCATATTGGGGAAGCATGGAGAGATGAGGATCTTGAAACAGATTTTGATAAGTAAACTGTGGCTTGGTGAGCCAGCTGTTTGCCCAGGAGAATAATCTATAGTTTTAAGAAGGTGGCTGTTTGCCTTGAGGAGGAAACTGTTTACCTGGACACATATGTTTTCTGAAATAGTGAAGCTATTTATTAGTTTAAAGTCTTATTTTCTCAGGCTAGAATTTCTTGGAACAAATAGAAAACACAGGTGGTCTCTGCTCTAAGTCCAGATATTTAAGCTATGTGGATTAAGGTAGTCTCAGTTCTCATCAGAAAGAGTATGACTTGGTTGCTTATAGGAATAATATAGAGTATACTTAAGGAGACTACTAATATACATGAAATAATAGCAAACCCACAGAGCAATGATACATATGCTTATGGGGACATAGGAAAATAGATGTGAATTTTCTGTATTTACATCTATTAATATGTACATTTATATGTGTTATTCTATAATACGGAGCCTATACCTTGAAGATTTAAAGGAAAAGTAGGTGAGGCAATGTGTTGTACTTGGAAAAGAACTGAAAGAAAGGAAGAAGCCTTAACTTGACCTTAACTTACCCCTGAGGTGATGATTTTACTTGGGCGAGTCCCTGAACTTAAGGGCGAGAACTTCTGTTTTTGTTTTTCCTTTGTAACTATGTGCAGAGCTTAACACAAAATTAATGATCAGTTTTGTGATAGAGAAACGTTCATGGGAAAAAATGGGTACTGAACTGGGCAATACATGGAGTGGAACTGGGGGGAAAGAGAAGGTGTAGAAAGTGAGGGGTTGAAAAAGAGATGGTCCCTTCAGGGCACAATGAGATATTGTGCTTCCCAGATCTAAGAGGAGTTAATAGTAGGGCTGGAGCGATGAGAGGTTGTAGGAAACAGAAGGCCTGAAAACACAAGGTTTTACATTTGACGTATTAACAGTGGTTCAAATTTTCTGTGCAGCACTCCTGATGACAGAGGGAAGGAGCCAGCCCCTGCAGTCCCAGGACAAAACTCCGAGGGATGATGGTAAGCCCCAAATTTCCATGGTCTTCTGTTTTATCTTAAAAATGTATGGGATGTTTACATTCTACATCAGAATTTATCTGTGCTAGTTTGGTTGTAAGAATATTGCTTTCTTCCAAACACTTGAATAAAAATATCATTCCAGGGGTATGCTCTATGTTCTTTTGGGCACATTATTGTGTCTCCCCCACTCTCTGTACCCTAGGGTTATGCCAAACTTTGTCTGAGGCAGACTTGAGAAACATTTTAATTTGATACATAACTGGATCACCAGACATTAAAAGTTATTTGCTTCTATTATATTGTTCCTTTACTAAATTTTTTTCAAGTGGTCCTCAGACAAGGTTTGGCATAAACCTAGAGCACAGAGAGTGAGGTGGACACAATTATGCATTGGCAAGGATAGCACAGGAATTGGCCATTTATGTCCTGTGGGCCAAATCCTGTCGGCCACCAGTTTCTGTAAATAAAGTTTAATTGGGCACGGACATTCTTATTTGTTTAGATAGTTTCTATGGCTGTTTTGTGTTATCATATACAGTTGAGTGTTGCAACAGAGAAGAAATTGCCTGCAAGATGAGAATATTCACTCCATGGTCCTTTACGGAAAAAGTTTGCTGCCCTCTGCTTTAATGTAAAGTGGCACCAGTGGGGTTGAAGGAGAAAGCAAGCAATATGAGAGGAATCACGAGGAAACTGTTGCCCCCAAAAACTCCAAACAAAAACCTGCTTTGCGATGTATAGGATAAAGAGTTTGAAGGAAATAAGATAGTTACACTTTATTTACTTCACAGGCAACTTGAGGTTTTCAAGCCTGGGTGACTCTGAAAATTGTGGTGTCATTGGAAGACACAGGGTGATGGAAACAAGAGCCAGTTTAGGGGAGCTCAAGCTTTTACATATTGATTTTTGAGGTGACAGTTAACTCCAAAAATCACCTAACAAGGTGCCAGAAATATCGGATTTTAACTTGAATGCAAGATGGTGACAGAAGATTAAGATTCAGAAGTCATCAATAGCAGATCGAGTCATAGTCATATAACTGACAAGAGCAGTCAGTGTTTTTAATTGATGAAAGAAAAAAGAAAGTACAAGGGCAGTTGCTGAGATTCACGCACTGAACAGGGTAACACAAAAACTAAATTCCTGCTTATGCCCTGGACAACCTCCAGCCTGCCATCTAGTTCGTCTAGTTGTCCTTTGATCCTCTGTCAATTGAATATAAAAATAAAATAGTCAACCCTTATGAACTGTTTCAAGAAAATGGAATAAAGAATTTGAAACACTTTCACAGCTTTGAAGAAATAGGTACTGTAGGCAAATTCTAGGGATTATGAGTATTATCCAGGAAAACTTGCTCTGCCTCAGATATGTAATGCTATGGGTCAAATTATGCCTTTTGTGAATGCAGTGAGCTGTATAATGTATAACTGTAACTCTATCTTGATACCAGCATTAAGAATGAGATTCTACGCCATTTCCATGGGAGAAAAGGTGTGTGTTTCAGAAGGGCTTACAATTTGATGGATTTCATCAGACTTTAATTTAGTTATGTAGCTAACATAGATGATCTCAATACATGATAAATGAGTGCAGATTATTTTTCTGATATTTAAGGAGCGTATAAATGAACCGTTTACATTGTCTTTAACTCAGAACTGGTAAAATCATAGTGGACTGAATGAGCATCCATCCCTCCTGGCAACCCTCATCCTTCTTTGTTGGACCATGGCATAAGCAATAACCACACCTATTACTCCCCCACTCCGGCCAATAATTTGTATCCTCCCAAAATAATAATTTGGTAAATTACTTACTACCAGAGAATGGGAAGTCAAAGCCAAAGTAGAAGACCTATGTTCAATGCTTTCAGTTACTTTGTCATTGGTTATGATACTCAAGATCCTTTAAGATAAAAAAACAAAACAAAACAAAAAACTGTCAGCTATTTTGGGGAGAAGGACAAGCAGGCACAAACTCTGCGTGGTTGTCATTAATCAACTTGCAATCCCTGAAGACCAATACATGTGCCTTTATGATACTCTTACCATAAGCCTTTGGTCACTGGCATTTTCTTTCTAACTGTATTTTATTTTATTTTATTTTTTAAGAGAGAGAGAGAGAGAGCACAGGTGGGGCAGGAAAGGGCAGAGGGAGAGAATCTTAAGCAGGCTCCATGCTCAGCATAGAGTCCAATGTGGGGCTCATGACCCTGAGATCACGACCTGAGCTGAAATCAAGAGTCAGATGCTTAGGCGTCCCTGGTCTCTTGTTTTTTAATATTACGAAAATAGAGATGAAGTTATGGAGAGGGGAGGAAAAAAAAACCTTGAAAAAATTGATGCAGCTAAGAAAGCTCATTAAGAGAAGAGGCTTTATTATTTATCTGCCAACGTTGATTCCAAGGAGAAACAATGCCATTAGCGCTGTCTTAGGTAATCAATATTTACCTCGATTCTTGCAGCCATTCAGAAAGAAAATGAATTAACAGAAAATAAAACACCAGCTCCAAAATATAAGTAAATGCTGGGGCTATGGCGATGTGGTTTTGCTGAAAATCACTAGGAAAGGTGTTCTAATCACATGCAGAGAAGCAGAGCAGACATGGCCTCTGTCCTCTTTAACCATCCTGAGGTTCAAAGCCCCTCCATCAGCCACGGGAAAAACAAAAACAAAAATAAAAACAGATCCTGCTTGGTCCATGAGGAACTGTGTTCAGCTTCGAATAAACGTGACCTAATGTAGTGCTTTAAACAAATTAGACTTTGATTTTCCAACGTAGAGAGAAGTCTGAGGTACCGGTTCTGGCCCGGTGTGTGGCTCCACAGGACCATTAGGGACACAGATCTCCGCTTCTCTTCAGCCATCGCAGCGTGCAGCTTCCGCCACGTGGGCCACAAGAACGACCCTCTTCTCCCCTCCCGCTCTTCCCCTCCTGCCCCTACCTGGCTGTCTTGTCTGAGTGTTCCAGGCAAGAGAAGGGCAAAGGGGTGTGGGAGAAATGGCCCATGCCAGCTCAGTTTGACCCCCCTTTGAAAACATTTTCCCATTGTTCACATCTCATTGGAGAGAACTGTGACTGTACCCTAGGGTGACCATTAGCTGCCAAGGAATGCTGAGAATTTGTTTTAGACTGAACAAAGGCCACCTGAACAAAATAAGGATTCTATAGAAAGGAAGAGGAGGGACTGGATATTGGGTGGCAGCTAACATTCTGTCAAATGTGCACATTTCACGTCTCCAAATACCCTTTGAAGATGCCGCTGCTTTGTCCCGATGTTGTTCAGATCTGGGTTTTATGTTTATAGGCAGTCTGCAGGTAAAGAACCCGGCCATATACTAAGTTCGCTGATAGGGTTGGTTGGTTGGTTGGTTTTCCCTTGTAGGATCCGTACAAAAAGGCAATATAAAGAGTTCCGAGATGGAGGGAAAAAGAAAGGATGGAAAGAGAGAAAGGATGTTTAAATTTCTCTTGCTTAACTGATGCTAGAGTCATTCGTTTGTTTGTTTTTGATTTTTTAAAAAATTTTATTCATTCGAGACAGAGCCTGCTCACGCGCACAAGTGGGGGTGGGGGTGGGCAGAAGGAGGGGGAGTGGCAGACTCCCGGATAAGTTGGGAGCCCCATGCCAGGGCTTGACTTGGGAGCTCCACGCTGGGGCTCCACCCCAGGACCCGGAGATCATGACCTGAGCCAAATGCAGAGGGCGCTTAACCATCTGAGACACGCAGGTGCCCTGCTAGAGTCATTCCTCCCCCTGACTCATTCCTTTCACCTTTCCTCATTAGAAGGATCTGAGGTCAAAACTGCAATGAGGGGGAAGTGGATAACATATCTGTTCCTGTCTCAAAATATGACACATTCCAAAGAGTCCTAAGCCCTTCCTTCATTTTAAGGTAAACCTCTACTATTATATACGTCCATTTCCAGGCACTGCGAAGAATCCTGTAGTTAAATGAAGTTGCTACTTCTGTCAGAATAGAGAAATTATGCTTAAATTTTTAAAATAAATGGTATTCCTTAGAGCACTTTTAGACTTATGTGAAAATTACAGAGTTATGCAGGAAATTCCCATATACTCCACTTTCCCCTACTATTAAATCTTACATTACTGTGGTCTATTTGATACAATTAATGTACCATTAATTGGTTCCTCTTGGTTGTGGTGGTTTCTTAGACTTGCCTTGTTTTTGTTGTTCTCCACAGTGTTGTGGAGTACTGATCAGGTACTTTAAAGAATGTTCCCCTTTGGGGTTTATTTGATTTTTTGCTCATGATAAAGGTAATAGGATTGGAGAGGATGACCACCAAGGTAAAGTGCCATTTTTATCACATCATATCAAGTGTATACTATCAACATGATTTATTTTGATAAGTTAATGTCAGCTGTTGATGTTGATCTTGATCAATAAGCAGAATAGAGCTTGCCATGTATCTTCATTGTAAAGTTACTCTTTTCCCTCCATGCCATTCTGTGTTCTTTGGAAAAAAAGGCCCCATGCACAACCCACATTTAAGGATAGGCATTTATGCTCTGTCTTCTTGAGGACAAAGTATTTACATAAATACTTTGGAACTCTCCTATATGGGAGATTTGTCTATTTTCCCCAATTTATTTATAGCAGTGTGGCCTCATGAATATTTATGCTATAATTTCAGTTATGATCCAGTGCTACGTTATTTTTTTGTCGTATTGTTCCAGCTGTGGCCTTTGTGAGCTCTTTCAATTGACTCCTGTGTCCCTTTGACATACCCCATTGCTGTCGGGTTTATTTTATAAGCACTTTTCTACTTTCCTCNTCATGTATCTTCATTGTAAAGTTACTCTTTTCCCTCCATGCTATTCTGTGTTCTTTGGAAAAAAGGCCCCATGCGCAACCCACATTTAAGGATAGGCATTTATGCTCTGTCTTCTTGAGGACAAAGTATTTACATAAATACTTTGGAACTCTCCTATATAGGGGATTTGTCTATTTTCCCCAATTTATTTATAGCAGTGTGGCCTCATGAATATTTATGCTATAATTTCAGTTATGATCCAGTGCTACGTTATTTTTTTGTCGTATTGTTCCAGCTGTGGCCTTTGTGAGCTCTTTCAATTGACTCCTGTGTCCCTTTGACATACCCCATTGCTGTCGGGTTTATTTTATAAGCACTTTTCTACTTTCCTCTTTCTCCAGGCTTATCTTGTCTATTTCCTGTCCCTGTCCTAGAATCAGCCATTTCTCCAAGGAGACCTGGTTCCCTTTTAATTGGAGAATGATATTAGAAATAAGATCTGGTCTCCAGGTGTGCTCATTGCTACTGACGTGTGATTCTTCTAAGCTCCCTCAGCCAACAGAACAAGGAATAATATGAGTGTATACCAATCCTTGTATATACCTGTATTTATAAATATTGCTAATATTTAGCCATATGTGTCTATATTAAGTGAAACATAGATTCATACTGATGTATCTAACTCTAACCCATCACCACGTGTATCATTGTAGCCCCCTTGCCTTGCCTGTGTGTAAACTCCCACTCTAACAGTGAGAGAAACCAGGCTCCCATTTGTCATTTATTTACTTACTTGTTCAATTCTAGTACACATGCACAGCAGCATCATGATTAACTCGTATCCCATGGGAAACAGCTTTATCAGCTAGAGCACAGTGCTTATGATCAGTTTATTTTGCCTTNGCAAGGAATAATATGAGTGTATACCAATCCTTGTATATACCTGTATTTATAAATATTACTAATATTTAGCCATATGTGTCTATATTAAGTGAAACATAGATTCATACTGATGTATCTAACTCTAACCCATCACCATGTGTATCATTGTAGCCCCCTTGCCTTACCTGTGTGTAAACTCCCACTCTAACAGTGAGAGAAACCAGGCTCCCATTTGTCATTTATTTACTTAATTGTTCAATTCTAATACACATGCACAGCAGCATCATAATTAACTCGTATCCCATGGGAAACAGCTTTATCAGCTAGAGCACAGTGCTTATGATCAGTTTATTTTGCCTTCAGTTTTACAGACTCTATTCATTTACAAAATTATTTAATTCAGCACATTTTTCCTGACCCCCTTTCAGTGAGATTGTTTCATTCATTTGTGATATAGTTAGGTTGCTTTGTCACATTTCCCATTCCATCCTGAGATTTCCCTGACCACCTAAATGACTTTTTATTAAATTTGCCTACATTAAGGTTTGTTTTTTGTGCTGTAAGTATCTGTGGGTTTTGGAAAAACATAGTGTCATGTATCCATGATTATAGTATCATAGAAAATAGCTTCACAACTCTAAAAATTCTCCCTTATGTCACCTGTTCAACTCTATTCTTCCTCCCCTTAAACTCCTGGTAACCACTAATATTTTCACTTTTCAAGAATATCTATAGCTAACCCTAATCCTAGCACTAACACTTTTCAAGAATATCATAAAACTTGATATATAGTAATATATTATATATACAATTATATATAATTACAATTGTATAAATGCAATTATATAATGAATATAATACATACAATGATATAAATACAGTTCTATGAAATATAATTGTGTACATAATTATATATCTATATATATATCACAGAGCCTTTTCAGACTGGCTTCTTGCCCTTAGCAATAAGCATTCAAATTTTATCCATGTATTTTTTTGTGTGGCTTGATGAGTCATGTCTTTTTATCACTGAATAATATTTCACTGTATGGATGAAGCATAGTTAATTTATACCATTCACTGATTGAATGACATATTGGTTTCTTATAGTTTGGGGCACTTATGAATAAAGCTGCTAAATATTTGCATGTATGTTTTCTGTGGAAAGTAGTTTTCAAATCATTTGGGTAAATATAAGTGCCATTGATGGATCATATGGCAAGATTTTGTTTACTTTATAAAAAAACTCCAAAACAACAAGAAAAAACCCCCTGCCAACCTGTCATCCAAAGTGGCAGTACTGTTCTGTGTTTATACCAACAATGAATAAGAGCTCTTGTGCTCCATATCACCAGTAATTGGTATTGCCAATGTTTTAGATTTTATGAATCTTATACCTAACAGTTTCAGTTTTCAGTTTTCTAAAGATACATGATGCTGAGCATCATTTTGTATGCTTATTTTCAACCTGTATGCCTTTTCATGGATAGACATTTGGAGCTTTTGCCTTTTTAAAATTGGGATGTTATGTTTGCTTATTGTTGAGCTTTAAGAGTTCTTTGCATAGATTGGTTATAAGTTCTTTAGCTTATGTGTTTTATAAATATTTTCTCCCAGTCTATGGTTTGTCTTTTGATTCTCTTAGCAGTATCATTTGCAGGGCAGATGTTTTTAATTTTAAAAAAGCCTAATGTCAATTTTTCTTTTAGTGATTGTGCTTTTGGCGTTGTATCTAAAAACTCATCACCAAACTCAAAATCACCTAGATATTTTTCGATATTTTCTTCTAGAAATTTTGTAGTTTTGTGACACAAACATATGGAAAGATATTCCATGTTCATGAACTAGAAGAGAATTAATATTGTCAAAATGTCTATATCACCCAAAGCCATCTATAGATTCAATGTAATCCCTATCAAAATTCCTTTGACATTTTTCACAGAAATAGAAACAAAAATCTTAAAATTTATATGGAATTGCAAAGGGTAATCAAAGGATAACCTAGACAACCAAAGCAATCCTGAAACAGAACAAACCTGGAGGTATCATCAGACTTTCTGATTTTTAACTATATTATAAGCCTGTAGTAGTCAAAACAGTAATCCTGGTATAAAAATAGACAGATAGACAAATAGAACACAATAAACAGACCAGAAATAAACCTTCTCATATATGGTCAGCTAAAATTTGGCAAGGGAGCCAAGAATACTCAATGGGAAAAGAATAGTCTGTTTAATAAATGGTGTTGGGAAAGCTGAAAAACTACATGCAGAAGAATACATTTGGGCACCTATATTATATCATTCACAAATGACATAAAAAACATAAGCAACAAAAACAAATAGAAATAATCAGGATTAAACCAAACTAAAAAGCTTCTGCACAGCAGAAGAAACAATCAACAAAATGAAAAGACAACCTACAAAGTGGGAGAAAATATTTGCAAGTCATCTATCTGATTAAAGGTTAATATCCAAAATTTATAAGGAAGAATTCAATAGCAAAGAAACAAACTTATGAAAAAACGGGCAGAGGAACTGAACAGACATTTTTGCAAAGACAAACAAATAACCAACAGGTACATGAAAAGATACTTGACATCATTAATCATCAGGGAAATGCAAATCAAACCCACAATGAGATATCACCTCACGACTGGTAGGATGTCTATTATCAAAAAGACAATAGATAAGTAGTGTTGGTGAGGATGTAGAGAAAAGGGAACCCTTTCGGTTGGTGCACTGTTGGTGTAAATGCAAATTGGTACAGCCACTATGGAAAACAGTGTGGAGGTTTCTCAAGAAATTAAAAATAAAACTATCCTATGATCCAGCAATATCCCTCTGGTTATATATCTAAAGGAAATGAAACCATTATCTCGAAGAGTTATATGTACTCCCATGTTCACTGCAGCAGTATTCACAATAGCCAAGTTATGGAAGCCGTGTAAGTGTCCAGCGATGGATGAATGGATAAAGATCATGATATACATTATATATCTGATTATTACTTGTTTCTGCTATTTAAGTGTATATATAATTTAATTATATATAATATATAAAATCATTTAAGTATGTATATGATGCATTATTTCTCAGCCATGAGAAAGAAGGATATGCTTCATTTGCACAACATGAATGAAGCTGGAGGGCATTATGATAAGTGAAATAAGCCAGACAGAGAAAGACAAATGTTAAATGATATCACTTATATATGGAATCTGCAAAAGCTGATCTTAGAAACAGGAAGTAGAAAAGTGGTTGCCAGGGATCATGAGGTGGGGGAAGTAGGAGATGTTAGTCAAAAGGCATAATCTTTCAGCAAAAAGATGGATAAATTCTGAGCATTTCCTGTACAGCATGGTGATAATACTGTTATACTCCTGAGAGTATACTTTGCTAAGAGAGTAGATCTTAAGTGTTCTCACCATAAAAAAGAAATGGTAATTATATGACCTGATGGAAGGTGTTAACTAACCCTACTGTGGTAATCATTAATAATCATTAATAATCATTAATAATGTGTAAGTGTATCAAATCATCACATCCTACGTAGACTCTAAACTTACTTCATGTTATACGTCAATTAAATCTCAATAAGGCTAGAAAAAAATAAGAGACTTTTTTTTTTGGCAGTGCAGAAAAGAAATTTCTTACTTGTTGTTTTGTCTGCAAAGTCTCTTATTTCCTTTTCACTTTTGAGTGATTTTCCTCCCTGAATATGGAATTCTGGATTGGTAATTTTATTCTTTCAACACTTGAGATATTTCATATTCTTGTTTGCATGTTTCTGACAAGAAGCGTGATGCCATTCTTGATGTCATTCTTTTCTTTGTTCCTCTGCACAAGGTCTTTTTCCTCTCTCACTTCTTTCGAGATTTCCCCTTTTAGTCCCTTTTTCTCAGGTCTTCTGCAGTTGAATATAATCTGCCTTGGTGTAGATCCTTTGGTTTTTTTTTTTTTTTTTTTTCTGGCATTTTGCGGGACTAGTGTTCTCTGGGCACTCTGGATCTGTTGTTTTCTGTCATTAATTTAGTTAACTTCTCTGCCATTATTATTTAAAATATTTCATCTTTTCCATTCTTTCTTCCTTCTCTGTCTGATATTCTCCTTTTCCCTATGTTACACTTTTCTGTTCTTCTCATTCTTTTTTTTCTTTTCCTATTTCAATTTTGGGAGTTTCCATAGACATAATTTTAAGTTCAGGAATTCATTCCTTGGCCAATGTCCAAGGACAAGGACCTATCAAAGGCATTCTTTATTTCTGCAACAATGTTTTTGAGTTTTAGTGTTCCTTTTCATTTTTCCTTAGTATTTCCCTCTCTCTGCTTACATTACTCCTTTGTCTACATTTTCTCACTAGAACCTGTAGCATTAATCATACTTATTTTAAATTCCCTGTCTGAAAATTCCCAAGTATGTTCTGTATTTGAGTAGTTCTGAATGTAGTGCTTACTTTGTCTTTTAAGACTATGTTTTTTTTTTTGTTTGTTTTGCTTGCCTTTTAATTTTTTTTTTGAAAGCTGCACATTATATATTAGATAATAGGAACTGAGGTAAAAGACTGTTAGGGTGTGGATTCATGTTAATCTGGCTAGAAGTTAGGCTGTGTTTGTTTGCCTGTGGTTGTAGGCATCAGAAACTTCAGATTACTCCAGTGCCTTTGTCTTTGTCTTCTCTGTTGTAGCTGGCTTCCCTAAGAACACCGCTATAGATAGAGTTTTTATTTGCACCTTTTTCAATTTTTTTAAAAAGATTTTATTTATTTATTTGACCGAGATAGAGACAGCCAGCAAGAGAGGGAACACAAGCAGGGGGAGTGGGAGAGGGAGAAGCAGGCTCCTAGAGGAGGAGTCTGATGTGGGGCTTGATCACATAACGCCGGGATCACGCCCTGAGCCGAAGGCAGACGCTTAACTGCTGTGCCACCCAGGCGCTCCACACCTTTTTCAATTATAATCCACTTTTATCATACTAGAGCCTGTTGGTGTGGTGTTAAAGCAGGGGATAGGGGAAGCATTCTATAATCTTATGATTAGTTCTCAGTCTTTCAATGGGCCTATTTCCCTGAACTGTGAACTTTACTTTTAGTGGGCCTATGTTTTTGGGCTGTGAATTTCACAAGTGTTTCTTAGCTTTTTTCCCTTTCCTTTTGGTGAGACAGAAAAGCTAGAGGAAGTGGGAGCAAGCTAAGTACTCTTCCCTTGGGTAAACCCTCTGGTAAAGTCTTTTTCCTTTGGGGGAAGGTGTTGTTATGAAGAATCCTCTTGGCATAGTATTTCTCCATGGTAACTTTTGCCCTTTTCTGTCTAAGCCTGAAGGTACCTCCCCTAGCTGTTTAGTGTGACAACTTGGAAGCAAGCCCTGAGGTAAAATGCACATAACTTTGGCCCTCAGGAATGTATGGACTATGCTAGTTCACACTTGGCCTCTAGAAATTTGTCAAGGTTACCAGTGAAGTGTTGCTCTCAGTTGAGGGCTCCAGTAGCATATGCTTCAGGTGCACACATCTTTGCTGTGACTCGTATTCATGTGTCTTTAGGGATTTCAGGGTGGTGGTTTACCCCCCAGCCTCAGGTCTCTGACAGGTGCGAGAGAAGACTTCGAGTTTTCATTTCTTCGTCTTTGTCTTGTCTCAGAGATAGGAGTGGTGATCTTCAGGCGTCAGAGCTGAAACTGGAAGTCAGGAATTTACGTTTTGTCGGCGGCAAAATACACCCTTCTGAGCTCTTATTCATACCACTGTTTCTTTGGTAAGTGCGGTACATACCATACAGGTCAGTACACTGTCTTTATTACACATCCTTACCCTTGTGATTCATCAAGGCCTCCTCCATTCGTGCACCCCCAAAGAAGATTCCAAGCTCAGGAGCCACAGGAGGGATTCGTCTTCTGGAGCAGCTCGTTCTGCCTCTGCAGACGTCCTCACTGGAACAACACTGACGAGCTTATATCATTCCAGTTCCACAATGTGGGACTTATTAGGGCTTTCTGCAATCTCTGTCTTGCCTTTTGAGTCATGATCTGTTTGATGACGTTCCAGAGTCTTCTGGAAAAGTAATTCCAGCTGCTCAAGATGCTTTTATCAAATAGGTGCCTTTGAATCAACATCAAGAAGGATTTGAGTAGAGTGGGATGAAGATCCAGACTCCAAGATCCAGCAGGTTTTAACAGGAATTTATCTTTACTGCTAACTATGACTCTGAACTACAGCATGTAATCTGTTGTTCTCTGATTTGGCTGGATTGGTTGGTAGGAAGGTTGCTGCTTACCCAACAGTGATTGCTTTCTTTTGTTGGCTTACCCTTACCTAGTATATTAGGTATTAGTTTTTTATGGCTGTGTAACAACATTACCACAAATGTAGTGGCTTAAAACAACATAAGGTATCTCACTATTTTTGAGGGTCAGGAATCTGGGTGTAACTTAACTTGGTTCTCTGCTTAGGGTCTTACTTACAAGGCTGCAAGTGAAGGGTTGGCCAGTACTGGGGTCTCATCTCAAGGCTCACCTAGGGAAGGACCTACCTTCAAGCTCATGTGGTTCTGGCAGAATTTAGTTCCCTGCATGGCAGGATTGAGTCCTGCTATCACTTGGAGGCTACCCCTGGATTTTTGCTGTATGGGCCTCCTGACATGGTCACTTCCTTCTTCAAAGACATCAAGGGACATAATCTTCTTAAAAGACAGATGTAACACACCTATGTAATGTAATCATATGAGTGACCTCCTATCACTCTTGCCATAATCCATTGGTTAAAAATGGATCACAGGTCTTGCTCACACTCAGGTAACAGCATGAATTCCAAGACAGAGATTGTGGGGATCATTTCAGTCTGTCCACAAGGAATTATCCTTTTATGTCATGCTTTTAGTGACGAGCTCTATCTGCTTGAGCCACATGATGAGAGAAAAATTGCTAAAGGTGAGCCTCATTGAGAAGCGAAATGTTTCTTACACTCACTTTGACAATTGAAATATTAAAAAATATGTAGACTATATATAAATAGTAATTACACAGTTTTTAACACAAGATAGTAATTACACATTTCTTAGCTATTGATTTAGAAAATACAGAAGGAAAAAAGTCACTATAAAGTCAGTAGTTTTTTTAAAGAGATGTTTATTATTTATAATAGATAAATATATATAATTTATATAATTATATACTAAATATATAATATAAATTATATAATTGATAACAGAACACACATACATTTGGAAAATAGTGGCATAGTCATGTAGAAGGTAATGCTGCTAATTTTACAAACCACGGTTGGACTATTTACAGATTTGTAGAGAACCTTTTTCATAATTCTGTTCTATTCTCAGGGGAGAGCTGTCATCAACATGAAAACCATTTCCCTAGTGAGAAAAGGAGAAATTCATTCCCAGGAAGAGAAATGCTAAAGGAAAAAAGAAAATACTCCTGACTTTCAACTATAATATATATTACATAACACAAAGAGTAGGGAAGATAGATATAATTTTCTTGCAAGATTGCAAATCAGAATATTGATGCACTAAATTGAAAAAAAAACACATCATTTTTTCCAACTAAAGTTTTTAAAATGTCACGCATTGTGGGACATACCAGGGGTTGGATGGCATGGGAAGTGTTCAAAATAATATCGTGCGCATATTCCTACCCAAAATGATCTCTGATTAGCTGGTACTTACACCTGATCATTACTTGCTGCTATTTAAGCACCTAAGGATGCAAAGGAATAAACAAAGCAAGAGCAAATCAGAAAAATGAAAGAAATCCACTTCAAATGGGTTAACATAATTACTTAAGCCAAGGAGTGACAACAAAGTGACAAAACACACTTGAAACATAGATGTTTTTGTAGCCTACCTTCTGCTTGTACACACCTGTGCATTTTGTAAATGGCTCCATATGCTTAATCAAAAGAAATCTAATTGCCTTAATTTACTTCATCCAAAAGTAGAAGAGTAAATTATATGTTTAATTATGAACTTTCCACTTTGGGCAGCTATAATTAATGACTCAAGGAATTGTGCAATAAGCCAAGAGCAACCTTTTATTACTCCTGAGGTACCTGAACAACACCAGCGTTTCAGAGCCAGTCAGCTTCTATTAGTACAAGAATCAAAATGCCTACCTGAGGCATTAATCACGAAGCACCTCTGAGCAGAGAGACTTTTAATTAGATAGGCTGCATACCATCCACATGGATCGCCTGCACCAGGGGATGGTAATAAATGTTCTCTCCTAAGTAATGATGACAACGGAGTTTTTTATTTTTAAAATTTTTTAGCGAATGCCATCCTAAATTTCTACAACCTCACGAAGATGTGGTCTCAGGTCTGGTACATGGGGGAATTTCTCCCTCTAAATCATTTCTCAGGAAGTCAATTCCTTCTGAGACTGGAGTCGCATTTGTGTTTTCTGCTAGAATTGACTTGTGCAATGAGGAGAGCCCTTGCATCTAGAGATCCAACTGATATTTCCTTACACATTTAGGATTTCACATTTTTTTAAAAAAAATTATTTATTTTAGTGGGGGGGGGAGAGAGAGAGAGAGAGAGAGAGAGAGAAAGAGAGATTATGCATGCATGAGCAGAGGGAGAGGCAGAGGGAGAGAATCTTAAGCAGAATCCCAGATGAGCACAGAGCCCTGGGCAGGGCTCCATCTCAGGACCTATGAAATCATGACCTGAGCTGAAATCAGGAGCTGGATGCTTAACTGACTGAGCCACCCAGGTGCCCCAGGATTTAAGAGAACCATATCTATCTACCATATGGAGAGAATGACTTACAGCTTATTATCAAAACCTGGACCTTATTATCTATTCCAGTACAACATACATAAATTGGGACTCTACTGGGAAAAATTAGGAGTCACTCTCCCTCTGTATGGAAAAAAGCCAGTTTCTTCCTTGAGCACAAAACGTCTATGGATTAGGCATAATATAGCTTGACTATTTTTGCATAAATAGTACTATTTGTCATAGAGAATGGACTTGGGCATTAAAAAAAGATCTAGATTTGAATCTCAGATATGTCACTTGATAGCTAAAAGGATTTGGACTAGTTATTTAATCTAAGTCTTAGTTTATCTTTAAAATGAGAAGCCTTAAAGTAGTTATGTAATTATTAACTCAGTTGTAGTAATGATAAATAAAGCCTTTGGTATAGATAATATACTAGATTCTCAGCAGTTGAGATTTGTTGTAATGATGTATATATGTGTAAAAGCATAGTAAATATATTTTTGATAATTTTATTCACCTACTCAGAATCTAACTAGCTTAGGCTGCTAATGTAAACTTTAGTCTTGGCATGTAAAAAAATATTTAAAAAGAAACCTTCTATTGGGCGCCTAGGTGGCTCAGTCATTTAAACATCGGACTCTTGGTTTTGGCTCAGGTTGTGATCTCATGGGTTCAGGGATCAGTCAGGGAGGGGCTCTGTGCTCAGAGGGAGTCTGAAGAGTCTTCCCCCCCCCCACAATCATGTGTGTGTGCGTACTTGCACTCTCTCTCTCAAATAAATCTTTTTTTTTAAGCAAACTTTTATTGAATGATGGGTCTACGGATTATTTTCTAGTTGCATTTCCCCACTGCCTTGGGAAGCTGACATCTAGAAAGTACATCACCTGGGCTCTCTTGCTTATGGCTTTCAGTTAGTTTGGTCAATGAGAGATAATAGCAAATGATTTGACCTCCAGAAGAGAAAAATTTCAGGGTTTTATTATTCTCCTTCCTTCTTGTTTCACCATGGTTCCGGCTGTGCCTGTGTTGTTGTTCTTAGATAGTGTTTTAAACTTGAGCTTGCATTAGAATCATTAGAGGGTTTGTTAAAACATGGATTTCTGGGTCCTACCCCAAGATCTTCTGATTTAGTAGATGTGTAATGGAGTACAACATTTGCATTTCTAATAAAGTCTCAGGTAGTGGTGATGCTGATCCAGAAACATCTATTTGACACCAAATGCTCTTAGATAGCAGGTCCCCGGGGTCAGCTTTCCTTCATAGCTCTAGCTGTCACTCATCTCTGATAACACTTTTCACTCCTCTTCAGGCCTGGTAAGGTGACAATCACCCTTCTTCTGTTGCTATACCCTGGGTGGTGACACACCATCCTCTAGAGTCCCTTACCGGATGACTTGCCCACAGTTCCAGAAATTCCCTTTCATTATATTATCTTTCATTAGTGCTGTTAAGTATACCAATTTTTTTTCTTTCTGGACCTTAACTGATACAGTGGGTAAAGAAATTACTCAACTATTAAGGATTTTAGAAAATAATTGGAATTGTTGAATTTTAACTTTTTAAAAATTATTTTAGAATTTTATGTCACCTAAGTCTGTCATTTATGTCATAATTCAGACAACTTTCCAAATTCAAGTCAGAAAGAATATTGGGTTTCAACCCATTGCATCCATACAGTCTCTGCAAATGTAAATGAGGTAAAACAACAACAAAGAAGTATTACCCTAGAAGCCTTCCATTTCAGATCTATTGCCATTTCCATAATAGTTAGAATTTGAACTGGAGTTGTTGTGACTTCATGTAATGATTTTCTAAAATCGAAATGTCTTAGTCATTTAGTTTCTATAAATGTGTCATTTTCTGAAGAATGTTTTAAACAGCTTTAGTAGTTTAGAAGTTACTCAGCATAGATAATTGTATTATTGCTAAAAACTACTATAAATTTAGTATGTTTCCCCCCCCATATTCCCTAAACCTACTAATTATGATTAGAAATGTTTTGAAACTTCAAGATCAAGACTTAAAAGTCTCTAAAAAGATGAGTTTTCAATCCCCCTCTCTTATCTTTTGTTTCTGGGTAAGATTATTACCTGTGAGAGTTATTTTTCCCATTCTATGAAGAATGTCTGTTTGCTGTTAAAAAGATTACTCTTAACTGGTCTCTTGCGGACCATTCCCAACAAAAGACGAGTGCAGTGAAAAGAGGGAAAAGTTCTTTAAATGTAGTGAAGATACAAACAATTTCTCTGTAAGATTTTTTTAAATGAGGCAAAAGTTACAATGAGGGTAACAGAGGTCAGCTGTGGTGCCTATGGGGGCAGCAGCAGTCAGAAGGCTCAATAAAGTAGAGCCATCTGTCCTCATGACAGGGTCCTAACATCTCCACACCTAAGATTTTGTGTGCTCGATGTTACTTTGTGGAACTTTGAAGAATGATGGTTGTCCCAACCATCAAAATAAATTCTAAAAAAGCAATCTCACATTTTTTCAAAGTAATGTCAGAAAGGTCTCTCCTTCCCCAAGTCCTGGATATAAACAATCCACTCTGTCTAGAATTTCTCAGAGCAAGAAATGGCTCCGTTTTATGTTGTGTTAGGAACTACACGAAAATTTTTGAGGCCAAAAGGATGTGTGGTGATGCATAAATTTAGAATTTCTTGGAGACCACAGAGTTAAAACACCAGCAAAGAAGAAGACCAAGTGCATGTATCTGAAATTCTAAAATACATAATTAGTTCGTTTCACTTGGAAAGTATCACTGAGGTTTTTTTTTTTAATTGAATTTAATTTTTTTGATGGAATTGGCGCTAGCACCAATCTTTTGAGGTTTCTTAGAGGGGTAACAATAAAAGTGACGTACAAAATTTGTTGCCTAAACTCCACAGTGAAGCATCAGATATCAACAGTGAAATTAACATTTTAAAAAATTCTATGGATTAGGTAAACAAAGCAAATATATAAACACACTTCCATTTTAATCATCTCTGTGACTGATTTCAAAATTAATTGTACCACAATCTGAAAATTTGGGCTATTGAGACTTTCCTTAAGGTTTAAGTCAATTTTGTTCATGTTCCATGATTGCTTGAAAAAAAATGCTTTGTATATCTATTAGATGTGGAATTAAACCTATGCCCATTAAGTCAGGCTTATGTATTGTAATTTCATATCTTGTTGGCTTTAATGACTTGGTCCTGCTGGTTGTATCAGTTTCTAGGAAAGATATGTAGAAGTTACTATTTGTAGGTTTGTTCATTTCTCCTATTAGTTCTCTCAATGTTTGTTTTGTAGAGTTGGATGTTTTGTTTTGGATCCAATCAGTTTTAAGATAGCTGTTTCTTCCTAGAAACAATTTGTTTTTTATATCACAGACTCTTCTCTTTGTCTCATATATCGCATCTTATCTATCAGCAAATCCTGTCTGTTTAAACTTTGTAATATGTACTGAATTCCACCATTTCTGAGCATTGCTGACATAGACACCCCTGGTTACAGCCATTATGATACCGTATTTCTTCTAGATTATTTCTGTAGCCCCCTACTTCTACCTCTTCCACTCTTGTCCTCCGAGGGTCTATTCTCCACAGAGTTCTTCCACTTTTTCCAAGAGGCTAGAGTCCCCCACAGTCAAGGCACTGTCCATTGTGCAAGTAATCCTACAGAGCAGCTCTACGTTTGCATTCAGTGGGGGCTTATGAATGTCAGTAAGCCTGGAATTGTTTTTATATCAGGTTCTTAGCTTGCAGTTTTTATACCATGCTGGCATTATAAATTTGGACCCATATCTATAGATGGTGAGGGCCTGGGGTTTTCATTTATTGGAGGGGACTTTTTTTTCCCATCCAAGGAGCTCTAGTGAGGTGGCTACCATTTTTGGTGCTTCCCAGGGATAAAGAGTGAAGTTGCCCTGTTTAAGGTGAGTCAGAACTTGAGTGCAGCCCTTAATTAAGGGTGTTTGTTTTTCTGCTTCATGTGTGTCTCTGTCAAGTCTCCAACCTACAAGGATGGCAGAGCTCTAGTCCTCCATCTTCAAGGTCCAAGTCTATAACTGAATCATTGTGAGACAACATACCTTCAGCTTATCCTTAACTTTTAAATTCATATCAGGATCCCAGAAATCTACCTCTGTTTGTTTCCGGCTAGGCTATGTATTTTTTTTTAAAGATTTTTTATTTATTTGACAGAGATAGAGACAGCCAGCGAGAGAGGGAACACAAGCAGGGGGAGTGGGAGAGGAAGAAGCAGGCTCATAGAGGAGGAGCCTGATGTGGGGCTCGATCCCACAACGCCAGGATCACTCCCTGAGCCGAAGGCAGACGCTTAACCGCTGTGCCACCCAGGCACCCCTAGGCTATGTATTTTGGTGTGTGTTTGTGAGTGTGTGTGTGTGTGTGTGTGTACTTTTAGGTATTTTTAATCTGGAGTTTCTAGCCATAGTTTGTAGTAGGAGAGTAGTCCTTTGGTGACAACTGAATGTACTCTGCTTTGGGTTCCATAATAATTCTCATTTATGTTCTTAGATGTCTTTGATTAGATTAGGATGATATTTACAATTAATTTTCAATATTTTTCTAACCATTATTTAATCAATTAAAATCCTCAGCAAACATTTTTAAAAATATTTTTTATTTATTCATTTGAGAGAGAGTGTGAGTGAGAGCATGAACAGGGGGTGAGTCAGAGGGAGTGGGAGAAGCAGATTTCCCACTGAGCAGGGAGCCTGATATGGGGCTTGATCTCAGGACCCTAGGATTATGACCTGAGCTGAAGGCAGATGCTTAACTGACTAAGCCACCCAATGCTCCTTAGCAAACATTTATCGAATATTTTTTGCCTGCAGGTATGTTAGACCATGAGGAATCTGTAGCTAACAAAACATACCTCTTCCATGCACTCATGAACTTAAAAGCATAGTGGAAGAAATTGATATTAAACAACAAATAAAGAAAGAAGTAAAATTACAAATCGTGATGAATGAATCAATGTTATGAATAAAGTCATCTTGGGGAAGAAATAAAGCAAAATTGGGATAAGGAACTTAATTTAGATAGGGTGATTGGAAAAGACTTCTATGACCTCCAAAAAGAACCAGAAAACAGCTCCATAGAAATGCCTATTACAGTTCTGAATCATTTATTAATGACCTTTAGGACTTGAGGGTATGATGTTTGGAATTAATTAAGAAAAGGCTCAGATCTCAGGTTTTACTCAATAGACCTCAGTCATTACATGGGTTCAAATATACCTTAGGTTAAATGCCACTTGGTTGTTAGAAGCTACACACAGGAAACAAAAACAAACCACAAAAAATTGACAAATATTATATGGCTGGCATGTGACTCCTACAGATAGTAGTTGACATATGATTTAAAATGGTTTTTCACCTTTTTTGGAAACTGGTATTTTTTCAGTTTCATTGAGGTGTAATTGACAGAATTATAAGATTTTAAAAAGTGTACAACATGATGATTTGATATATGTATATATTGTGAAAGTGTTCCACTATAACTAACAAATCCATTACCTCACATACGTACTTTTTTTTCTTTTTCTTTTGGTGAGACCATTTACGTTCTCCTTTCTTAGCAAATTTCAATTATATAATACAGTGTTATCAAGCAAATTTCAATTATATAATCACCATGCTATACCTTAGATCCTCAGACCTTACAACTGAAAGTTTATAACCTGTCACCGACTTCTCTTTATTTCTCCCCCCCACCAGCCCCTGGCAACCCACTTTCCTACTCTTTGTCTTGCAAACTTTTATGATTTTAGTCTCAGCTCATGTTTATGGACACGTATGTTTGAGACATGGTATATACTCTATCTTCTTTTATAAATATTCCAATGCAAATTAGCATAACAAAGGTTCTGAAGACTTTAATTTCATTTCAGGTAGCATTTCTCAAACTTATTTGGCTATAAAATGTTGCGGTAGAAGGACTGAAGTCCCTGTTTCTTGCTGGCTGGCAAACAGGACTTATTCTCAGCTCTAGGAAATGTCTTCAGGCTCTAGGCACATGGCTCTTTCAAAACAGGGCAACTCATTTCATCAAAACTAGTGAGGGTGTCTCTCTTTAGTCCAATAAGATGGAATCTTACATAATATATCTTATTTACGGGAGTGATTTTCCCATTATTCTTGTCATACATTATAACTTAATTATGGGAGTGTTATTCCATTGTATTCACAGGTCATGCTTACATTCAGATGAAGGCAGTTTTGCAAGGTACATACGCTAATGGCAAGCTAACGTGGGGGCCCTCCCAGAAATCTTTTTAACACAGAGCCTGATTTGGAGGGTGAGGGCCTGAGAGGAGGTGAGCCTCAAGCATTGTAAAGACTAGTACTCTCCTTATAATGCCTACAGGAGAAATGAATTTGATAATTTATCGCTAGAAAATGAAAATCTTTAAAGAACCATATCACTGAACTGGTGTGTCTCTTCTTCTCCTAATAAGTATGAAATGATCATTTTCCCCACTTTTTTGGAACAGAGTGAATTTGAAGCCAAACTACATATTATTTTTGTCTTCAACATTTTCCTCCCTATTTCTGGATGACCCTTTTGAGGGTGAAATTTATAATAATTTTGAAGAAAGGTTTATGGGATTAGAGGAAAAGAAATGTAAGTTATGTTCTTCAGAACCTGATTTCTCCTACCCACATTACAAAACATTCTTCTTTTCTTCCCCAGAAGTAAGGCTATGAGAGAGATGGAAAAAGATGGGAATAAAGTAAGAAGAAAGAAAAGTCAAAGCCAATACATAGAAAATAAATGAAATGAGAAAATTGAAAAGGAATTTAATAATGGATTGGGATAAGGACATTTGTCCTTCACCACCGGGTAGGGTACAGAATGAGGTGTCCCTAAGGGAGAATGTGGATGCCAACTTTTCACCTTGTAGTTTGTCAGGAGTATTGCCCAGTGAGGTGAACTAATTCTTACTGCTTTAGGGAGAATGCCTCCTAGATGATGACTACTAGTTTAATTCATTATAGAATCTCTACCTTAAAGAACAAAGAGTATTGAGATACAGGATTAGCATTCTGAGGTTTAGCTCCTGGGGCTGCATATTAAAATATAATGTATACATATTAAAAACTAACCTACAAATAAAATATGATGCAATGCACACTAAAATATGGGAGGCCATTAGCAGAAGTAATGTTTTGAAGAAGTGGACACAAGTACACAAAGAAGGTGATATTTTCCTACATCTTAAAGAATGAAGTGTTTTAGGTAGAGAGTGGGCTGGCACGCGAGTGGGTGGGAAAGATCAAAGTTGGTGAGTTTAGTACGCCATTACAGTGTGACAAATCTCAAAGCTCAGGTGTAAGAATCACCTTAATGAAGAGAAGTTTCATCAAGTAAATTAACAAAGACAAGGTTAATTTGTGCTATTAAGAGTTCTTGGTAGCAGCCCATTTTTCATGGCTTAATCATAGAAAGAGGTAAGTTAGTACTAGTGAAAAATCAATTGGAAGGAAAGCAAAGTACATCTGAGAGATGATGTTCCATTCAGTGAATCCCCTGACCAGCCCACAAAAAAAATGAGAATAGCTTCATAATGGCAATTTCTTTCTCTCTCTCTTACTCAGGCATGTGCGTAGTAAGTATTTATTAATTTCGTTGAGGAGACAGCTTGTTTGTGGCTTGCCTGGAGCAGAGCCGTAAGAGATGGGGATGCTTGCACCTGATGCCCCTTTTATGCTCATAGAAATGAGTCCTGGGAGGCTTCTCTATCTTAACAATGCTCTGCTAGCCTAAAAGGACCCTTTTAAAACCCAGATGTTATAATTTATCTCCTCAGTAGATGTATGTTTACTATACATTACTTGTTTTAGAACTAAGGGAGAATGATAGTAGTCTGAATTATTCCATTTGAGGAAATATCTTTTTATCAAGATTTTTATTGGTCTGATTTATGGAGTTAGTTTATGAAGCCAACATATGGCGGGCTCTTGACCTCCAGGCTCTGTACTCAATATCTTGCAAGGGCATATTATTATTATTAGTCTTCATATTACTTTTTTATTCATTTCTTTTTGACACAGAACTGATATATAAGTTTACTATAAGTAGTTACTGGTAGAAAGAATTTATTAAAAAGTTCCCACTATTTCCAGCAGTATCTAAAAATAAGCACTAAATATTTTATGTATACACGAAGTAGTTTATATTCTGTATACTTATTTATTATTGCTGATGTTGATTAATAAATAACTTTCCACATATATAACTATATATCCAAAACAGGGTTTCTTCACATTTCAGAGGATCACAGGACACTTTTAAAATGGATGTAAGTCCAAGTATAGAAAATTTTGCATGTAATTTTAGAGAACTTATGAATTCTCGAAAACATAAGGGGCTACATGGATTTCAGAATAAGGACCCTTGACTCAATTCATTATTTTTAGTTTATTTGTATATATTAGATACTTTCTGTGGGTTCAGAGCCCCCTTAGGCTCTATTTCTGGGAAGTTTTCCACTCATGGCCTTTTCAGAAGGAGGAAGTCTAGTAAGTATACTTAATCCTCTCTCTTCTTTTTCAACTGACTAGACTGGGATGGACACATAATACAAGAAGGTCAATTCACTAGCTGGCTAGAAACCTGTTCCATTTTTTCCCTCTAGGAAATCTGAGCTCAGAAACATGTAGATTCTAACTGAAGAAAGACATGAGATCTATTATTGGAAGTGCCTTGTGAGTGACACACAGAATAAATAAGGGTAAATCCACAACTAAATACCCAAAAGTGAAAAGTGTTACTATAAGAGATAAAAAGAGAATATTACATCTACCCTCCCCAAAAAAGCCCCAGGTCACCTACAGAAGAATAATAAGAAATGTGTGGGGAGACATTCAGCGGTGGCAGTGGATGCCAGAAGATACTGAAGGACTAGCCTTAAACTGGAAGCTTAGAATTATTGCAGCAAAAATGAGGATGTCCAGACATAGTGTTATTGCAGTTTTTTCACTCAAAAGCCAGCTCACCATGTGTCACTTTAGAGCTGTCATCCACTAGTCAACACATCCTGTCCATGCGTTCAGAACTCCCATTGGCTTTGTGGGTTGAGATATTTAAGAAAAACCTCCTACGTGAAGGACCAAAGGAAACGAATATGTAGAAAAACAAAAAGGTCATAGAAAACAAAGGCAAACTGGAAGCTAAAGAAATCATCAAAGAAAAAAATTATGGTTGATCAGGAATAAGGGATGATCCCCGGATCTTCAGTAAGAGCAGGATGCTACAAAAGGAACATTCCCACAGCAAATAAACACTCTTAACTATTAAAATTATGGTACTAGAAATGAAAAATGTAATAGAAGATTTGTAATATAATATTCAGGAAATCCCCCAGTAAAGAGAATTAAAGAAAAGGTTAAAAATAAAACAAATGAGATAAAAGAATTAGAAGTTTGGTTCCAAATTTTTCCAGAGAAACAAAATGAATTCCAGAAAGGGAAATAGGGAAAGGAGTTCTCCAGGATGGAAGGACCTGAATTTAGAGATTAAATGATAAACAAGCAAAAACAAGATTTGCCCTATAGTTGTTCACTAATTATAAAGTTATAATTGTTAGGACAGTATAATTATTATGACAAAAAAAGGGATGTCAGAAAAGAATCCAGACATACACAGAAAGTTGACAAACGAAAAAGGTAATTGTAGAAATCAGCGGGGAAGGTTTAAACTCTTGGATAAATATTTTAGAGATAATTTGTTATTTGTAGAGAGAAAATAAAATCAGATTTTCACTTCATGTCATACATACAAATAAATTTCATGTGGCTTAAAATTTAAATAAAAAGCAAAACTGTAATACATGAGAAGAAAAAAATTATAACCTTGGATTAGGAATTATTTTCTCAAACAAGCAAACTAAAATGTACATTTAATACAGGAAAAGATCAAGATGTTTGAGTATAAACAATTGAAATATTTTGTTTAAAAAAAAGACATCACAGGGTGACTGGGTGGTGAAGTCTGTTAAGTGTCCAGCTCTTGGTTTCAGCTCAGGTCGTGATCTCAGGGTTGTGAGGTTGAGCCCGGAGTTGGGCTCCACGCTCAGTGCAGAGTCTGCTTAAGACTCTGCCTGCCTCTCACTCTGCCCCTGCTTGCTGTGCTCTCTCTCTCTCTAAAATAAATAAATTAAAAAAAATTTTTAAAGACATCGTAAGTAATATCTAAACACAAACCAGAAGGAAGATAATTACTATGTATATCTCTGTCAAAAGATAGTATCCAGAATTTGTGCTCTACTGACAATTAAGAAAAAAAAATGGAAACATGAGCAAATGAATTACAGGAGCAAAATACAGACAAGGAAACCAGAAGCTAGGAACCATTCGGAAGTTCTCAAATTTAGTGAAAATCAGAGACATGCAATTTGAAGTCAGAGTAAAATATTATTTCACACTAAATAAACTGGAAACATTATGAAAGTCTAAGAATACCAAACATTGGCAAAGATACGGTTAAATGTTGGTGTCTGCTACTCTGAGTGTGAATATCAATAGAATGCTTTTATAAACATTTCTGTACTTGCCTGTTTTAAAAACATAATTCATAATTAAAATTTTTGAAGTGATTATTTTTCTGTATGTCTTGAAACAACCCGAATATCACAAGGATTATCTACATACAGTTGTAAAGAACTCGTTTTCTTTTTTTTTTTTTAAAGATTTTATTTATTTATTTGACAGAGAGAGACAGCCAGCGAGAGAGGGAACACAAGCAGGGGGAGTGGGAGAGGAAGAAGCAGGCTCATAGCAGAGGAGCCTGATGTGGGGCTTGATCCCAGAGCACCGGCCCTGAGCCGAAGGCAGATGCTTAACGACTGCGCCACCCAGGCGCCCCAAGAACTCTTGTTTTCTGAAAGCATTTTGGCATTTTATTTAGGGTTAGGTTATTAGTATTAGCAGCTTTCTAATTTTTCTAACATTTCAGTGTTGGTATATTTTTTCTAGAAAATGATCTATTCCTTTGATAATTTAGTATTCTTTAAACAAGAGTTGACATTGTAAATTCTAATAATTTAAAAAATCTTATTAGTGTCTGGGGTTACATTTTCTTCCTCATTCTTATTATGGATTCATGCTTTTTCTCTTTAGTTTTTACTGACCTTGCTAGAAGTTTATTTGTTGGCTTTTTCCAAAAATCCAGCCTTTTGATTAGTTAATTAATTCTGTTTGTTTCTTTTTAATAGTCTCAACAGCTGTGTGAAACAATATTTCTAAAATGCTGCTTGTTTTAATATAACTATAGAGGTCCACCTCCACACAGGAGTCTCTCCAGGCTTTCTTTACTACCACTAACTTCCTCTAGGTCAAGGGTTTTGTTCCCTATTCTGGGGGGATCTCAAGTCTTTGAAAAGTGGGAGGGATTCCCTTGCAGGGAAGTTCTAATGGGGTTCAGTTAATCTGAGGATGTGGATAAGCATTCATTTTGCTAGAAGATTCATTGATGATCTCTAGTTAACTGTAGCTGGATGCCTCTCTCCAAAGGGAATGAGGATTGGCCACCTGGCTATTCAGCCAAAAGGAATTTTTACTTAAAGGAAAGCAATGACAAGCTGATCTTGGTACTGGATTGAAGAAGCTCCTTGGCTAGCAATGGTCATTGCAATGCTTGACTAACTCTACACCATGACTCCATTTATCTTTTAATCCTCCCACCCCCTTCTGTGTTCACCCAAAGGGCAGGCTCACTTGTTCTTTCAACCTCTCTTAAGGTCATACTCCACTTGGTTTCTTATATACATTTAGGCCAGGTGACTGCACAGACTTCTAGTCTCCAGCCATAAATTGTCATGATAATAAACACCATACCTTGCCTCCTTTAAGACTTTTCACTTTTAATTATAAAAAAAACCCATTTCCTTTTCTTAAAAAAAAAAAACACATACACAAAAACACCCTTCCGAAATAAAAAAATTCAGATTTCAAAGCAATTTTTCTTCTCTGTGGGCCTTGTGAGCCTATTTTGGATGTCAAAAAAAATCATCTAAACGAAAATAACCATATCAAATATTGAAGACTCCTTTTTTCTCTTTCCTTTCCTGCTATTTACAAAATCAATTCTTGACGCCACATGGGTTTCTCTCATTGACCAGAGGAAGGATTATGTACAAGGAAGCAAAGGAAAACTAAGGAAAAAATTAATATTTCAAAACATTAGTTTGTTACACTGATATTTGTAGTGCTCTGTTTTCTCTTGAAAACACTTCCTTTTACTTTCCCATTTATTAACTCGTGTAGCCTCGGGCATGAATGTTAACACAGAGACACACTGAGCTCAGATCCTGGGGTCAGTTACACATTGCTTCTTCTCCATGACTTTGAGCTTAAACTGGGCTTTGTCTTTAACGTTCAGTTTCTTCATTTGCAAATGTGGGCTAATAACAGTACCTAGTTCATAGGTTTAATGAAGGTTAAATGATAAACATGTGTAAAATACACACCGGATTTTATGTAAACACTTATCCTCTCATCTTTATCAATGTCACTTCTCAAAAAATATCTCCTAATATCTCAAATTAAAACTTTACCATTTTCCTGTTCCTTTGCCTCTCTGTATCACTCACATTTAATTTTTAAATATCAAAATCATTTACACTTATATCTACTCTCCCAGTTTTGAGGATACAAGATATGTGTTTTTCATCTGTGTAAATCTCCCACTCCACCTGTGAAAGCAAGTATCTCACATTGGAGTTTATTTTAAAACTTTTTGCTTTTTACTAGCTTGTCAAGAAAATAGATCATCACACACGATTTTGAGGAAGTAGGAAAGTATAAACTAGAGACAATCAACCAGAGTTATCATTTTAGTGTAATCACTTTAATAAAATCTTTAAAAAATTCCTTTTATTGAAGAGAAGTGAATCGATCAACAGGGTACACCTTATGCATATATTTTAAATTATTGAACAGTTAATAAGTCACTCTATTCCTTGTCTCAGCCTCTACCACCCTCTTCTCAAAGGTCCTCAAATGATGGTTTTTTTGGTGGTTTTAAAATTTTTTTAATAGTTTTACATTTCAGAAGTCTAAAATCAATCATTTGGCAGGACTGTATTCTTTCTGGAGGCTTCAGGAGGAAAATGATTTCCTTACTTTTTCTATTTTCTGGAGTTCATCTGCATTTCTTGGATTTTGATGTCTTTTTCTGTCTTCAAAATACATCAACCCAACCTTTAGTTCCATTGCCATGTCTCCTTCTAACTTTGACTCCTCCTGTTTCCCTCTTATAAGGACCTTTGTGATTATAATGGGCCCACCCAGATAAACCAGGATGATCTCCCCAGCTCAAAGCCCTTAATTTAAGCATGTCTGCAAAGTTTCTTTTGTAGGTAAGGTAACATTCATCTTCCTAAGGATTAGAACATGAACATCTTTAGGGGGACATCACTCTGTCTACCACAGTAACCATTTTTATTTTACTTTTTTTACTTCTCATAGATACATAGATTTTTAAAATCATTTTATTTTATTTTCTTCACGATAAGTATGCTCTTTACTCTGCATCCCCTATTTCCCCCATCCCCCATCCGCCTCCCCTCTGGTAACTATCAGTTTGTTCTCTATAGTTAAGAGTCTGTTTCTTGATTTGTCTTTCTCTTGCTCTATCTCTTTTCTCTTTGGTCATTTATTTTATTTCTTAAATTCCACATATGAGTGAGATCATATGGCATTTATCTTTCTCTGGCCGACTTATTTCACTTAGCATTATACTCTCGAGCTCCATCCAGGAACCTGACTTTTAATGATACAGATTAGTTTCCCTATTTTTGAATGTTAATGTAAATGCAATCTTTATATGAATGTACCCTTTGGTGTCCAGTATCTTTCACTTAACATTCTATTAGTGAGGTTCATTTGCATTGCTGCACATAGCAGTAATTTGATAATTTTCATTGCTGCATGGTATTCCATTGAGTAACATAACACAATTTATTCATTCTATTGCTGATGAGCTTTTAAAATTTTATTGTTTTTAGTCATTATAAATAATATTGTTATAAATCACCTTGTACATCTTATCTAATACCTGTATGCACATGTGCTTCATGGGGTGTCTACCCAATAGTGGAATTTCTGGGCCAGAGAGTATGCATATTTAACTTTAGTAGATGCTTCCATCCAGGTTTTTAAAGTGGTGTACTAATTTACACTACCCCAGGAGGGTATAAGAGTTTCAGTTGTTGCACATCCTTGGCAACATGGGGTATGTGTCAATGTTTTACATTTTAGCTGTTCTGGAGAATATATGATAATGTTTTATTGTGTGTTTAGTTTGCACGTCTACCACTGTTAGCACTTTTTGATATATCTCTTGTCCATTGTGTATCCTAGTTTTGTAGAGTGCCTTAGCAAGGTTTTGCTCACTTTTCTACTGTGCTAGCTATCATTCTGTCATTGATTTCTCTGAATTTTTTATGTATTCTGGATTAAAATTCCTTGTTTTTTGTATGTATGGCAAATATCTTCTCCATTCTTGTTCTTTTAATCTCCTAGTGGTAGCTATTGATAAGTAGAAGTTCTTGACTTGAACAGAGTTCAGTTCATCATTTTCTTTCTTTTATGGATAGTGTCTTTTGTGTTTTTTGTAAGATATTTTCATCTACCTTACAGTAAAAATGGCTTTCTTCTATGTTGTCTGCTAGAAACCTTATTATTTTTCCTTTAGGTTTAGATCTTAAATCTCCATGGAAATGAATTTTGTGTATACTATGACATAAAGGTCAATATTTCACTTCTTTCCATAAGAAGGATTCTCTGTTCTATTACATTGAATTTTTCTTTAACTATGTTTAAGTATCTTCCATACTCTTATTATTATAGCTTCATAAGTCTTTTCGTCTAGTATCTTTATTTTTCTTCTTTAAGATTGTAGCAGCCTAATTTTGTCTGTCTCCATACTTACAATATGATCTTTTTTGATCCTGCTTTTTCCAGCTGCCATTTCAAATCCCTACTCTTTCACAGCCAAATTCCTTGGCAGAGTTTCTGCACACACTATCTCCACTTCCTTATAACCAGTTCATTCTAGTATGACTACTTCTTCCTTCATTACACTGACCATACTCTAGACACTACCGGTCACCCTGTTGAGAAATCCGATGGGTACAGTTCTTTCTTCATCTTATTTAAGCTCTCAAAGCATTCAAAATGGTTAGCCATTTTCTGCTTCTTGAAATGCTCTTTAAGATTCTAGAAGAACCTCCCACACAGGTGTTACTTCCACCTCATGTGCTATTCCTTAGAGGTCTCTTTTGCTTTTGTTTCCCCTCTATTGTATTTGTAAATGTTGGCATTTTTCAGGGGCTGACTTTCATATGTTCTTTAGTTATTTTTTATAGCCATTACAATAAAGGCTGTTTGAGATCAATTCTTTTGGTGTGTTAAGGAAGTTCTACACGGGAGTAGTGTTAAATTGTATCAATTTGTGTTCAATAGTATTGGACATGAGCATTACAGCCAAAGTAAGATACCACTTTATATCCACCAGTATAGTTAAAATGAAAAGCACTGACAAAAACCAAGTGTTGGCAGGAATGTGCAGTAGCTAGAACTCTATTACTCCATTGGTGGAAGTATATATTTGCATTTACCTTCAAATTTTTGAAAGTAGTACTTTTACTCTTTCTTTCTCTCTTCTTGTGGAACTCTAATTACACATATGTTAGACCTTTTCTATGCCTCATATATCCCTTATTTAAAAAAATACTTTTCATGTTTTTTTTTAGCTTATATTCTTCAGCCTACACAAATTCTTCTGAACTGGATTCCAGTTTCCTAATCCTCTTTTCTTCTTTCTTATTGGAGGTTAAAGATGTGATTACTGAGTTCTTCACTTGAAGGTTTTTTTCCTTGTAATTTCTCTTCTAACTTTTTTATAGATTACCATTTCTGTGGGAGAAATTTTTTATTTACTCCTTCCATGTTTTTGAATATAGATAATCAGATATAGTTTTCACATTTTAAACATGATAATCATAAATTTTAAAGTATATATCTTATATGATAATTCCAACATCTGGATGTCCTGTTCATCGGTTTCTCTTATCTTTCTCCCCCTTTGTCTTGGTTTCCTAGTGTTTGAGTATGGGTGGGGTGTGTGTGTGTGTGTGTGTTTAATGCTAGATTTAATTACGAAGAAAAATATTGAGCCTCTAGAAGCTATCTCTTCTACAGATGGCTTATTTTTGCTTTAGTGAGGACCGATCACTTTCATCCATTCTTGGACTGAATTGTTTTTGAACTGAGTTTATATATTCATGATTTCAACTGAGAGTTTGGGGTCTTGCAAGGTTTCCTCCTCACCGGCAGAATCTGATTTTTAATTTTTGTCTCAATAGCACTGTCTTCCCAAAGCTCTTCTTCAATTTTTAACTCGTTAACTGTTGCTTTCCATTGACCTAGCTTTTGTGACTTATGTAGTTTACAAATGAGCAAATACTTCAAGCTGTAAAATGGTACAATATATTATATCACCACTTTTTACTTTCTTCTTTCTGAGATCTTGGCCCTTTAAGTGCTGGCTGACCATTATGGTGGCTCCAAGCTTTTCTTCCTTCCTTCCTTCCAGCTCTGTACAATTGCTAAGAGTTCTGGCTCATTTCTCTGACTCTTAGCTGTCCCCTTTTTGCTCAGCTTTTTGGACACTTGGTTCTGTTATTCTTAAGAATAATAAATATTCTGAGGAAAAAGG
Source organism: Ailuropoda melanoleuca (assembly GCF_002007445.2). NCBI lineage: Eukaryota > Metazoa > Chordata > Mammalia > Carnivora > Ursidae > Ailuropoda > Ailuropoda melanoleuca. The sequence goes on from NC_048221.1 coordinate 97,720,076, forward strand.
AAGCACATAAGGTTAGGTTCACATTAATGTGTTATTCTTCTTTCCAAAATTTTGAATCCTCAAATTCTGGCTACTTTGATGGCTTCCCAGTGCCTCACATAGCGTATTTTTTTCAACCAGATTTTTAATTGTTTCTGGTAGGAAGGTTGGCTAAAAGCTAGTCTGACATAACCAGAATTGGAAGTCCTCAATGTATTTGTATATATTCTTTCAGAAACTGATTGAGGTATATCAAATTTTGATATCCTGTCTGTTTTCAATATTTCACAAACCTTTCTCACCTTGTTACAAATTTCATAAACATAATTTTTATTTTATATTTTTAAGATTTTGTTTATTTATTTGAGAGAGTGAGCGAGAGACAGTACACAAGCAGGGGCAGAGGGAGAGGATGAGGGAGAAGCAGACTCCCCCCACTGAGCAGGGAGCCCAACATGGGGCTTGATCCCAGGACCCTGGGATCATGACCTGAGCTGAAGGCAGATACAACCGACTGAGCCACCCAGACACCCCATAAACATAATTTTAATACCTAAATCATATTCTATTATATGGCTAACCCATGAATTAACTATTTCCTCAATATTGAGCTTTTTGTTTGGATTCCAAGGTTTAAGTATTAAAAGGAAATATAGGAATAGTTTTCTCTAATTGTGAGAAGTATTCATGAAATGTTTAGTTTGAATTGTAGTCATGATGATCAATAAAACCCACATATCTATGAAGAGCATTGGTCACTATGCTAGTTGTTGCAGAGGATACAAAATATATAAAGAGATCCTTGTCCTCCAGGCCACGTATTTAGAAACATAAAGCATAGATGAGAAAACAGTATAAACTAGGTTTTCATCAGAACTTTATGAATGGTAGAAAATGGGACTAGTCAAATGGGAAAGAGATCATTTAATCATTGGAAAGGAAGGAAACACTTTATGAATACAACGTGATCTGAGATAGATTGAATTTTATTGAATGGAGTGAGGAAGGAAGACATATTTAATTATTTTCTAGTTCCTTTTCTTATTTTTACCTAAGGTTTTTTGGAGGTGTTATTCCTAAGACATGTACGGTTGAATTTTCCTCTGTGTGAAAAAAATTACCATTGATGGATATTTCATGGTCTATAAATCTGTTTCAGTTGAATAAGTACATTTAACCTAAGATAGTGGATCACAAGAAGTTTGCTGACAAACTGCATAGGTGACAACCCACAGTGTGCAAATATTAGGACAGTGTTTTGCTTTGCCTATTGAAATAATAAAAGGTTTATGATCCTTATTTTCTCCCCTGCCCAGAGACAAAGGCAGGTTATACACATGAACAAATGACTAGCAGTGGGTTGGAGAAGAGATAGTCCACCAAGGCAGAAAATCCCTGAAATCACCAGCGAGCAAGAATGTATCAAACACTTGCATTTGTATTATTTTATTTAATTATCCAGTTACACTGTAGGCATAAGCATTATTATTCTACCCTTAAGGTTAGAAAATTGTTCAAAGTCAAAATACTAGAAAATGATGAGTCTTCAGTTGGAGTCTGTCTGAAATCAAGACCATGTTCTTTTTACTAAAGTGTTAATGAATTAGTTCTACTAACAAAACTATATCCAAAATAAAACCTCCTATATTATTTCATGCATGTTTATCCACTCTGTTAAAACTCAGGGCCTTTGAGTTAAATTGATTTTCTAAATCCTTCCTATGAAGGGCTTTGCAGGTCTTACAAAGGGTCCTGGCGGGAGAAGCCTAGGGCCTGAGCCAGGGTCCTTCCCTTTACTCAGTCATCGCAAGAGTGACCATAGTAAGGCACAGTAATCATACAATAAATATTTTATCTTTGCTAATATCCATTGTGGGTAAGATTGCAAATGAACACACTTTGCTGGGAGCAATATGAATTGGTTTAGTACTTATAGAAAACATATACATAAATATTCTGTCAACAAACACAAAAGTGTTTGTTCTCATTGACGCAGTAATTATATTCCTGAGAATGTATGCTAACTCAATAATTTAACAGATGGCAACACTATAGACCATGTTAGTCTTTTTCAGGTTGCAAGGAAGAGGCATTCAGATTACATAAGGAGACGAGGCCTTTGATAAGGGTGTGGAAATCCAGAAGACCTTCTCAGCAGCTGGGAAGCATGGAGAGTTTCATCACCGTTCTCAACAGAACCTCTAGTGGGCCAGCAACAGCCTTCCTGGCCTGACTTTCAGAAGGCCACACCATTGCTCCCCCTTTGACTGCCTCAGTTTCTGTGTCTAGCACTACCTCTCTCAGAGTAACATTTCTGCTGTTAAAGTGTGCCCAGCTCTCTGGTTTAACTCATTACTCATTTATAATAACAAGCCCCCTTTGACAGCTTACTAAGTGCCAGTCATGTTCTAATAACTTAGAGTGTTATAACTCATTTAATTTTCACAATTCTCTTGTGAAGAACGCATTTTAATTATTACCATTTTATAACTGGGGAAAGTAAGGCACTGAGAAGTTAATCAATGGGAACAAATCCCCAGATATAGAATAAGGGCACTACGTTTCAAAACTAGGCACTTATTCAACGTGCTGTATTGCTTCTTGAAGGAGGACGTGATTGAGAGCAGTACAAATATATTTGAGAAACATTAGCACTAGGTTGGAATGTAAATCCATTGGATAAATGGGATCACTCAAGAAGAGAACATAAAGAGAAAAGAGGGACAAGAAGTGAGTCTTGAAAAATGCCAGCATTTGAAGATAAAATAGAGTAAATGCAAGAGCGAAAGAGACTTGAAAGGAGCAGCAAGTGAGGTGGAAGAAACACTTGGGTGAGCATTCGTCCAGAAACTAAGAGAAAAGAGCATTTCAAGAAGGACAATAGGGCCCATTGTTTTGAATGCTTATTATATATCACATAATATAGAGAAATGTGTCCATTGGATTTTTCAACATGGGGATCATTAGCGCCAAGAGTTACGGCTGCATAATGAAGACAGAAGTCATGCTTGAGTGGAGATAAGGAAATGGAAGTGGTGTGTGCAGCAACTCCCTAGGCATTTGACTGTGAAAGAGACTGAGGACTTGGAACAGTAGCTGGAGGAGGAAGTGATAGCAAGGGAGGATATGTTTTTTCTTTTGAAAGGGAGGGAAAGAGAGATGGGCGGGCAGAGGGAGAGGGGGACAGAGAGAGAGACTCTCAAGCAAACTCTCTGCTAAGCGCAGAGCCAGACTCAGGGCTCCGTCTCATGACCCTGAGATCGTGACCTGAGCTGAAACCAAGAGTCGGATGCTTAAGCATCTGAGACACCCAGGCATCCCCAGGGAGGATATGTTTTTAAATATGAAAGGCGACACTGGAATATGTTTGTGTGCTCTGGGAAATGATTTAGTAGAAGAAGATGAGTAAAGTAGAAACACGAGTGAGAAGGAAATGACTGATACTTTAGAATTTTGGAAGACAAGAGGATAAGGGAGGCAGAGCCCAGGTGGAAGTTCTTTCGGTGTTAGGAGAAGTAAGGCTTTCTCCATTGCATTAGAGATGATGGGGGAGATGGATGTAGAGGCAGGTATGGGAAGGTGAGGACTGCAGTCTTTATCTGTAATCAATAACACATGAAGTGAAGCCATCCATTAAGGATGGAAACAGACACTTTAAGAAGCTGAGGTCAAAGAATTATAGCAATGAGGGTAATTAGCAAGGAAGTGCTAGTCATAGGAATTAGCGTTCAGTTGGTACGATGTTTGAAACCAGTATTTCAGCTGCGGTGCATTTTCTCCTTCTGACAAGATCAGGGCTATGTTCTGATAATTGGTCTTTGAAAATGTTGTTAATTAATGGTACAGCATAAAGAGGCGGGTAGTGTAGACTCTAGGAGCTGATGTTCTTGGTCTGGAAGTTGGTCTGAAATGTGTATGTATTTCATTCCTGCTCTATTGTAGAAATGATCGACAACTAGGATGAGGCTGAGCCCACTGACAGGTGGGGTGTGGGAATCCAAGGAGGGAGAACAGGATTCTGACTGCAATTTAAGAGTCTCTTAATCCTCACTTGAAACCTGAAAGTCACATAGAACTATGTTACACTCTTTGTCTGCCAAAATTCTCTTTGTTTTGTTTTGTTTTTTTTTCTTTGAAATACGTTTATGTGTATAACCGTGTTTTGAATTCTGGAGCTACAATTCTAGTCTAGACATCAATTTACTAGAGAACTCTGAATGCCGTTATCAGCCTCTTCGCTCCTTCTTCTCCTTCCATTGCATCCTGTACAACATTTTCAGGATAACATCTCCAATACCTCATATTTATCACATTCTCCTACATTTATAACAATTTTCAATTTATGTCAGAATAAAACTGAATTTCTCTGGCCTGAATTCAAGGGTATCCATAATCTGGATTCAGGCTACCAATCCAGTCTCATTTCGTAATTTTGAATATGAAGCTCTCATAGTGAAGAAAGACTTGGGAGGCAGCCAGTTCCAAGTATGGATCCTGCATCTTACTTCCTATGACCATGAGAAAGTTGCCTAAAGTTTGTAGATTGATTGCAGTTCCTCATCTTTAAGGTGGTTTTGCTCATTGCCTGAGCTGGTTTTAAATATTAAATGAGTTGATGTAGTTAGTGCATCCCGCAGAGTTCTAGGTACATGTTTAGCTCTAAAAATGGGTCTATTCATTGTTCAAATTACTATTTTTAATAACTGAGGTATGACATTTAATTCATTTACTGTTCATCAGCAAGTTTATTATCTCTTTGTATAATTATAGGTAAACACTGAGTATTTAGGGTTACCATTTACAATTTTCAGAGTTGACTTTTATTTCAACATATTTTTCAGAAGGATCTGAGAAGTTGATTAGGATGATGTTCTTTTGGAAGTTTTGATTATATTAATTAGCACTCCAGTTGAAATTCATTTTCTTAAAACCTTTTAAAATGAATTTATATGTTGAAAGTTATATGTATTCTCTCCATTCACTCATTCTCTCATTTATTGATTTGTTCAACAAGAATTTACTGGAAGTCTGTTTTGTTAAGCAATGGGAAGGGTGCATGGAACATGAAGAGTAACACAAGAATCTGGCTGAGATAGCTAGTTGCCCCCAAATACCTGTTCTCCATTATTCTATGGAAGAAGAATTTTGAGCTGAGCATATGTAAATAAAGATTATGTTTCTTAGTCTTCTTTGCAGCTAAGTGGTTATGTGACCATGTTCTGCTTAATGTGAAGTAAATTAAAGTGATGGGTAACACATTTCCAGAAACTTCTTCATAAGAAAGCTTGAGGATTCTCTTTGCCCTTTTCTCTGTCTCTTATTTCTCCAAACAGTAGTTTAAATTGTTGAGTGATGTCTAGATCTCCATCCTGGACCATGATGATGAAGGCCATACTCTGGGGAAGTGGAGACTAAAGGCTGGAAGCAGATTGTGTTCAGAGACAAGCAGAAGGCACCATATCTGTCCTGGACTGGCTATTCCTGGACTGTGTCATGGCAGAAAAATGATCCTATTTTATTTAAGCCAACATTTTTGGATCTCTGTTACTCGAAGCTGAGCCTAACGCTAATTGATATCCACTCCCAGCCTTTATTCCAAAAGCTTACAACTTCATGGGACAGATGAATTTATGTGGAAACTAAGTACTTATACCAAGAGGGCTTAGGAAGCTGAACTAATATTACTTTGTTTACAAATGGATTTTAACATTTTGTTTGTATTTTCAATCAGTAATTTGAATACGATTTTCAGTTTAGCTGTTTCTGTAGAATGCCAGTAGAAATAATGGACAAAAATGTTTTTAAACCAAGTTGTTTACTTAAAAGGATCATATTGACAGTTAAAAAAAATGAATCATAGTTGTTTTGGTATTATTCAAACATACCTTAGGAGTAATAATTTGAATATTTTGGCTGACCATATTATTGAGTATTGACAGCCAATATTGTGAAAGTAGTTTGTGTCTATGGTCTCATATAAATGCAGGTACTGAGACATGAACTGTATTCATAGCCACAGGCTTAATAAAAAATCTTTTACAAATTCAGGCCCTTAAATGGTTAGTCTATATAAAGGTTGTAAGTGTGGCTTTCGTGGTACTTTTCCCTCCTTGCCTGAAAAATATTATTTTATGCCATTTAATTTAAATGCCAAATACTTAATTAGCATTTGTATAAATATTTTCACTCCTATAACATTTAGCTCTTTCATGTTCATTTAATTCTGTTCAAAGGTTCATTCCTTTTTTGCTATTTGCTCAATGGTGACAGGTAATAAATGGTGAATTATACCCATAATTATTGTTATCAGGAGAAATGATTACATTTATCGAAAGCACATGTAGCAATAATTTTTACCTTATTCTAAGGATTCACTTTAAAAATTCGTAATAAATCTCATGATCACTTTTCAGGTAATATTTGCTATGTTGCTATCATGCAGTAAATGTGAGTAATTTACAAAACTATCTTAAAGTAGCTCAAAATGAGGGCAGAAAGGAGAAAGTCACATCATTCAAAGTAATCCTTTCATAAGCTTATTTTTAAAAATTTCCAGAACTTCAAAAAACTATTAACTACAGATTTATTATAAACTCTCACTATTAAATCTATTAATAAAACCAGAAATCCAATTTCAAAAGACTGTAAAAATAAGGTTATCCATTATACAACACAAATTTTCACTGGGAAACAAAGCCAAAATCCAGCATTACATCCTGCACCCATTTCCCTATCCTATTTTGGGGGCATGGGCTTAGCCACTTAAAAGTATCCACCACCTGATATTCATGCCTAATAAAATTTGGCATGGAAACACCTTTTGTTTCTGGGCCCTTTGCTTAAAAAGTTCAGTGTGGTAGATTGTGGTACCCTATTCTCACACTGGCTATGGGTTTAGCCATGTGACAGCTTAAGTCAATGGAATATCAGCACACATGGACTCAAGCAGAGTTTTGACAAGTTTTTTTACTTCATACCTTGCTCTCTTGGAATACTTCCATCATCATGTGAAGCAGGCTAGGATGAGAGCGGGGTCTAGCCATCCCAACCTTTCCATCAATCCCAGCTGGATTTTGGCAAGGTGTCAAATTTGACCATCCGATCATAACCAAGTATCCAGCTGACTGAAGCCAAATTAGTTAGTCCACACAAACATAGTGGAAGAATTGCCCATTCAATCTACAGAATTGTGGGAAATAATAAACTAGTGTTTTAATCCCAATTTTGGGGTGATTTGTTAAGCAACAATAGATTACTGATGTAGAAATTGGCCTTTAGTTAAGTCAATCCACTCACCTATTAGGCCAATTACTTCTAGGTAATGCAGTGGTTAGTAAGACCAGTGAATTCTGTGGAGGCAAGACCCTTGCAGCACATGTTTACATAAAATGGGTTCCTTGGTTGGAGGCAATGTTGATAGAAATCTCTAGGCTGAAGTTGACTTTCTTTTAGACCACAGGTGGTGGTTTTGGCAGAAATATAGTCAGCAAGAAAGGCAAATTCATTTCCCATGAGGATAGATCACTCTATTCCCTCCATGATGAAGGGCATCTAATATAAATGACATAGGACCCAATCTTCCAGGCTAAATGATTTTTCTTGTCTATAAAATTGAGTCACCATTCTTATTAAATAAGCTAAGTAAAAAATAAGTTAATTAAATGAGGTTTTAAATTAACATTGAAAAAGGACATGCACGTGTTTTTTTTTTTTTTGTGGTTAAGAGGGACTGAGGAAAGGGTTGACTTTGTGTCACCTCTTGCATGTAACAAAAAAGAGAATCCAGAGTTGAAACAGTATCTTCACCACTCCAAAAACAGTACCAAGATTTGGAAGTGGAGTATTAACCCACAGGATAAGTAATTGTAGTTCTAAATCTCAGGTTATGTTTGGTGGGGAGACTGTGTCATGAGGGAATATTTCATAGTGGGCTCATAATAAAGATACAGTTGGGCAGGCAGGGGTAAAGCCCCAGTTATCATTGGGTTACCACAAAATTTTAAAAAATTTTGCTGCAGCAAGGACATTTCTTGATATATCCCTGTGTCTGGATTAAGTTGCCAGCCAGTCATGAATAATTGGACTCTAATCTGGCAAAATAAACCATAGAAAATATAAAAACTTCCTTTCCCATTGTGGTGGCCAGAATCTGCCTCTGTCACGTCGTCCATCAGAATGTTCTCTGTCATGTCAGCCAATAAAGGAAAGCACCAGATATACAAAATGTTTCAATAGTTGAAACAAGTGGCTGATTCATGAATTGACATAAGCTAGTTCTAAGAAATGTACAGTGTTATAGAGGACTTCATTTTCAAATTCTCACAGGTCCAAGAAGCTAATATATCTAATGTAAAAATATGAGAGAAACAAAGACCTAAAGTCTCTCTTCCTCTCCCTTCTCATTCCCTATATATCTATCAAAAACTAAGATATCAAAGAAAATGTAGGGAAGGACTGATTTTTCATCAACTTAAAGTCATATGCCCTTTGGGATTGTATAGCCCAAGAATTTCCAGTCTTTTACTGATTGCTATTCTATCTATCTTTTATCAGTAACTTTGACACAACTTTCAAAAGTCATTTGTGAATATACTGCCTGCTAGTTAAAATCCAATGTGGGAAATCTTATGGTCTTGAGGCAATTCAGAAGAAGGAAACTCAGAAATGGCTCTGTAGTCTTTTTACATATCACCAGAAGCAGTGGAGCAATGCAGCAGAATCCAGCTTCTTATAATGCTATCCTTAGCCAAGCTATGATCTTTGTGTGAAATATATTCTAGGATAGGCAAAAACTTAAGAAATAATAACATTCACAAGCCCTTCCTGAATATATTACTGAAAGACTAAGAAATTAATAAAGTTTAAAAACTCAGATATGGGTGGACACGATAGAAAGCAGGGACTGACAAATGATAGCCAGTAGGCTAAATTTCACTATTGGTTTTTGTAAATAAAGTTTTATTGGAATGCAGCCACACCCATTGTTTATGCATGATTGGAGATTGCTTTCACACTAGAAATGTGAGAGTTGAGTATTTGTGATAAAGGCCGTATGGTGCATATAGCCTAAACTACTTACTATCTGGCCCTTTGCAGAAAGTTTGCCAACCCTTGATCTAGTCCAACCTCTGTCATGTGGACTCTTGATGTTCCTTCTGGTTGATCCAGGCCACTCTTTCAGATGGACCATCCACAGACTGTCTTTCCTCACTCTTGGTCCCTCTTCTTTGTCCCTCTTCCTTTTGTCTCTGGTTGCTGCAACCTTCTTTATTAGAGAATTGCTATTTAATAAGCTCTTTGATCTGAAGACTCTAGGCTTTATTTAACAATTTTTCATGTGTTTATTTGATTTTAAAAAATCTCTTCTTCAGAAAACCTAATCGTCTTCAAGATAAATGAGAAGACATCCATCTAACAAGTTTCTATGTTTCTGCACTATTAGGGTAGATGAATTGTTTTTTGTGTTTTTTCACTATCTGTCTGGAAGATTTTGTTTTAACTAGATATTACTTGTCAAATTTAACTTATAGATCCATGAAGAGCAGAGTATTGCATATTTTCTTCCTTCCTTCCTTCCTTCCTTCCTTCCTTCCTTCCTTCCTTCCTTCCTTCCTTCCTATTCTTTAAGAGACTTATGCTGGGCTCTACTTTTATGTATCCAGCATTTCGTTTTGCAGGGTTTAAAGATTTTGTTGGGTTTAAGGGCTTAAAGGGGGGCTGCTTTCAACCTCCTTAGTAGAACTCTTGTCTACTAAATATCAAAACCAATTAATATTTACTATATGCCAGACACATAAAGCTAAAGGTTTTATGCACATTAGCTTATCGCTACCTATTAGATCCCTACAGAATAGATACTATTATTATCAGGTCTACTTTATAAATTTTGAGAAGGTAACTGACTTGTTGATCGTCACCAAGCTCATGAAGCAAGGATTAAACCCAAGCCTTCTTTTTCTCTGTTGTGTTTGATGTAGAGGGTGTCATTTGCCATGTTATCTCATTCTAATCCCTCAACTTGCATAGAGGAAAAATAAGACTCAGAGAATTAAGTAACTTTTTCAGAGGGAATCTGTGAGGGGCTAGGGAGGGCTGGCCCCCAGATCTCATGACTACTAACTTTGTAACTGTCTTTCAAAGATTGGAGGTCTACTGTCATATTTTGTCCTTAGAAAGCCATACATTTTTGTAGCTATGGTTTCTGTTTATCTGTGTGACCCTGCTCATGACATGTCACTAGGAAGCATTTAATGCTTCCTTGTGAGTGGGTATGTCTTGTATCTAGTTATTACATAGGAAGCATTTCATTTGGTAGGGTATCAGTGACTATCTTCTATTCAGGAAGTAAGTAAATGTATTTTTCACGGTTCGGATGCTTATGTAAATGCATATTCTTTTCATGACTCCTTGTGAAAGAAATATTAATTTAACTAAGAGTGTGCATGTTTCCATGCTGTTACTGCTTAATTAGGTTCACTAGAGTCTTGGTTGGACTATTTACTATGTCATGGTTTTCCATACTCAAGACAAAATATGTGTGGGCAGGTAATTCATTTGAATGGCCATAATATGAGTTTGGAATGCCCAGGATAATAGGTCCTTTTTAATATACTGCTAATAAGTCTTTGTAATTACAACTCAGCAGAAGATCTTGATAACACTTTACACGGAGGGATTTTTTGTTGTTACTGCTGTTCATAATGTCTCATTTATTGTTGGATTTTGTAAGTTTGTATCATTATTTTTCATATCCTTACTTGATAAATTACTGAAGTATAAGTTGCCTGTAGGAGAGGTATTTAACAGGATTTCTGTCTAGTATATTCTAGGGGCCAATGAATGATAGGCCACACAAGCCATAGGCCAAGAGGTCCAGTGGTCTAATCTGTCCCATTGCTTGTTTATGTGACTAAAATTTTATTGGAAGACTGCCACACTTACTCATTTATGTGTTGTCTGTGGCTGCTTTTCTAAGAGTTGAATAGATGTGGCAAAGACCAAGAGCTCACAGTCTCTAAAATATTTACTCTCTGGTACTTCATAGAAAAAGTGAAGTGATCTGTTCTGTTTAAAAGATTATTATAGGAAGGTGTTAAATGAGCATATTTCCATTTGGTCAGGCAAAATTAAAGTTTATTTGGGAGACCACATCACCATCCATGAAGTGCTCCCTGACTGAATTTTGTTGGAAGGAAAATTAAACCTTTCTCTTCATGCAGAGCAATCATTGGACTACGACCCAGAACGTCCTTGTACCAAATTGCATTTTATGTTATGCTACTGATTCTTTCTTCTTTTAAACTTTGAGCCTATTAGGTTAAAGTGGACTATTAAAGAGGAAATTCATTCATATACTAGTGCTATATATGTCTCCTATGTAGGGCAACTATATAATTTATAATTCCAACTGGGGCTCTTCTGAAGGGGACCACTGGCATGACTGGTGTAAGTTGAGATCATTTGCTGACCCCTGGAACAGAAAGTTGGCAGAAATCCAGTTAAATATCTCTCCCCTACATAATTGCTGTTTCAGTAATTTCTATACTGGGATATTTTATCTTCAGACTTAGATGTCCTATCCTATTTCTCTTAGAATTATCCAGTTCTTTAGCCACCTTTGATTAATACATTAGAATAGCAGTCTTCAGAATTACTACAGCAACGCCTTTTCTTGAAGTTTTGTGTAGAAACCCATTCCTTAAAGCTCAGGAGATGGAAATGATCTGTTTGTAGAAGGGCAAAGGACCGAGCCCCAAGTGCTGAGCTCCTTCTCCTCTTCTTAGTAGTCTCTGATCTGCTTCTGTGAAGTCTACAGAATTCCAAGGAGCACAATTCAAAAACTATTGAATTGTAAGAAAATAATTCACCAAAATAAGTTTATTTCTCTCAAACGCCATTCATGGCATTTAAAGCATCCAAGCCTCCCACTTAAAGGAGATGCCAAGACATAGGTGTCATGAGCTGCATCACAGAAAAACTCTAGAGAAATAAGTACAAAGTGTTATAATAAGGACATACTGAAATCTTCTTAGTCTCACTGAAAATACAGCTGTGAAAATCCAGTACCTGTTGGATATAGCTCTCTGTGCTGTAAGGACTTGGTAGGCAGGGCATCTGCCTTAACCTTGGAGAGATCATTGCACTCCCCAAGACTTGTTTTTTTTTTTCTATGTACTGAGTCTTAAAATTCTTTCTGAGAGTACCCTCCTAAGTGTAGGGTGGGGGGAAATAAACTTATTGCTCCCAAATTCACATTTCCTGGGTTTTAGAAGTTAGGTATCAGGTTTCCAGAACACTTTGGCATCCTAAACTGTGGTGCATTTCCTTTAGATGGTGGGATGACTTGAGTGCACGGTGTGGACACTCACCGTCAAGTCAGATATACAAATAGATGAAGATCTCAATTAAAAAATTTAAACATTGTACACTCCTAAATACGTCTTAGGAATCACATATGTGTTTGGTACATAAATTATCCTGCATCTATATAAGCAGCCTATGAACATATGGGTTACTTGGAAATTGCTCTGGACTTCTTTAAAGCTACGTTTGCTCTACTTTGTCTATTATTCCAATTTTGTGATGGACAGTGCTAACCCTCTGCCATTAATGTGTTGCTGAAGCCTCAGAGAAGGATAGAACAAATCTGTAGCAATTTCCAAGGCCTTGAATAGCCTTCCAGTGTCTGGTTTCTCCACACATGAAGTTTTCTGAAGTGTATCTCCAAGACTCTGCATTTTGATATCAGTTATTTATGGGAATTAACATGGAGAGATGGAACAGCAGGTCTGTGTGGGATGGTGGTAAATCGGAGTCTAAAAATGAGTGACGTTTGTTGTAATGAGGTACATGCATTTGAGACAGAGGGTGGTAGAGGCAGAGGGAGAGAGGAGAAGAACATAATATGATCTGGTTTATTTAAAGACTTTGGATGAAAAATAAATCACTCAAATATGCTCAGGTAGAAGGTCTCCTCTTTATTTTTATACAAATGTCTTGTCATTCCAGAAAGACACAAATAAGGCAACAAAAGAACATAATATATTTAAAGGAAAAACCACTATTTCTCTTTTATTATGAGTTCTGTACTCTTGTTTCTGTTACACGCAATTCATCTGCATCTATCTTGCTCAGATGGATCCAGATAGGAAGGCAAGCCTGGGTGCTGTGTTTTACTTCAGAAGTGAGGAAGCCCAAACAGATAAATTTTACCTTGCCATAAACCTGGACAACCCCGCTATGGTATATTTGTTATTTATAGGCAATTTACAAGAGAAATTAAGCTCTAATCAGTTGAAAAATTACAACCAAATGGCAGGTCTTTATAAATAGTATACCATGGTAACTGTGCTGGGATTATCTAATTCATTAAGAGCAATATATAAAAGAGGACAGATCCTCTCTTTAATTAGCTAATAACACTAAACTCTCAAGTGGGTGGGCAATAAACTTCCCAGGTTGATTACCTAGTGTTGTATGCGTAATCACTGCACTAATGCGAACACTCTTGCTGGGTTGAAATTGAGAAGACTAAAAGATTGATGGATGTCTTTGCCAGGAACTTTTCTTTGAATGTAGCTCTATAGAAGAAGTAATAAAACTAATGTGAATTTGATACTGCTGTAAGTAGTTGGCTGGACCGAGAAGTCAATGGCCTAGACAAAGAACTTCTGAACTGAGAGGTCTGCAGAAAATGGCTTGCCCTCTTGAATGGTGTGGTGGTGACAGAAGACTGATAAAAAGAGATCTCTCTCAGAATGCTCTCTATAGACCAAGCATTTTACATACAAGCCTGTGAGATAAATACTATTCTCATGTCTGTTTTACAGGTGAGGAAATCAAGGCCTGGATAGATTAGGTGCCTTGTCCTTGGTCACACAACTGGAAAAGGACATAGCAGGGTTGCAAACACAGCCAGTCTGGGTCCTGAGTTGACTGTGCACCTTGAACCATGACACCAGTAGTTCCCAGACTTTAAGGCATGTTCAGCTTACTGGAGGATCTCACTAAGATGCTGATTTTTATTTAGTTGGTTCGAGATAAGGCCTGAGATTCTGCATTTCTAGATGTCCCTAGCCGATGACGATACTTCTGGTATCTGGGCACAGTTTGAGAGGTGCGGAACAAGATGTAGAGCTGTGGCCACATCTGAAAGAAGGAGTTAGGAGGCATTTGGTCATCTGGCCAGAATCACTGAGGTGAGAAATTTTCTTTTTTTTTTTTTTTTAAGATTTTATTTATTTATTCGACAGGGATAGCGACAGCCAGCGAGAGAGGGAACACAAGCAGGGGGAATGGGAGAGGAAGAAGCAGGCTCATAGTGGAGGAGCCTGATGTAGGGCTAGATCCCATAACGCCGGGATCACACCCTGAGCCGAAGGCAGACGCTTAACCGCTGTGCCACCCAGGTGCCCCAAGGTGAGCAGTTTTCTTAAAATGTGCTCACTTGACTCAGTGTCTGTAACTCTTCAGGGTTGAATTTCCTCTTCTTTAAAGTGAGGACCCTTCCCCTTACCTCACAGGTGGGATATGAGTGCAGAGTCAGCATGAGTAGTTTTTAACTACTACGATGACTTGCAACTTACCTTTTCAATTGGAGTCATATAAGTCGTATAAGGGTCACAGAGGGGAAGCAATCTGGTCAGATGGCAGGCCCATGAGTGGCAGGGCTGTGGTGTTGAGGGAACAGCTGTGTCCCGAGCCCACACTCAACAGCCTTGCTCTGCTGCCTCGCTGCAATTGTAAAGTTAATGGTACCTAAACTAGTGCTTTTCAACTCTATTTTTTTTAAAGATTTTATTTATTTATTTGACAGAGATAGAGACAGCTAGCGAGAGAGGGAACACAAGCAGGGGGAGTGGGAGAGGAAGAAGCAGGCTCATAGCAGAGGAGCCTGATGTGGGGCTCGATCCCATAACGCTGGGATCACGCCCTGAGCCGAAGGCAGACGCTTAACCGCTGTGCCACCCAGGCGCCCCTCAACACTATTTTTAAGAACAAAGATATTCTGAACCCACTCCCAGAAATTATGATTCTAAATATTTGGGGTGGGACTTGAGTATTTATACACACTTGGGTATTTTTTAAGAGCTCCTAGGTGACTCTGATGCACACCAAAGAGTGAAGGTCACTGCCTTCCACTGTGCACGGTGTGTTACCCATGGCACCGTGCTCACCTTGGTCACCATCTTAGTCATCTCCACGGCAACACAGACCCAAATCAAGGCGCTCGTATCCTCATTTCATAAGTGGGAAGGCCAGGCCACGGAGAGCTGAATGGATCACATAGGATGGAGACTGGAATGCACATCTTCCCGACCTACCTTGGGGGTGCATTGGATCACAAAACTGCTGCCTCCCTTCTCCTAATGAAATTAGAACTCATGCCAAAGTAGACAAAGAATTGTAGGAAGGGGCAAATTTTAGGAGGTTACATTGACCCAGCCAGGCTATTTGACTTCTACTTTATAAAACCAGGGTCAGAAAACTAGATGATGGACTTCAAGAAATAATGAGTTGTAAGCATCCACTTCTCTCTTTTTCTTGTCCATGAAATGGGGATAATGGTGGACCTTATGGGGTTGTATGATACAAATCATACATGTGTGAGGGTGTTTTGAAAACTGTAAAGCACTCTGTAAATATAAGACACTTAAATAGACAAATCTTTTAATAGCAAAATCTGTGAGAAAGCAATCTTGGTTGACATAACAAATTTAGTTTCCTCTGTCAGATGCCAGAAGAAGGCTAAATTTGAATGGGAATTCATTCCTTGACCTTGGCCTTCTTAGATTAAGGCAGCAAATGCAGATGATTCTTAAGCTTTGGTGGCAGCATTCATTATAATAGTGGGATCGAGGTGTCCGCGAAACGGGTCTTGCTTTTTTTCCCCTCAAGTGGGTCTTCTTTATTTCTTTACTCACTTTTTAAATTGCGTGGTGGCTGCTCTGACACAGATGCCATCATGTGAGAGGAAGAATAAAAGGTAAAGATAGAAGAGGGAGTGTCTTATTCTCCAAAAACCCCATTACCAATGGTGCTGATGGGTCTCTTAAGATGCACCCTCCTCTCTGTAACCTTGTCTCACATTGACTTTGATAATCATCTGTGTCTTGATACCCCCTGTAGTCCAGTTTCCAGCTTGATGTCTCTTCTAAGCTGCAGGCTTATGCATTCAGTTTCCTACTGGAATATCTGCCAGCCTGACCCCCGGCTCCCCCGCCCCCCCGCCACCTAAAATTCAACATACACAAAATGCAACCTAGCATCTTCCTTCTCGATGTGCTTCTCCTTTTGTCCCTATGTCACTGGAGAGTGCTCTCCTGTATCCAGTTTCCCGAGTCAGAAAGCTGTGTCATGCTTGCCTCCTCTCTTTGTGTCAACCTCAAACCAAATTCTGTCCATTGTCCCTTCTTAATATATCTCTATCCTTTACATTCACCCATCATGCTGACTTTTCACAGTTCAGGCTACCTTCATGTTTTGACTGGTGACCTGTAAAAGCCTTGTAGCACATCTCCCTGACTCCAATCCTCTTAGTTCCTGCCCATATTTCATATTGTACCAACCACATCATTGTACCAGCCAAGCCAATCTCTTTAAAGCCCCAATCTGATTCCCTCAGAATTCTTTAATGGCTTTACCTTCCTCTCATGTGGAATCGAAATTTCTTAAAATGACTCCCAAAGACATTTTTAATATGCATCATTGACCTATCCTGATGATTTCTTAACACACACACCACCCTTCCTTCCACTCAGTACTCAAATTCCACTAAATTAGGTTTAGTTTTGTGACCATGTGCTCCCTCTTCATCCCTAAGCTGTTTCCTCTGTCAGGAATTGCTTTCGGGGCTCCCTCCTGAACTGCCTTTGCCTGGCTTCGCTCACCTACCCTCCCTGGTACGTTCGTATTTCTTTTCTAAGCTTCTCTCACTCCTTTCTGTCCTGCACGGGCTACTGTAATTTCATCTCGTACTATACTTTCCTTTTTTTTTTTTTTTTTAAAGATTTTATTTATCTATGTGACAGAGAGACATCCAGCAAGAGAGGGAACACAGCAGGGGGAGTGGGAGAGGAAGAAGCAGGCTCCCAGCGGAGGAGCCCAACGTGGGACTCGATGCCAGAACGCCAGGATCACGCCCTGAGCCGAAGGCAGACTCTTTAATGACTGCGCTACCCAGGCGCCCCTGTACTATACTTTCCTGATGCTCTCACTCTGGGTTGTAATTGCCTGGTTACTTACTTCATCTCTTCTCTATCAAAATGCTGTTTGAAGACAGAGTCTTTCTTTTGTCTGACGCGTGTTGCTGCTTAGCACAGCGCCTGGCACATAGTGGGCATTCAACTATTTGAGTGAAGTAATACATACATCCCAGCTGCAGCAAAGTGGACTTCCTGGAAAGAAGCGTAGCATTTCTGCTGAATTATTTTACTTAGACATTAGGTACAGACATCAGGCATTTAGTTTCCTCTGTCTGTTTCCTCTGTCAGATGCCAGAAGAAAGCTGGAAATAAAATTCAGGGCCAGTGAAGTGATTTTATTAATGGAAAGTTATAAACTCGGAAAATCCTTAGAACCTAGATTTAACAAATATTTTGGAGATGTTTACTTATCCTCTGTCAGTTTTGGGAACAAGTTAAACAGTTCTTCCATCTTTCCAATGGTTCTGTTGGTCTCAGTTTATACAGTATAAGGATGTTCTGTTTTGAGGGATATTACAAAGATGATGCATACAAATGATCCAGATCCTGGGTCTGGGGCTTGGATTTTACGTGTGTAAATCCACTGCTCGTGAAATGATATAGTCTTAGGCTAATTCCATTTTTTTGAAAGGATAGCCTCTTGTGTATTTTGATCAAGGAGAAAGAAATGGGATTTGGACTTGGACAGAGCTGATTTTCATCTTCTGCTCTAGTATATACCAGACATGAGATTCTCAGCGAAGTATTTAATTTTTCAGTAACTCAGTTTTCTCATCAGCAAAATGTAATATGAGCTACCTACCTACCTCACAGAGCTGGGTAAGGATTACATGGCATATGTAATAGTAGACGGTGAACAAAATGTGCTTCATTTCTCTGTAGATTATATTCATTTTCAAAACAATGGAAAAATAGTTGAGCTTTCAAGACTGTAACATGCCCTTGGGCCAGCAATTACTCATCCAGGAACTGTACAAAAATACTCATAAAAATATTCAATATATATGTAAAAATATTACTCTTTAAGCATTATTTTTAATTCCTTTTGTAGGCTTAATAAACATTTTAATGAAGTATACTATGCATACATAACAGTGCAACAATTAATAAATGTTTAGCTAGTTGGATTATTACAAAATGAACACATGTATTTAACCACCACATAGATTAAAAAACATAAGAGTATTATCAGCACTCTAGGAAACCTGCTCTTGCTGCTTATTTTACAGTCACCAACCTTAACTCCTTTCCAAATATAACCCTTAACCTGCTACTAATATCATCAATTACTTTTGCCTACTTTTGAAATTCATATGGGAATCCTATGACCTGTACCCCTTTGTATCCAGCTTCTTTCATTCATCATTGTGTTGGAGATTGGTGTGATAAATTTTTTTGTTGTGTGTTGTGGGATGCTGCTGTATATAGCAACAGTTCATTCAATTTCTAGTTGTAGGCAATTCCATAGCTTGAATGGAGAAAAATTTATTTATCCATTATACTACTGACAGACGATTGGGCTTTTTCTGGCTTTTGGCTATTATAGATAATGTCATCATGGCCGTTATTGTGCATGTCCTTTGATTTGTGTAATATACATTTCTTTAAAACACAGAGTAGAATTGCATGGTTGTATGTCATGTACATGTTCAACTTAAGTATGTTTCCATAGTGCTTATACCATTTAACATTCCTGTTAGGAGTTATGGGAGCTCCGGCTGCTCCAAACTCTGCTAAAGCTTAACATTATGTCTTTCTAAATTGTAGTTTTTTAAGTGGGTGGTGATCTCTCATGATCATTTTTATATTGCATTTCTATAATGACTAACATGGTTGAGTACTTTTTTTTTAAAAAACGGTCTTTTGAATTTCTTCTTTTGTGACTTAACTGATAAGTCTACTGGCTCATTTTTTCCCCATTGGATTACTTTTTCTCTTCTTGTTGATTTGCAAGATTTCTTTATAAATTCTGTTGTAAGGCCTTTGTCAACTATATTTATTGCAAATATGTTCTTCCACTTGATGTTTTGCCTTTTGACTTTCTTAATGCGTTCTTAATTTTAATGTGTTCCAGTTGATCAATCTTTTCCATAGTGCTTAGTGCTATTGAATACATCTTTGATTATCCAAAATTTATGAATATGTTTTTCTGTTATCTTCCAGAAACTTATTATTTTACTTTTGAAATTTACTGTAATTAGCCTAAAATTGAGTTGTCTGTATATGGCCCATGATAGGGGCAAGCTTTTTTTTTTTTTTACCTTTCCTGTCCAATATTCAAATATCCAATAGATGCAGCACAATTTAACAAAAAGATTGTTCACTATTTTCACTATTTTACTGTACCACTTTTGTTACAAATCAAGGGACCATATGTGAACAATCTACTTTACAACTCACTGTTCTACAATTTTGGTCTATTTATCTGTCCTTGACTCTTTATTTGTAGTGCCTGGCTTTCTATATATACATATATAGTGTATATATATGTATGCTACATATATATATATATATATATATATATATATATATAGTGTTTGTGTGGATGTATTTATTTAGTAAATGTCAATACAGTAAGGCATAGTTGACTAGAAAAATATAGGATATACCCGGCATATGGTCGATTTCAGTTACTGTTACATATGCACTTGAAAAGAAGGCATGTTAGGTATTTGTTGGATTTAATATTCAATACATCAAATGGTCAATTTTGTTAATGGTGTTGTTCAAATTTTCTACACATTTACTGGATTTTCCCCCACTTGTGCTTTTAATTATTAAGAAAGGCTAACTGAACATAATAATAATAATAATATGTGTTAAAATGTTCCACCGTAATTGTGGATTTATTGATTTCTCCTCTTATTTCTGTTTATTTTTATTTTATAGCTAAATTTCTAGTGTGCACACATTTAGCACTTTTTTTAAAGATTTTATTTTATTTATTTGACAGAGACAGCCAGTGAGAGAGGGAACACAAGCAGAGGGAGTGGGAGAGGAAGAAGCAGGCTCCTAGCAGAGGATCCTGATGTGGGGCTCAATCCCAGAACGCTGGGATCACGCCCTGAGCCAAAGGCAGACGCTTAACAACTGCACCACCCAGGCATCCCACATTTAGCACTTTTTTATCTTCTTGGTGGATTGATTTTTTGCTCTTATGGAATGTCTCTTTTTATTTATATTGATACTTTTTTTACATGTATGAAGCTAAATTTAATTATATTTATTTGTTTCTTAAAATACAGTTGACATACAATATTATATTAATTTCAGATGTACAACAGAGTGATTCAACAATGATATACATTACAAAATGGTCACCATCATATGTATACTTACCATCTGTCACCATGCAATGTTATTAAAATTTTATTGACTATATTCCCTATGCTGTACTTTTCATCCCCATGACTTATTCATTTTGAAACTGGAAATTTCTACCTCTTAATCCTCAATGAATACTTTTTAATTAAGCATTTTAAAATATTTCTATAGTTACATGAGTGTTGTCTTGTTGGTGTTTGAGTGATATATTTTTCCCCTCCTTTTACTTTTGACTTTTATATATTTATGTATTTAAAGTTTCTGTCTCATAAGCAGTGTGATAGGCAAAATTCTAAGATGACCCTAGATGACCTGACCCTCACTTTCATACAATCTCCTCTCATTGAGTGAGAGTGGAAGCTTGAATATAATGAGGTCTCACTCTCCTAATTATGTTATGTTACATGACAAAAGAGATTTTGTAGATGTAACTGTCAGTTGACTTTGGGTTAATCAAAAGTGTATCTAGGTGAGCCTCATGTATCACATAACCCCTTGAAAAGCAAAATGTTTACAGGTGAGCCACAGAGGAGAAGTCAGAGAGAATCCAAACATGAGAAGGATCAGAGTAAAAGAGATATTCCATCAGTAGTTTTGAAGACAGAGGGGACTGCCTGGAAAGGATTTGAGAGCATCTTCTGGGATCGGAGAGCAATCCCCAGGGGACATAAGTAAGAACGGGGGACTTGAGTTCTCCAGTGGCAGGACACTGGTTTCTGCCAACAGTATCAAGTGATACTTGATATTGTTGAAGTATTACTCTTAGGAATTTTACTTTTGCCACATTCTTTCTCATCTTTTTTCTTGAATTTTGTGTGTGTGTGTGTGTGTGTGTGTATCTGTGAGAAACAGTCTTGTTTACCATTACTCTTAAAGTGTAGCTCCTCAGAAATCCCTAATACGAAATCCTCTGATGTCTGTCAATTTCTATTCCTTTGGCAGCACGGAACTCAGTATTTTGGTTCCACATGTTCTATGAACTCTCAAAAGCTCTGTTTGACTTCTCAGCTTCTCAGCTACTGTTTTCTGCTCAGTTTTGTAGCCTCTTAATTCTTTTCCTCTTGAATCATCATTATTCTGAAGGGAAAGGGTGTACAAAATGTCAGGCTAATCCTTCTGGTCTTTCCTTACCTTGGTGCTTGGTCCCTGGAAGTCCTCAGGGCCTTGGAATCATTCTGATGCATTCAAACATCTTTCTATCTATCTAGATCCAGCTCTAGATGTAGATATATATCATCTATCAATCTATATTATTTATCTATAGTGATAGATAGATAGATCTAGCTTCAGATTTTCTAATTGTTCTCTATAAAAGGTTAGTCTAAAACAAGTTTGTCTTTACTGGAAAGAAAAGCTTATTTCAAACATTTGTAATATCGAAATATTGTATGGAATCTAAATGTTCTTTTGTGGAAAGAGGGATGGCTAAATAGATTATGATACCATCAATCAATCAATTCTCTGTAGCTGGTTAAAAAAAAAGACTAAGTTAACCCTATACATATTGACATGTATACATTGACATGAGAAGATGTGTATAATATAATGTTTAGTGAAACAATTCAAATTCCAGGACAAGAGGCATATATAAACCCATTTTTCTTGACAGAAACACAATACTCTTCAAAAAAGCGTGTATGTCTGTGAGTATGTGTTTATATGGGCATAGATACTTGGGAGGGATTGATGTACAGTGACTAAATATTACTATTTGGTTACTCTTAAAAAGTGGGATGAGATGAGTTGAGAAGGAAAGCTTTTACTTCTTCTCTGTATTCCAGGGAAGTATTTGAATCTGGGGGCATTTCCATTACTTTTGTTTTATATTTTTTAAAAAATAAAATAAAATATTTTAAAGAGTGTACATGAAAACATATGCCCTTGACCCAAGTACATTTTGTCACTTCTATGTTTTAAAGAAATATCTATATACTAAACCAGCTTCACCTCTGAGACTTCGCCAGGTGCACCTAGATACTTTTCTTCTTTTGATTACATAAAGTATCCAGCATCAAACTGATTCTTAACTGTGGGGCTAAACAGTATTGATATTTGTAATCCATTACATCGATCTAGTTTGGATAAATGATTTTGGTATTTTCAAACAAGGCCAAACGCTGATTCTACCAAATCCAGTGAACTTTTCCATCAATGCCGATTAAGAGTTGAGAGCAGTGCTGGAAATGGTCCAGAGCATGGGAATGGCCATCTGGGTAGCTTTAGCTTTAGTTATGCACTGTGGGGCTAGTCTCCTAATTCAACTCCGAATTTTTCTTAATAACAAAGTTATACACATTCATCTACCCCAGGCTGCCATTCCACAGGGGAACAGGGGAACCCTTAGGAGGAATTCTGAGTATGTAAGTATGGACTCAACTTGTTCTCAGAACTCAGAACTCCATCGTACCATAGTTCCAGTTACTTCTTGTACCAAGAACAGAAATTCTTTATTGAAATTTGAAAGTCGGACCAGTATTGTTCCAAAAGATAGAGAGCATCATTGAATTTTATATTAAAAGGAAAAACTGGAAAGAAACATGTTCTATTTATGCTTCCCACAAAATTAGTTCCAAGTGTAGCTCAACATGTATAATCTGAAACAAACCATAAAAATTCTTTCCTGTACAACAAAACATGTTGTGTAATTTCTTTAATAGTAAGCTCTCTTAGTGAGTTTTATATAAAAATCAATATATATGACAATGGAGCGAAGTATGGCAATATGTATGTTATTTAAAGAAATATAAGATGTCTGTTGCATAAGCACAAAATTCTTGTGTCACTTGGGGACTGAATTTGGCTGGTATTATTTTTCTCTAACTCACACAAAGTCCTGAGGTAGTCAGGCTGGAGCTGGTGAGGCCACTCTGCTGTTCCCAGGGACCCAAGCACTTCCCACCTTCTGCTCTGCCATCCTAGTCTGCTATCTTGATCTTTTAGTCACAAGATAGAATACATCCCTGTTGCAAGAAGAGGAGGGAGCAGTGAAGGGCAAAAACAAAAGGGAAGGCTGACCACGTTGGTGTCTTTATCAACAGGTTTTCTATAAACTAGTCAACATCTTCTAATTCTATTCAATGTCAAGGAGGGTGCCAAAAGACACAAGGGCAGGAGAAGCTGGGACATAAGGTTTTTAGCTGGGTACCTTTTCGCCACCACCACCATGATGAGGACTGGGGATTTTCTTAGGAGGGAAGAGGAAGAAGGAGGAGGAGGAGGAGAAGGAGGAGAAGGAGGAGGAGAAGGAGGAGGAGAAGGGGAGGAGAGGAGGAGGAGAAGAAGAAAAACAAAAGGATATTATCTAGGGAACCAGCAGTCTCTGTCATGTTCTTCATGTTTATAGGACAAATGTTTTAAGTTATTTCATTCAGTTCAATGCTTAGTGCCAGGAATGAATTCAATCCAGGTAAGAGAAAGTGTTTGAGCACCTGATCAGGATTCATAATAATAACTACATCTGACACTTTTTTCTCATCTCTTGAAAATGTTTTAATACTGTACCATTTGAATTCTATAAAAACACAATGAGACTGGTAGGAAGAAGATAATAATCTAGTTACACTTAAGAGAAAACTGAAGACCAGAAAGATTAAATCACTTGACCAAGACCTTACAGAAAATCTGTTAATTTAAACCTAGATTTTTGACTCCTAAAATAGGATGATGAAATTTAATTATTGTTATTCTCGAATACCCTTGTCAGGAATATCTTAAATTTTTGTCTCATTCTCAAAAGATATTTCATTCTGCATATTCCTACTGATGGACCAACTCCTATAGGGAGAAAAATGGCACATCCTTATGCTCCAGAAGTGTGAAGTTTGGATCAATTTCATGCTTCTTTTAAACCCTTCTGGATGGCACCTGTTCCCTAAAGAATGTCCTATTTATCCATGTTCCTATGCAGCTAAACACCATGTGGGCCTATAAGTAATGTGAAAGCGCATGCTTCCTAAATAATCAGTTTTCCAGCTGAGAGCAGATGGTTTGTATTTCACACCATCATGGGCCAATCCTTGACAGCTGTTAGAATATGGTGAGATAACCATAGCTGCCATTTGGATAATCTTAGAAATGTATAGTAAATAGGCTGCTTAATGTTGAGAAACAGCTATTTGTCTCATCTTTGTATATATAACCAGGGTTGTTTGGTTGTAGTGTTCCCAAATAGAAGGTGGTAATATTCCTAATGTGAGATCTGCGTATTTTCAAGATCTTCCTTTTCCAAACTCTCCTCATTGTGTGTGTGTGTGTGTGCACACGCATGTGTGTGTATCCAGTCTGTCAGTTTTATAGTATAAAGGTGTAAACAGACCCCAACACTTCCCCTTCCAAAACCTTACCCCAGAGTTTCAGAGTCGAAGCACAATTATCCCATCCCATTCAGATGAAAATAATCATATTTTTACAGTCCTCCAGATAAAAGGTGTCTACAGCCTCCCAAACGAATCATTTTAGTATGCATCAAATCCTATGAGGAGAGCGTTATGTAAGAATATCCTCATTTACATTCCGTGTGTGTGTGTGTGTGTGCACACGCGCGCATGCATGTGCATTTGTACGCAGGTGCCTGTGTGTTGCGGCACCTAATCAAGTTGGTGAATATTCTCCATCAGTATTATCAGCTTTTACACTGGAGGTGACTGAATTTTTGGAGTTGTTTGCCCCGGTCAAGCAAGGCAGTCAAATTATGCAGTGGTAATAAGCACCTTTAAAATCAGTCGCTTTTAACATCTATGTTTTTTCTCATTAACACCATGTGTTCTCTGGGAATGAGCTGACTCTAGTCTGCATCACTGTTGTCTGCATCCCGGACCTGGCTGTTAGAGCAGCTCCTATCTGGACCTATGGCAGAATGAAGAGGCAATATGGGGAAGTACATACCAATGCTTCTGATCAAAAGTGCAACACATACCTTGTGCTCAGATTCCACTGATCAAAGCAAGTCACATGCCCATGCCGGGGCTCCTCAGGACAGAGAAGGATAAACCTGCCAGAAAGAACCAGGTATTAGGGACATTCAAATAACGACCCCAGGCCAGCTCCCCTGTCACCAGAAATGCTGTCCACTCTCCTTTGTACACAGAAAACACAAACCTTCCACAAGGAATAGAATCCCTTCCCCACGGCTTTAGCCACAGAGGCAAGTGCTCCTCGTCCAAGTTCTCTGAGTGACGCCTGGCATTCTCATCTGGCCTGGAGGTAGCTCCTTTTGTTTAGGAGACTAGTGCCTTCAAAAGACAAGTTATCTTCCCCGTCACAGACTCAATTTTCAGTGGAGGAATGGGGACAGGAGAACAGCTATAAATACTTTTGTTACAAGTGGGAGACGCAGAATAGTCACTGGTTTGTAACCAATTCTGAAATCTCCCTGTGCAGACATTATGAGACTCTACCCAGAACTGGCAACATCATTTGCAGAAAGCAGTGAAAAATGAGAATGCAAAGCTCCTTGTTCAAAAAATTATAACAAGAGCATTAAACCAAGCATGGGGTCCTTTTGAGCTCGGAGGCCTATACTACTGCACAGGTCATACAACCATGAAGCCAGCACTGTCCTTCGGGAATGTTCTTTGATGAGGTGCTGATTCCTCCTGTGGCGGCAGCTGCAGGTGCTTAGAACTTTGCTCTCAGTAGCTTTTGGCTTTGCCCTCTAGGAGCTCTTCTCCATGTTCCAGTATCCTTTTTGGCTGCATTTGAAGAAGGCACTGAGGGAAAGGACTTGGGAGCTGAAGAGATTTCTCAATCTGCTTCCTGTCCATAAGGGTTAGAGGCCCAAGGGCCACTTTGTTGTTTGAAAAAGCAGTATCTTTAGTCCAGCCAAGAGGATTTGGGGTAGTCTAACTATTGTATTAGTTTCTTGGCGTTGCCATAACACGTTACCACAAATTAAGTGGCTTAAAACAAGAGAAATATATTCTCTCACAGTTCAGGAGGTCGGAAGTCTGAAATCAGGTGCTGGTAGGGGCACCTTCTGGAGGCTCAGAGGGCAAATCTGTTCCATGCCTAGCTTCTGGTTGTTGCTGGCAATCTTTGGCATTCCTTGGCTTATAGATACATTATTCCAGTCTCTGCCTCCATTTTCACATGGTGTTCTCCCCTGTGTGTCTGTGTCTCTATCTAAATTTCCCTCTTATTATAAGGATAATGGTTATTGGATTGGGTGTTCTTATAAGAATTGAATTAGGTGGGGGCGCCTGGGTGGCACGGTGGTTAAGCGTCTGCCTTCGGCTCAGGGCGTGATCCCGGCGTTATGGAATCGAGCCCCACATCAGGCTCCTCCACTATGAGCCTGCTTCTTCCTCTCCCACTCTCCCTGCTTGTGTTCCCTCTCTCGCTGGCTGTCTCTATCTCTGTCAAATAAATAAAATCTTTAAAAAAAAAAAAAGAATTGAATTAGGTGTCCTAAATCAGGATGACTTCATCTTAACTTGATGACATCTGCAAAGACCCTATTTCTAAATAAGATCAGATTTGCACATCGTAGGTGGATGTGAATTTGGGGGTTGGGGGACTGTTCAAACCAGCACTACTGTCACAGATTAAGCCAGATTCCGGGCAACTTCAAGTGCCTAAAGCCCAGTTCTTTTCAATATGATTTTGTTCATCTTGACTTTATTATTGGTATTTTGAATCATAAAGGGATTTTTTCATATTTCTATTCCCTTAGTTAATTCATTCAGAAAATTTTAACAGTGAATGTGAGGATTATATCTTTCATTTGCTACCTTTCATGAAGTTTTAGTCACTCATTATCACTACAGATCTTCCTGATTTTCTTTGAGCTATTTGTCATTGAGAAGCAAACCTCTCCAACCCCGGAAGCCCTTGCCTTGATCTGCTTGGAGTACCATAACAGAATAGCATAGACTGTGTGACTTAAACAACGGAAATTGATTTCTTACAGTTCTAGAGGCTGGGAAGTCCAAGATCAAGGTGCC
Organism: Ailuropoda melanoleuca; assembly: GCF_002007445.2. Lineage (NCBI taxonomy): Eukaryota > Metazoa > Chordata > Mammalia > Carnivora > Ursidae > Ailuropoda > Ailuropoda melanoleuca. The sequence continues at coordinate 97,747,524 of NC_048221.1, forward strand.
AGCAGATTTAGTTCTTGGGTGAGGGCTCTCTTCCTGACTTATAGATGGCTGCCTTCTCGCTATATCCTCACATGGCAGAGAGACAGCAAGGAAGCTCTTTGGTATTTTTTTCTTATACAGACACAAACACCATTATGAAAGCCCTACCACCATACCCTCATCTAACCCTAATTATCTCCTAAAGGCCCCATCTCCAAATACCATCACACTGAGGATGAAGGCTTCAATATAGGAATTTTGGGGGAACATGATCCAGTTCATAGCATTTTTCAAATTGTTGTACTCTGTTTCCTTTTATTCCTGTATACATATAGGTCCATTCTTTTTTTAGATTTCTTTCTTTCAATAACTTGTCAAATGTAGTTAATTGTAACCCAACAGATTATACTAAGATTCTGATTTTCAGTTTCTCCATCTAGAGCAAAAAGCTGGTTCAGTACATTACTGCTTCGTAAGTTATGAAGGTGGCCATTTTAGCAAAGTTTGACTGCTACATAAGAAGGATTGCCTTCCACCCAACCCCCAATATCATCTTCTTAGCTACCCACTGCCTAGCTCCTCATTAAAATCATACACTTGAGTAAAAATGTTATGTGAGGGTGCCAAGGCATTTCAGTGATAAAGAATAATCTTTTAATAAATGGTGCCAAGACAACTGCCTATCTACACACAAGAGTGAAGTTTGACCGCTTTCTCCACTATATGCAGACATTAATTCAAAATGGATCATAGACATCACTGTATAAGAATGAAAATTATAAAACTCTTAGATGAAAACATAGGAGTGCATCTTCATGACTTGAATCAGGCAATAGTTTCTCAGACGTGACACCAAAAGCATAAGTGACAAAATAAATAGATAAATTACACTTCATCAAAAATTTTTAAAGGTTTGTGATTCAAATGACACCATCAAGAAAGTGAAAGAGAACCTGCACAATGGGAGAAAATATTTATAAATAATATATCTGATAAATGAGTTGTATCTAGAATACATAAAGAACTCTTAAAACTCCATAATAAAAAGACAAATAATACAATTTAAAATGGGTATAGAATTTGAACAGATAGTTCCCCAAAGAATATCCACAAAAGACCAGTAAGCACGCAAAAAGATGTTGCCATCATTAGTCACTACAGAAATGTGTATCAAAAGCCCATGAGGTATCCCTTCCCTTCCACTAGGATGTTTAGAATCAAAAAGCATATAATTAAAAGTGTTAGCAAGGATGTGGAGAAATTGAAACCTTAATACACTGATGGTCAGAATGAAAAATGATACAGGCACTTTAGAAACAGTCTGGCAGATTCTCAAAAATGTAAACATAAAATTACCATAAAACCCAACAATTCCATTCCTAGGTATATATACAAGAGAATTATAAATATATGTGCATGTAAAAACATGTACATGGATATTAACATGGAATAATAATCACAAAGTATAAACAACCAAAATGTTCACCAACTGGTGAATGGATAAACAAAATGTGGTTTATTAATATGATGAAATAATATTTGGTGATAAAAAGGAATGAAATACTGATAAACATGCTACAACTTTGATATATTTTGAAAACATCATGTTTTATGTTTTCCTTCATATGAAATGTCCACAATGGGCAAATCTATAGAGACAGAAAGTAGATTAGTGGTTGCTAGAGGTTGAGGGAGAAACGAGGAGTGACTGCTAATGGGTTTAGGATTTCTTTGGGAGATGATAAAAATGTTCTAAAATTAGTGGTGATGATTGCACAACTCTGTGAATATACTAAAAACCACCGAAATGTACACTTTGAAAGGATGCGTTTTATGTTTTGAGAATTCTGTCTCAATAAGCCTACTATTTTTGAAAATGTTATGGCATAATTCCATAGCTGTACCATTTTTTTTTAGCAGTCATGATAGGTGTTATACTGTGATAACAAACAATCCAGAATCTCTATGGCGTAACAATTTATCTCTAACTCATGCTGTATGTTGATCGTACATTGTCTGGAGATTCCGATCTGTTTCTTCTCTTTTTCTTCTCCTGTGGTGACACAAGGTATGTACTGGCTCTTGAAGCTACTATCTGGAAGTGACACACATTGATTTTGCTCATGTTGACCAAAGGCGGATTACCTGGCTATGCGTGAGTTCTATTAGGCCGGAAAGTATGAGCCCACCATGTTCTCTGAAGCAGCGAAAACAAAATATTTGTGTACACCCCTAAGGAATATCTCTAACTGCGTGAAAAGATTATAGGTGAAGATTATAGGTTTGAAAAGATTAATTTTCATAGATGTTTGTTTGTTTGTTTCTTTAGTGTAGTGGGTAGTTACTACCATGCAACAGACTACTTCAAAACACAGCGTTAAACAGTAAGAAGCACGTTTTTCTTGCTCATGGGTCTGTGGGTCGACCGAATTGACTCAGGTGTACATTCTGAGGCCAGGGTGAAGGTCAGCCATCCTCTAAGACATGCCTTTCCCAAAGGCACACTGCTACTTCCACCTACATTATGTTGGCCAGAAAAAGTCCTAAGGCCCAAATCGACATCAGTGGAGGAGACAGACAGTCTTTGCATGGTACGTGTGCGGGTATGGGAAGAGGAGATCTCTGCTAAATAATAATTTCATTCCCCTTATTAGGTGTCAGACTTTGTTCTAAGCATTTCATATGTGAGTACTCACTTTACTCTTACTACAAACCCAAGAGTCGATGCCATACGTTACTTTTCTCCATTTTACAAAGGAACAGACTGGGAACACCGTGTTAAGTCATTTTCCTAATGGTAGATATTTGTAAATGATGAAATCATGATATGAACTAGAAAATATGAATATATTTCTTATATTTTTCTATCCATCAGTTTTTAATCACTTTACTGTATCTCCCACTGAAATAAAGTTTAAAACTTAGATTGATAGTATTCTAACTTTTTAAAGAAAGAAGATAACACATTTCAACTAAAAAAAAATGCAAAAACACTGCTTATCAATAGTTGAACTTCCATATTCAGTGAGGGAAGAAATGTAGTATGGGCAAAATAATGACAAATTCCTTTTTAGAATAATTTCTATTTTATTAATCATAATGACGTTTATATAATTTGAAGAAGCCGTATAAATGTATGCATGTGTGTGTGTGTGCACAAGACGTTATTCATTCCACAGACAATACTTGAGATCTATTTGGATTTTTTAACTTTCCCAGGTGTCTGAGATCCACCAGTTGGGAATGACATATCTATAATATGGGAATATTCTTCTGTATATCTCTTATCAGTTTACATTAGTGTAACTCTATGTAGAAATAGAAAATTAATGACTCAGCTTGAAATAATGTTTCACTACAAACCCTGGATATGTAATATCTCCCTTGTCTGGGCTCATAGTGCCTGTGAAAGTTGTGACTGGGTGTGTACAGTAATTCCTCCTTACTAGAGGAGTAAGAAAACAAGGGAGCAATCTAACTTTTTTTTTTAAAAAAAGTTTTGGGGCGTCTGGGTGGCACAGCGGTTAAGCGTCTGCCTTCGGCTCAGGGCGTGATCCCGGAGTTATGGGATCGAGCCCCACATCAGGCTCCTCCGCTATGAGCCTGCTTCTTCCTCTCCCACTCCCCCTGCTTGTGTTCCCTCTCTTGCTGGCTGTCTCTACCTCTGTCGAATAAATAAATAAAATCTTTAAAAATAAATAAAATAAAATAAAATAAAAGTTTTATTTAATTGTTTTAGAGAGAGAGTGAGCACATGGGTTGGAGAGGGGAGAGGGGAAGGGAGAGGGAAAGAATCCCAAGCAGATTCCATGCTGAGTGCAGAGCCTATGATGGGGCTTGATCCCAGGACCCTGAGATCATGAACTGAGCCCAAATCCAGAGTCTGACACTCAACTGATTGAGACACCTGGATGTTCCCTCACCTTTCTTTTTAAGTCATTATTGATTTTTTCCTCAAAGGTAGTCAAACAGAATTCCCTAGGTCAAATTTTATTTTTAGTCAACAGGTCTCTTGTAAATAACAGAAGCAAAGGTTGAAGTATTTCATCCTTTTGTTAAAAAAAAAAAGATAGCAAAGAAGCTGAATGTATTATATTTAGAAAACTATTTCCAGAGGGGGAGATGGTAAAATAAGATTATTTTGCAAAGCTTGATGGAGAAGAAGGTGGTTAGATGGAGTGACATTATGAGGCACAGTGCAAGAAAGATCCCAAACTTAGCCTTCTGGCATCATTCAATTAAAACAGAAGTCTACACCGATCATAATGTTGCAAATAAATGTAAAATTTTTCAAGAACTTTTTCGGTACAGAGTTTTCTCCCTTTGTTTCCAACATCTGAGTATTTTTAATTTCAACTGGTATTCAAATCTATAGTTAATTTTAGAATGTCTGTGAAGCAGAGAGTGTGCGTGAACAAACACATGCGCACTCACTTATTGGGGTAGATGGGATGCGGATACAATGGACCTAATTGAGACACTTCGTTTCCAAATGCATTTGGAAGAAGCATAAAAGATGGGCCGTGGTTTAAAAAATATGATGTATTCAAATTGTTACACAACTAATACCTGCTCAATATATTAACGTTTGAAACCTGAATCAAAAAGCAAAAAGAAACAAAAATGTAGATATACATCACCTTGATCATACAACCCAGAGATAGCACTATTGACATTTGAGTATATAACTTCTAGTTCTTCCCTTGCAAATATAATATATAAATACTTCACATCCAATATATTTACGAAGTTGTTTCGTTTTGTTTTAGTATTCATTGTTTGGGTAAATCCTCCATACACATTTGTCCAGTTATTTCCTTAAGATAATTTTGTGTAAATAGTTGCATGGAGAGAGACGCTGGGCCTGGAACTAGACCACTGGTTCTCAGTGTGTGGTCCCTGGACCCACATCATCGATATCACCTAGGAACGTTTTAGAGATGCAAGTTCTTGCACCCCCTCCAGAACTACCGAATCAAAAACTAGAGTGGCACCAAGAACTCTGTTTTTAAAAGCCCTCTGGGATATTTTGGTACAGATTCAAATTGTTGAACCACTGAGATTGACTTAAAGTACAAAGCTTCAACTCCTGAATTTAGCACCTGAACTGCCTTGCCCTCTAGTAAAGACTTGTGGGAACTGTGTTCAGACTATAGTCTGTGTAAGCAGGGGTTGGGTTTGTTCCAGAGCACAGTTTCTTCCATTTCCACTATTTTTTCTCTGAGATCACTTTTTGTAGTTTGTTTGGGTATTTAATTTCATTGCAGTTACTTTCTTCAATATCTGATGATCTCTTTACCTTCCTTTCCTATTTATGACTGAGGCACTAAAAGCTGATAGGAATTCTCTGGGCATCCCTGACTGGGGGACTTTACTGTGTGTCCATAAGGCAGGCTGCTGCAAAATCTCACCTCCGGGGTCAGTATGCACAGGTGTTTTCTCTTGTGCTGGCCAGATTCTCAGAGGAATTCTCCAGAGAACTATGTGGAGGGCTATGACCTTGGTTGGCAGCATTTTCTGAGTTGAACAGAAGGAGGACCATGGGTTCTCAGTCTTTGATTTGTATACATTGTCTTGATTCCTTTTCTTCAGGACAATGCCTTTAGCTGACTCAGGCTTTCTTTACAGTACTTGTCTTCAGAGAGCAAACGTGTTTTCTGCCAGATTGCAGAGTGTAGTCTCATGGCTGCATAGGCTGTGGGAAGATATCTTGGGTCTCAAATATTCCTTTTGTATTCATATACATTTCTGTCAGAGAAATCTGGCATGTGAAATACCTCATTTTTTTTGAAAAAATCAGAAAATTGAGTGGCATCTCTAGTCCCCAGATAGAGAAATTGAAACCCTATTCATACTTGCATATTAATTATTCATCTATATCTGTCTATCTACCTGCCTACCTATCTACCTACAACTTGATATCTCTTTTTATCGGTGATTCACTTAGTTCTATTAACGACAAATCAATTGAGACACTAAGGAAAAAATCTCTCATTTTTTTAAAGATTTTATTTATTTGAGAGAGCGAGAACAAGTGGGGGAGAGAGACAGAGAGAGAGAAACATGCTCCCCGCTGAGCAGGGAGCCTGGCACAGGGCTCGATCCCAGGACCCAGAGATCATGACCTGAGCGGAAGGCAGATGCTTAACCGACTGAGCCACCCAGGCACCCCATTTCTCTCTCATTTTAAAGGAGATAGACCCTAAATTTGCATTAGGAAATGTTACTGTCAAGTATTTCTCACAGCCTCATTCCTCCACTCTGTTTCTTCATAATTCTTAAAATCTGAAGAAATCTCTAGACTTTTTCACTTTAATGCCGCCACAATTTGTCTTATTTTAGGAGTACTGCAAGATTCTAGGTGTCTCCTGCCATTTCCATTGCTTCCAAGTAATCCTTTTCCTCCGTTCCTTAAAATCTAGTGTTTGATACAACGGAGTCCTTTCTGTTGCCTCTCTGTCCTGTAGTATAGGAAGCTGGCTTTATCTCCCCTTGGGTGAGGTTCCAGCCTGTCTTCTGTGGGTTTATTTATTTTTCTGCCAGAGCAAGTACCCACCTTGAAAGCTCTAGGGTAGGAATGATGACCTAAAGTGGTTTGAAAGAAGCACAATCCTGGAAATGTATTATTATTATTATTTTATTATTATTGTTATTATTACTAAGTGATTTACCAGTTCAGAGAATCTTTTAATTAGACAATGAGGCTAGGAGAGGCTAAAGAGATACATCAGGGTAAGGATGTTAAATCCTGATGACACTAAGAAATGGAAAAGGAGTCAGTGTGTCTAGTATTAAACCTGAAAAGACTGACCTTAACACAAGGATATAATCCTCAAGGTTAAGGACTGTCCAGATTTTTTTCTGTTGATAGATACTTAGCTGGCCTTACTGGTGATGAGTCGTGATCACAACAAAAAGAAAACAAAACATGGAAAGGGAGTAATAGTCGCAAGTCTCAGAGGAAGAACGCACTTCTGAGAAATACCAATGACCAATTCAGAGCAGCATTTCCAGACATTGTTTGAAAAGGTCAATAAAGTGCAAGAAAAGAGCATATTCTAAAATAGGGACTAAGAGCCAGATGCAGAGAGAAAAAAGCAAAGGTTTAAGAGAAGACAACATGAGATGAAATGGGAGATGGTGAGTTAAAGAAGTATTCCAGGAAAAATTAAAAACCTGTAGTACGATTCAAATCCAAATATGGAGAATTAAAAAGAAAAGTTAACACTGTGGCTCATGGAATCATGATATCTAGGGAAAATTTGATAATGTTTTTCAGAATTCAGGGGAGACAGACAATGGAATAAACATTATTAGAAACTAAAAGATTGTATAAGAAAGAGAACACAGACTTATGCATAAATATTTGGCAATTTTAAAGAAGGCATCAAAACAAATACAATAAGCTCAGTTATTAATAATATAATAATATAATAGAATAAAAGTTTTCAGAGCTGCAGGAGTAATCAAATACCATAAAACACACGCATACATACAAGTATACATATAGAAAATGAGTCAGGAATTATGCCAGAAATACGAGCGCACTTTAATATTCAGAATTCTTTAATTAATTAATGTCAATTAAAGTAAATATTTTATTTATTGTTAAAAAGCCTATTTCATATTATTAAAGAGTATGCTGAGCAAGGATCCTGATGCAGGACTCTATCCCAGGACCTGGGATCATAACCCGAGCAGAAGGCAGACGCTTAACCAAATGAGCCATCCCTTTCCTGGGATTTTTCGACACGTTTCCTGGGCTGTGTAAGTCTCATTATAGAGACCGATCTAGGCTTGTGTCAATTCATTTTCTTCATAGTCCCCATTTCTGAGTCTGTTTGTATGTGAGTACCTTGGTTTAGGGTTTTCTCACAGGCTGGTCAGGATGAATTCATCAACAGCATTGCTTACAAATTCTGTTTTTTTAATGACAAGTCAGCTTCCATCAGCAGCCTGAAGCAAGGCTTCTGTCAAGAAACAAGGACTGCTTGCATTTTGCAGGCGAGCGGGATTTCCCAAACCTGAGCTCCAGGCTGGATCCTAGTGAGGGTGCCTGGCCAAAACCATATGCTCTGGATTCAGCTTCAGCCCGGGGGGCAGAGATTCCAGATCTTACTCTCACTCCATGGGCTGCCAGTTCAGTCTTCTCAGCATTGTGGGTTTCTTCTTTTGTTTCTATTTATTGCTTTAAAAATACATATTTTCACCAGAATTTTTATATATTTGGTGAAGGAGTATGATATCAATGAGTGGCCCATATTTCCCCAGAGGTCAAAATTTTCTTTTCTTTCTGATGTCTCGTACTTAACCAAAATACACCGAAAACACATCTACCACTTGTCTGGTAGGTTCTGCTCCATGTCCTGCTTTTCATATCTAAGATCTCCAAAAGGTCTGGAGTGTGCCATAGCTTTTTATTTTTTTGTGTGAATTCAGTTATCAAAGTTTTAGAGAATATTTGGAAGGGAAAGTAGAAGGAAAAGACAAAATTAGAGCTTCTGTACACAAAATAGGAAGTCACTAGTGAAAAGCACATAATGCACTCTGATTTAATCAGCACCAAGAACAAGTAAACACTCAATGAAAATGCAGGGTGATGAATTTACAGCAGCTAGATGAAATATGTGCTTTCACAGCACGCAGCAAGTCTGTTGAATTCTTCTTTGGGAAATCACGATGCAAATACTACAATATCCGTTGCTCTGATTTTCTCTGCCACCTGCATCATCCCTTCAGTTTGGGTCAGTCCATTAGCCAGGAGATGAGCGTCCATGAATCTCTGAGATGCCAACACTACCCTGGAAGGAAGATGAGAGACATTGGTCAAAACCATTCGTCAGCACTTTGTTCACTTCCTGTGGGCTTTATGAGGAGGTTAATCAAACAATGGTTTGTTTTCTTGAATATATGTCAACATTCCCCCATCTTAATTTATCCTTGATCTCTGTGGTTTGTGTGGAGTTCTTTTATTCTTTTTCCTTTTATTTTTTTTCTTTCCTTTTTCTATTTTTTCTTTCTTTTGAGGATCATAAAGATCCTCAAAGACAGAACTATGCTTCCGTACAGTGGGGAAGTCAAAATCATAGATTTTTCTCCACTACTTTTTACCATAAAGACATGACCTGACCTGGGAACTGGATGGGATGGGACATTGGGAATTTTGCTTTGGAATTTATGCCCTTATTTCTGGTCTTTTGCCTTTCCAAACTCTTACCGGGTATATTACACAATTTAAAATCCCTACGTAAGTTAAAGTGGCTGTATGGAGGAGCGCGTGGGTGGCTCAGTCGATGGGTGTCTGCCTTCGGCTCAGGGCGTGATCCCGGAGTCCTGGGATCGAGCCCTACATCAGGCTCCTCTGCTGGGAGCCTGCTTCTTCCTCTCCCACTCCCCCTGCTTGTGTTCCCTCTCTCGCTGGCTGTCTCTCTCTCTGTCAGGTTAATAAATAAAATCTTAAAAAAAAGGGGGGGCTGTATGGATCAGTGCCATTTTGCCACCTCTGCTTAAGGCTCAAGACATTTGATTTTTTGCCTTAAAGATCCATTTCTTTTTCTTTAAGAACGGAACTATAATTAGCTAAGAAAAATCCAGCCTCTAACATTTCACATTCAAACTTTTGCATTTGAGAGCAAGGTACATAGGTGCTTTTAATTTGTTCTGAATTTTAAAACCATTTTAAAGATTTAGAATACCTAATAAAATATGTCAGAATGAGAAATATTAGTTCATGCTGTTTTTCTTTTGCTATACATTACTCAGAAAGTTATAAAAGCAGCTCATTTGCTTGGAAATAATTAAACATCCATCAATAGGGGATTGGTTCAAGGGTCAGAAAATTGCAGCCTGTTTTTGTAAATATATTTCATCTGGAACCCAGGTAAGCCCATTAGTTTACATATTGTGTCTGGTTGCTCCCCTAGTAGAGTGGCAGAGTTGAGTAGTTGAAATAGAGATGACACAGCAAGCAGAACTTAAAATATTACTATCTGGTCCTTTAAGAAACATTTTGTCAACTCTCAGATTGGTTACATGTATTGTGATCCTTCCAACAATAAAACATTATGTAGTAAGAGAAATGATGGGCATCTCTTTATATGAGTATATTAGTTTCCTATTGCTGCTATAAAAAACCACCACAAATGTGGTGTCTTGAAACAAAACAAATTTATTGTCTTATAGTTCTTGAGGTCAGAAGTACAATAAAGAACTCACTAAGCTAAAATCAAGGTGCTGGCAGGGTTGTGTTCCTTTGGGAGGCTCTTGGGAAGAAGCTGTTGCCTTGCCTTTTCCAGCTTTTAGAGGCCACCTCCATTCCTTGGCTTTTGTTCCTTTTTTTTTTTTCCTATCTTCAAAGCTAGCAAGAGTGGGTCTAGTCCTTCTCATGCCACCATTGTGTGGTTTCACTCTTTTGCTTTCTTTCACTTACAAGGACCCTTGTGATTACACTGGGTCTACCTGGGTAATCTAGGATAATCTCCCTATCTCAAGGTCAACTGATTAGCAACATTAATTCCATCTGTAACCTCAATTCCTCTTTGCCCTGTAGCCCAACAAAGCAACAAATTTCAAGGGATTAGGGTGTGAACATCTTGGGGAGGAGAAGCACAAAGAGTATTTAAAGATAGTCACAATATTCTATCATTTGGAAAAATACAAAATAATAAGACTTCATCTACAATATGGCTCTGTTTAAAATTTTTATTGTGTTGTGACTAGAAAAGTATTTCTTGAAGGATTTATGAAAAATATTACAATTATTTCTTTTCTGAAGCATAGGATTATGCATGATTTTTACTTTATATTTTTTAAAACTCAAATTTTTAAACAATGAGAACTTAACACTTTTATAATGGGAAAATCTAACTGTAAATAATCACAAATCAGAGACCACTTATGATAGAAATTTCAGAATAGGCAATTTTGCAAAACAAAACCACTTTTCCTATGTAATATGTTTGCAATTTTTCCTTTATGATGTTAGTCTTTTAACAGAATCAGATACTTCTTTGCTTTTTTTTTTTGAAGATTTTATTTGTTTATTTGACAGAGAGAGAGAGAGCACAAGCAAGGGGAGCTGCAAGCAGAAGGAAAGGGAGAAGCAGGCTCCCCACTGAGCAAGGAGCCAACACAGGGCTTGATCCCAGGATGCTGGGATCATGACCTGAGCTGAAGGCAGACACTTAACAGACTGAGCCACCCAGGCACCCCTACTTCTTGCTTTTAAATTTGGGACAGGTTCTACTGCTTTCCTAGTGCAAGTGCTTCCCAGAGGGGCTCTATTTCCTCAAGTGATGGAAAACCTAATCCTAATCCCCTCAGGCTGGAATGTCCCAACCTGCAGACCTGCAGAGGATGGAACCCCTTGAGTTTGGATAGAGATATTACTTCTCTAGCTTTGTCATCTTTTTTGAATATTCAATAATTTCCAAATCCCAACTAATTGATTTATAGCTTTTGAAATTCATTTGCATACTCCACACAATCTGCAAGTCATTTCAATGCATGTTAAACAAAAATTGATTATCAAATTCTTTTTACTTGTCTCTCTGAGAGACAAATTGAGGAGCCCATTTTGTTGCATGATGGTTTCATTTTCCTCTTCCTCCCCCTCCACCCCATTCCTTCTTCAGGTAACTCAATTTGCCCTTCTCTTTCTCAACTATTTATCCTATAATGTCCACTTGTGGTTTTGATAGAATTACTTCTGTTGTTTGATATTAATCTGCTATCCCAGACTAACTTAGAATTTTACAATTTCTTCCACTTGCATTACATCCTGTTATGAATTCAGCTTTATTTAGTAATCAACAAACATCTCTGCTGTCCCTACTATGTGTACAGATTGAATAGCGCTTTTTTTATGATGTACTGTTTTGTATTCTTTTGTGGCAGTTGATTAATATCTCAATATTATCAACCAGAGCAATTGTGCTATTTGAAATTAAAACAATGATTTTGTTTTAAAGTGTCATATTAGAGACCAGTCTTTAAAGGATTCACGATAAAAAATAGGAGAAGTTAAAAAGGGGAAAAGAATAAAGAAGCAGAATGCCCTTAATTGCTTTGAATTTAGCTTTCTCTTGCTCACGAGCTTTGATATGGCTTAGAGGACAATTGTTATACACACCTTTATCAGAGAAATTAACCAAAGAGTGTGTGAACCTTACCTTCATATTTTCTACACTAGCCAGCACATTAGCCAGACTAATAAGGAGATTATTAATAAATACGAGAACAATATTTTCCTCTAATAGTCAGGGACACAGCAGCAGCTCTGACCTAAAATAAAAATAAATACAGTAAGGAAATAACCAGGAGCTTTGGTCAAACAACTGGTAAAGAGAGTTTAAAAACACTAGATGTAATGTGACTGAATTAGTTTTGTATTGTTAGCCTAGCAATAATGTGTTATTAATAACATTCAAGTGAGGGAAAGCTCAATTTTTTAAATGGCTAAAACTTGTCCATTACAAAAATTTCTCAAACCTTTACATATATGTGAGAACTTGGACATTGGTCTCATAAACCTGATCATCTCTTTAAAGAGAAAGAGCTTAACACTGACTTCAGGGGGAAAAAAAATCAAAGAACCTAGTAGCATCTATGCTAAGAGCGTTAGTGGTCAGAAAATCAGTAGGGATGGAACAGTCAGTAAAGGCTCAGTGGCTGAGAGGAGATAAGTGCTGAGCTTCAAAGGATCTGGGAAGAATACACGCGGGATGAGATTTGAGGGTAGGCGTGATGAAGGGATTTCCACGAGCGAAATTGGAAGGCGTGTAAGTGTATGGCAGGTTATCCCAATGGCTTACTGGAGCTTGGGTGAAGTTGGAAAGATAGGAAACCTCACCTGAAACAAAAATATTTAAGTTGGTCCTTAAGCAATCTTAGCTATTTATCCCCAAAGGGAATCCCAATTGCCCAGATATGGTGAGAGACAAATACCTATTAGCGCCACTAAAAGACAAAATCTAAAGTTAAAAGAGAAAAAAGAGGTGGGATTTCTACCCAAGGAAAGAATTGGTTTCTGGGCTAGAAAGAATTTTAGAAAAATAAGGAAAGCACAAATCATAAGGTATGTTTTATTGTTGAAAGGAGAAACATACTTTTCCCTTCCCTCAGCCCTAGAGGAATTTGTGATAAGATCAATGGCGAATATCGAGAGTAAGAGCCTTGAGAACAATTAAAAAATGCAGGCATTTTGTAGGTGGTGACTCCCCTTTATTCACACTTGGTGAGAGCAAAGTGTAATGGGTACTAGTATGAGGGACACTTCGAATGCCAGGCTTGCTTGACCAAAGCCCCTGGCTCTTTTCCTATTTATTTTGACTTTAGGTCAGGGCTGCTACATCAGTGTCTGGCTAATAGAGGACAATAAACTTCCCTTAGTTATTAATAATTTTCTCATTAGTCTCTTCCAAGGAACCGTAATGTGCTAGCTGGTGGCCAGCACATGCAGACAAGGGTCATACACCCTTCAGTTAATTTTCCTAATGCAGGTGGGAAAGTAAGTACGGGATCATAATCCACACAGAAGCTAATGAGAAAGAGAAGGCTAGACTCAACAGCAATTAAGGGCATTCTGCTTCCTTATTCTTCTTTCTTCTAAACAGGTTTTATTGTGAATTCTTTTGTGATTTTACTGGTCTCTGCTCAGATATTTAAAAATCTATTGTTTTTATTTTAAGCTGTACATTGATTTAATTGACAAACTTGTGATATTAATCATCAGGTACAAAAGAAGGCCAGGAGCATATTGTAGTTTCTAAATGTAGATATTTCCTATGTGATGTTAATGCATTAACTTTGGTGAGAGCTAAGTGTTCCTGGGTAAGGGTAGGATCTGGAGAATACCTTGAACGCCAGGGTGAGAACATTTGCCTTTTTGCTTTAAAAAGTAGATAGCCGTGGAACGTTTAAGTGACTTCAGAATAAAATAATCTGTAATTATGTCAAACAGTTTTCTAAAAAGAGGCACATTCTTCTTTTTATTTTTCCTTCCAATTTGGAAGAAGGCTGAGAGTGAATAATATATAGTTAGAGCCATGATTTCATGATATGCCAAATAAGTACCAAGAAATAGCTACATTTATGGCGTTTATGTTAAGGCCTATTACTGGTATGCAAATTCCCAGCCGATAATTGTTTTCACAATCAGGCCCAGAGGCATTACCATGGAGGAAGTAATTATAAAATGGTTAATTAAAAGTAATTATAAAATGGTAAATTACTTTTTATACATCCTCATACCTTGTTCAGTTATAACTTAATCTTTGAAATACTGGAATGGCTGCCTCCCAAGAACACAGCACCCTTCGGGGAAATGGGGCTTGTCAGCCAGTAACAACTGCCCTTTTTAAAAACTTTGCAAACTCAGATTCTGGGACGTTCCAGCTCGACAGCTGGTTCTTTGTCCTGTGCCATGGTCAGTGTTTAATGCACCGCAGCAGATTCTCTAAAGTGGGGTCTGAGTTCCCCCAAGGGCCCTCTAAGACCATATGGGAGAGCGGGATATGCTGCTGATGTGAGCACGAGACAGGCTCACAGAAGAGTGGACCCACAGCAGCCAATGCTGTGTGAGCAAGTGGGTGCGTGTTTGTTTGAAGAGGGGAAAGACACTGATAAACTTTGCCCATTAGAAAGAGAAGTTTGGAAAATCCAAGCAGATGCCAAAAGGCCTCACTGGGCCAGAAATATGGGAATTCACACAGAATTAAAACTTACTTTAATTAGTAAAAGTTAGATTCTGCAATTTGGCTACAATTTTAAAAGAACTCGAAAGGTTGAAAATACAGACTATGGTGAAAATCATAAGCAGAGCCAGTGAATAAACATACTCAGAAAAAGTGTACTTCGCTCCATGACTTGCACCTTCCTTCTTCAACTGACCTTCTGGTCTAGAGCAGCTGAGTAAAATTCAGAATGCCCAATTAAATTCAAATTTCAGATAAACAATTTTTTTTTAGTGTAAGTATGTTCTAAATATTGTGTGGAGGCATGCTTATACTAAAAGAAAAAAAGAAAAAAATCATTGTTTATCTGAAATTCGAATTTAACTGGGCATCCTGGATTTTTATTTGTTAAATAAAGCAGGTCTATCTTGGTTGCTATAGTAAGTAGTATCTTTTTACCATCACACTTCCAAACTGGTTATTGCTAGTGGAAGAAAACATTAATATTTTGCATATCAGTCAAGCTACCTTACTAAATTCTCTGATTAGTTCTCTGGGTTTTCCAGGTGTGAAACCCTACTTTGGCAAATACTGGTATTTTTGCCTTCTCCCTTCATACGATGTATTCCTTTTCCTTGTATGATTGCATTAAATAAAAACCATAAAAGCAGAGTTAAATAATATTGGTGATCCTGGGTATCTTTGTGAGCCCCTATGTCTCCAGGTTACTGTTTTATTTAATTTGCAAATTAAACAAGTAAGGCTCCCATCCCAGGTTGGTGAGAATTCCAGCTTATAATGCACTACTTCTGAAAATTCATGGGCTTATATTCTCATGGTGATTTCATCTCATTCTAAATGTTGGTACCTGAGGTATTCTCAGTACATCTGCTTCTGTGGTCTCTGCCTCTGTGACTACCTTTCCTCTACATGCTGAAGTTGTACCAATACACTGCTGGGGTGCATTAGACCCAGAGAGCAAAAGGGAGTTTACCGTATGCATGTGCATCTGGAAACAACTTAAAATTTACTATTAGATGTCATTTTCTTTAATTCCCCACATGGAGTATCTCCCAGGTCATCTAGCTGTCCCTAGATTGCTGCCCATAACCAGGAAGCTTCATGCGCTCTTCCTCTCTGTAGGGAGCTCCTCCCACAGACCCGGTTCTATGCACTTGAGTGTATGCGGGAACTCATATGTATCTTATCGGCTCTCCCCAGGCATGCAAAGCCTTCAAATGCATGCTACTTTTTTTGTCAAAAAGTTTGGATTGCTTGAATAATTTTGTGTGTACAGAAACTTGGTGTATTCATTAAGAAGTTAATTTCGTTGAAGGGCCATCTTCCAGTTTCTCTACTATTAGCAATGCAAAATACTGCCAAAAGAGTGAAATGACAGATTTTCTTTAATTTGGGCTAGTTCAGTTTCTAAAGCAGGTCTCTTCTGGGAATGGGAGCAGTAATTGGAAGATGGGTTCTTCTTCCATTTACAATTGTCTTGCTTCTGACTTTCATGTGTCTTCTAATTATTTTTTAACTATTAATTATAAAGTCGGCTATTGCTTTGAGATGAATGCTTTTGTTATGCTAAGGAAGTTCTTGACAGTAGTGATGTTGTATATCAAATTGTTTTCTGACATCTATGGAGACAACTGGCATTCTTCCACTACCATCTTTGATAAGTTGGTGGATTAAAAGATATTAGCATATTTCCTGATACTAAGCCATTTTTTGCTTTCCTGGAAAATATTTGTGTTAGCTGTGTTCTTTTAATGGAAGACTTGAATATTTTTAAATCTTCTAGGGCTCAGCTGACACAGCAACGTTTCTCACAGTGTTCTCGGAGATAATCAGTGCTACATTATCAAAATTTGTTGTCATCAAATGGACTTGAGAAATCCTTCCTAGGGCAGATACATGAAACTTGGCCTCATATTAATGGTTCAGAGAAATACAGAGTTTAAATACCTGTTTTCATTTTTAAATGATTGAACTAACTTATTTATGCAAGGGAAATACATTTCATAAAACAATTGAAAGGCTGTTGTTTTTTTTTTTTTGTCATTTGTGTAAGCTCTGTTAAGAGTTTGTATATCAGATGAATTTTATGGTTTCATAAATGTTTGGAAGAATTCTTTAATCAAACCATTTGTTGGTTTTTGTTTTTGTTTTTTAAGATTTATTTATTTATTTTTGGAGAGAGAGACAGAGAGAGAGAGAGTGTGTGCCCAGGATTCCGAGCAGAGGGGGAGAGAGAATCCTGAAGCAGACTCCCTGCTGAGTACAGAGCACCATGCCTGGTGGATCCCAGAACACTGAGATTATGACCTGAGCTGAAACCAAGAGTCAGCTGCCCAGCCTACTGAGCCACCCAGGCGACCCTAGTCAAACCATTTGTATGCAATATTTGTGTGTGTGGGTGCGTGCACATGCATGTGTGAATCATTCCCAGAATACTTTAAAATTAGGATTTCTCATTTCTCTGGAGACAACTATGGTAAGCTTTGTTTTGATAGAAATATATCCATTTATTGAAGATATTAATACAGAGCTATATAGAATTATCTATATAATACAGAATTCTTTTATAGCTTTTAACATATTTTTACCTGTGTCTCTAAATTTAGCACTTTCTCTTATTTCCCTCATCTGTTCTTTCCACTTAACTATTGAACACCTTTAACAAATGATCTTACTACTTAGCACGCAGAGAAAATAGATGCTAATACACAGAAATGTCCACCACTTTATCTCAGCTGGGTACTTCCTATCAGTATTTAAATATTTCCAATTGCTTTATCTCGATAATAAAACCCAGGTGGTTCTAAAATGTGTCCACATTTTTTTTTAACACCCCTCCCTTCAGAGCAGAAGTTAATTCCCTTCCTTTTGAGTGTGTACAAGTCTTCACACTGCTTCTAACAAATAGAATTCAGCAGAAGTGATGGTATATCACTTCCAAGAAAAGGTGACATGACCACATCTTGCATCTCGAGGCCACGGCCCTCTTACATGCTCCCTTGCACACATTTTCTCTTTCCTTTGGATCATGGGCTCCCGAGAAGCCATTTTGTGAGCAGTCCCATGGAAATGTCGGTGTGGTGAGGAACTGACCCCTCCTGCCCAAGTTACAAGAGTGAGTGTGGAAGCCGAACATCCAGCCCCAGGCAAGTCTTTAGAGACTGCAGCCCAGACAGACAGCATGAGCGCAACTTTATGAAACACCCACTCAGCTCAATAGCTCCAAAAGTCCTGAGGCTCAGAAGCTGTGTGTGACAATAAATGTTTGTTGTTTTCAGTTGTGTTTTGGATAATTTATTACACAACAATGGATAACTAATAGACATTCTTGCAACCCCCCTCCAATCTCTATCACTACTACCCCATATCTCTATCTCCTTCCACAGAAAAAAGTTGGAAGAGAATTTTAATTAGCTTAAGGACATTTATGATCTCACATAACAGTATTCTAGGTTCACATATCAAGGGCAGGTCCAGGTCTGGCTAACTCAATGGCTCAGTGATGTCATTATGATTCACTGAGTATTTCTCTTTTCTTTTCTGTCGTCTTCAGCATGTTTGCTCTTAGGCCCACTCCCTACGAAGGGAGTCCAACATTGTTGCTGCAGTTCCAGACATCACCAACAGGCGATAATCACACAAGCAAAATGATCCTGTTTTGATTGGTCTTTTTTTAAAAGGAGGGAAACCATCTCAGAATCCCTCTGGCAGACAATCTCACATATCACTGGTCAAAGTTTTATCATGTGACCGTGCCTAAACCAATCCCTAGCCAAAGGGAACAGGTCTGCCAGACTGGCATGCTTAGCTGTGCTGCATGTCTCCAAGGAATGTAACAGTGTTCAGTGATGTAAAATTTTAATTGGTTTTCATACCTTCATTATACTGGTATCTAGGTAAGTATAAGTTGCAGGTATACATTTATTTTCTTCCTTGAAGCTTGGCTTTCCCTTTTGGGTTTTTTTTTTTTCCATCCCATTTACCAGACCCCAGAATTGTTTGTGTTTTAGAATTCTCCAGAATCCATCCTTGTTTCTTCCACATTGCCTTGATATTTAATTCCTATTAGAGTTGGGCAGTATTATCTCATATCACTGGGAGGATAGCTGTACAAAATGATCTGGAAATAATATTAATTAGAGCAAGGTTGGAAATTCTATTATAGGAATTACCGCCCTGACTTTCGTCAGTTTGAAATTTTGTAAAATTAATGCATTTAAAATGAGAGGTACTCCCAAAATGATAAGTCTTTCTATTCTGAGAGCATCTAGTTAGAGTCAGCCAGAAGTTAATTTTTATAATGAAATTATAAACCCTTGACTTGAGAAGTAGTATTTGATCAGCCAACTAGAGAACTTGTTAGCTTCTGTGTCATGGCTACAATGGCTACAATATATTTTAACAGAGAAATGGATTTGGCTGAAGATGTACACATTGATAGGTAAGGTTAAACAGAAAATATCTGACAAAATTGACTACTATGCTGTCTTAATGAGAAATATCATCTTACAGTTTAGAACTGACATTCTTGACAATATAATTAATCTAAGAGATGGTAGAGGAAAAATATACATATAATATGCCATAAAAGTCATGTAGTATTACAAATCTTAAGACTTAAATTTAACCTTATTAGAATATAATTAGAATCGGCCTATGTAGTCGAATTGTTAGGCATTTTTGAAATCTGAAAATCCCAAGTCTTTATTTTCTTTACTAAATTTCCAGATGCACTAAGTGATTTACTTTGACTACACCTATTAAAGTCTCTAGTGCTCATTATTGAGTATGACGATGGATACTGTGAAGGAGAAGGTAAAATTTAAATGTCTGGGTAGTGGAGTCATAGCTGGCAAGCCCTAATAGAATCATATGCTTTGACTTGTAATAGGGTTTGTATCGACATTCTTGGCACACCAGCTGACATTTTTTGTTCTTTTCAAAGTGTTCTCTGATACTATTTTTAAGTGAGTTTTTACTTTCATTCAGTGATATAGTACATTGTCACCATTTTCCTATTAGCAACAGAACAAATACTTGAAGTCTTATGCTGTTTGAGTCTTTAATGACAATGAATCTGATGAATTCATCTTACTAAAAATGAAATGTTTAGTATTTATTATCCTTTACATTATTTTAATTAGACGGTAGTGCACTCCATGTCTATGTTTTTAAAATGACTTTTCACATTCATCTCTAAATTTCTGAAAAGTGTAATAAAACTGCAAATTTATAATGAAATAATAAATAGAAATGTGACTGGACTATTGATAAGTCTTCTAAATATTCAAATTATTGAAGAAATAAAAAGTGTGATTTTAAATTAGAAAATAATGATGATGAAAACATTTAAACAAAGTGAATTTAGCTGTACTTCATAGCAATTTCAAAGTTTCAAATGCTCAATCATAAATGAGAAATATATGGAAACAATCTAAGGACTCACTTCAAGAAGCTAGAAAGGAAAAAGTAAAATTAAATTAAGGTAGGAGGTAGTTGTAAAGACATAAGCAGAAAAAGAACAACTACCCGTGAACTGAAGAGGAAGAATTACTCAGATATATTAGTGTTTGTAACTTCATGTTCTTTTACCAGAAAATCTAGAGGAAACAAATACAAGTTCACTGAAGAAAAGTTAAAAATCCCAACTGACTGATATGTAGAGTAGAAATTGGGAAGTTGTTAATGAATAGTATCCAAAAAGCATTTGGGCCATAATTACAAGTGAGTTCAATGAAAGCTTCAAGGTGTCAATAATTCCTTTGCTATGTGGAGTTTTTCAGAACACAGTAAATGAAAGAAGTCTTCCCAATTAACTTTATAAAGTTAGCATAATCCCAATAGTCAAATCTGAGAAACCGAGCATGCATAATCAATCATCTAAAAAACAGGTTTGAAAATCTCTGTACCTTATTTTCAATTTTTTTGTGAACCTAAAACTACCCTGAAAAAATAAAGTCTTAATAATAATAATAATAATAACAACAACAACAACAACAGATTTTAAGAAATCTAATCTAGGACTATAACAAAAGTTAAATGTAATATCACTAGGATTTATTCTAGGAATTTAAGAATGAGTCAGTCATTGGAGATACATGGCATAAATTATCATTTTAAAGGATAAAATTTGGTAAAACATATACACACATTCTTGAGAAAATTTATAACATTAGAGATATTTTACTAAATAATGAAAGACAAGTAGGTCAGTGGTCATCACTACCCAGCTTCTTCACAACTTTTTGGCCAAGTGCTGACCATTCATCAGTTTTCTCCTGCCTGAGGAAGACTGTGGTGGGATGACAGGGATGTTTTAATGGACTAACTCATTAGTTTGGTCCGCACCCTGTCTTCATGAATTCGTTAATATTGGAAATACAAAAACAAAAACAAACAAAACCCCACAAAACACCAACACACAGACTTGTAAGCTTTGGAAGGTATGCAGTTCTTAAAATTTTTATACTGAGAAAACCAACAAAAATAAGATTACAAAAGAAGTCAACTTCATGGAAAAAATGTATATTCTCCTGGTTCACAGAACACTTTCACTGAGGGCTGTTTGCCTTTGAGGCTGCAGATCTGTAAAATGTCACCCCGCTTGATTCTGAGAGGTGGGCACCGAGAAGGAGATGTGGGATGTTGGCTGCAGAGAGAACTACCTCCTTTTCACAGTTACCCACACAGAAATACAAAATTGTTTAAGCCATTTAACCAAACACACAAAGCTCTGAGACAGTACAGGTGCCATGAAAGCCAAAACTGACCAGTAAACCAGAGTCCCCGTGGGAACATGTTCTCTACTCTATTTCACAGGAATTAAACCAACATCCTGAAAGCTTTTAGAGGTCTTGTTCATCACTTTGGAATTGTTCATTTTGTGTGTGTGTGTGTTTTCCTTTGGATACAGATCGGAAATAAACTGGCATTTGTACTAACTAAAGGAAAAGATGATGTATATTTTGATATATGTTACAAATGATCTGAATAATTTAAATACATACTATCTATATTTGCTGATACTAGAAACAATGAAAACCAAACAATGTATCCATCTATGAAAGTGGTTTTCTAGCTATCTTCTGAAGATCCCTGAGATGCTGTGACAATATCTCAGAAGGAGATATTAGAGGAGTTCCCCATGCCCCCATCTAAGGATAGCAAGTGGAGACAGACATTCTTATCTCTGACTTTAGAGGTTTTATATGTGCATGTGCATGTGTGTGTCATGTGTGGTGTGTGTTTGTGTGTTTAATGTTCTGTATAAATTTTTATCCACTGGAGAAAAGGGAAGTTATATCGACAAAGAAAGACAAATTAGTAAACCAATCATTCAAGGACTATAAATGTAATTCGTGAGCATAATGGAGAAAATTTAAATAGTATTTGTTTGGGATTACTTATTGATGTTTTAATACTAATACTTTATATAGTACCATATAGATGATTCAAGGTCTAAAGTGAAAATAGATCTTAGGTGCTACACCAATACCTTCTGAATTTTAAGAACATATATATATATATATATATATATATATATAAAGTACATTTGGTTCTTTTTGTAATGAGATAAAATTTCAGGAAAAATGCAAAACTAATCTTTTATAAATTGGGAAATACCATGGAAGAAAAGCAGTAAAGAAATTAAACATTAAAATATTAGGCAATTAAAGATATGGTATGTTTGCAAATTTTTTTAAAAAGCTATTTTTATCCCCATCTTCTTTAGGTATTAAAAACCAAAGAAAAAATACAATCTTTTCTTTGGGAAAATATTTCTACTTACAGAGATTGAAAAAACAATATTATTTAAGCACATTATATATATCTGTATATATACACGCATGTACATACATACACATATATTTTAAAGATTTATGCATTTATTTTAGAGAGAGAAGGAGAGAGAGAGAGTTAGGGGTGGGGCTGGGGGAGAGAGAGACAGAGAGAATCCTCAAACAGCCTTCCCACTGAGCGCAGAGCCTGATGTGGGGCTGGCTGGATCCCAGGACCCTGAGATCATCACCTGAGCCAAGAGCTAACTGCTTCAGACCGAGCCACCCAGACACCCCGAGCACATTATATTTTTATTTTATTTTATTTTATTTTATTTTATTTTATATTTTAATTTCATTTCATTTTATTTTAGGATTTGTTTATTTATTTTAGAGGGCATGATCTCATGACCTTGAGATCACAACCTGAGCAGAAACCAAGAGCTGGATGTTTAACCGATTGTACCACCCAGGAGCCCCCACATTATATTTTTAAAAGTAATAGCCATCCTGTTAGACATGCCAACAGCTTGAAAGGTATATCACTTTTTTTTTTACTGATAAACATCACTAAACAATGTAAAAAAAAAAAAAGAATTCTTGTACTTCTTTGTACTTATGCATTCTTGTGAAGGTAGTTGATGAGATGCTTTTCATTTTATTTTTCTACAATAAAGTCTTTGAGGTTTGTGACCTTCTGAATGATGATGATGTAATTTGACATGTTTTATTATAATAGAAGACAGACGTGAAAAATATACTAAATCAATTGGACAATAATATCTTATATTTTCCACATTCACCTAGTCTGTTCCATTCCTTCATAAGAAGGTGTTGGATAATACAGAATTGGCTGTAGGAGTTCAAAAAGTCTTTCAGAAAAATGGCAACCATCTATTCATACTTTTTTTTTAAAGATTTTATTTATTTATTTGAGAGAGAGAGAGAGACAGCCAGCAAGAGAGGGAACACAAGCAGGGGGAGTGGGAGAGGAAGAAGCAGGCTCCCAGTGGAGGAGCCTGATGCGGGGCTGGATCCCAGAACGCTGGGATCACGGCCTGAGCCCAAGGCAGACGCTTAACGACTGCGCCACCCAGGCGCCCCTGTATTTTTTTTTTAAGATTTTATTTATTCGAGAGTGTGAGTGAGCAAGAGAGCATGAGCAGGGGGCGGAGCAGAGGGAGAGGTAGGAGCAGGCTCTCCGCTGAGCAGGGAGGCCAACTCCAACTTGGGTCTCCATCCTAGGACCCTAGAATCATGACCTGAGCTGAAGGCAGACGCTTAACCGGCTGAACCACCCAGGCGCCCCACCATCTATTCATACTTCTACAAACTTCAGAACTGGCCCCCATGCTTCGGTTGTGGCCACAGCCTCGCTGGTATGCTGGTGGGAGCAACAAACTTATGAGAGGAACAGAGAAGGCAGGTAATCTGAGTTTGCGAGACCAGGTGACTACTTTCAGTTTCCTAGGAAGCACTGTCTGTATTCCAGTTGGTAGTTCTGGGCCTAGGGGAGGATTTGGCAGTTCTCTTACAATCTCCATGTTGTTTATATGTCTGGCTCAGATCTCACCTGGAGATGTAGTCATGTTTGTCTAACTGCCCATTTAACTTGGTTGTCTCAGTTAAACTTGTAATCTCATCGTTTAAGCTCCTCCTGGCCTACTTTTTCTCATCTTATTTATTACATCATCTTTCCAATCACTCTAAGACACAGAACTGACATCCTGAACATTTTTGTTTCTCCTCTGGATTAAATTAGTCACCATGGCTTATGGACAGTAAGGCCCCTGTGTGAACAGATTTGGGCCTCTCTCCCACTTCACCTGACTCCTGTTTTCAGCTTAAATACTTCAGCTGTACTTCTTTAGTTCTCCAAACACGT
This sequence comes from Ailuropoda melanoleuca, assembly GCF_002007445.2. Taxonomy (NCBI): domain Eukaryota; kingdom Metazoa; phylum Chordata; class Mammalia; order Carnivora; family Ursidae; genus Ailuropoda; species Ailuropoda melanoleuca. The sequence goes on from NC_048221.1 coordinate 97,771,859, forward strand.
GGTGCTGTTTTCCACTTGGGGCCTCTGCTCACACTATTCTGTCTTCCTGGAATGTTTTCCACACCAAACTCACTGGGCTCACCCCTAAGTCTCCCCAATTATTTTCATCCCGTAGAGCACACCATTCTTTCCCTTCATAACAGATAGCACAATTTGTAATTACAAAATGCTTTTTCTCTTCATTTGGCTAATGTTGGCTCTCCCCTGTCCCTGTAAACCCTCCGGGGGCTGGAATCATGTCTGTTTTATTCCATTGTATTTCTAGTGTCTATCACAGTGCCTGAAGCACAGTAGATATATACTAAATATTTGTTAAATACAAGATTGACTCTTACCATAGATATACTGTAACTGAGAGAAATGTGTATGTATACTTTCCACTGGATCCTATAAAGACTGGTACACATGAAATTATTACTTAATTATGAGAAAGGAAAAAGTTGTCCTCATAGGTTGTTGTGCTTCATACACGTCACATTCACAATGTCTTTCAAATAGGTACTCAACAAATGTTCATTGAATGAATGTATGCATACATAACAGTTAAGGTAAAAAAATTTTAGAAAGCTTAGTCAAATAAATCCTACAGAGTATCCTAAGACACAGTTGGAAACAAAATGCTTGGTTTCCAAGACATAATCTAGTTTTCTTCATCTGTCTATTCAAGATTAACACTATCAATGATTAATTTATAGCTTTCAAATTTATTTTCTTTCCCAGAAAGAACATATGAAGCCATATTATTAGTGTAAGAAATGATTGTGCAAAGACTTCTTTAATTTTACCTTTTATGTTCCCTCAATAAATGTTCATGGTGGGAACTTTAAAATGTAGTAATAAAAATAAAGAGGAAGTTAAGAATCACTATTAAACATTCCACCCAAAAGCAATGCTTTCTTTCTCTTCATACACTATTTCTTATAAAATGAATTTCTAAAATATTAACAAATAATGGTGAATTAGAATTTTGTCTTTGCAGGGCATTGTTCTAATTTCTTTTTTTTAAAAGATTTTATTTATTTATTTGACAGAGAGAGATAGCCAGTGAGAGAGGGAACACAAGCAGGGGGAGTAGGAGAGGAAGAAGCAGGCTCATAGCAGAAGAGCCTGATGTGGGGCTCGATCCCAGGACTCCGGGATCACGCCCTGAGCCGAAGGCAGACGCTTAACCGCTGTGCCACCCAGGCGCCCCTGTTCTAATTTCTTTACAAATATTAACTAATTCAATCCTTGCAATGACTCTCTGACTATCAGTGTCCCCATTTCACACTGAGAACACTGAGGCTGAGATTTGTTCAAGGTCACACTACTAGTAGGACACAAATCGGGATTGTTTTCCTAGTGTGTGCTTCCACAGTATTTAATTTCATGGATTATGATTTATTAAGAAAAGTGTCACACTATGTGATGTTTAGATTTTTTTCAAATTTTTAATTGCTATAAATGATGATAAAATAAATATTTTCATACATATTTACCAGCAGAATGTCTTTCCTCCTAGCCATGAAGTTCTTTTGAGCCCAAGATAACCAATGAGAAGTAGAAACAGAAACAATGTTGACTCTCAGTAACAAAGGAGGGAGCAAACAAAGCTTGCCTAAGGGAGCATATAGAGATTACAGTTTATGGAAATCACAGACATCTTTTTCCCCTAGTGTTCAGTCAAAGAACTTTTGTTGTTTTATCTTTTCAGAGACTTGCTTCTTTGTTGATATAAACTCTAATTAGTATTACTATTCAAATTCCAAACATTTCCAGTATTCCACTCTTTGGAGTTAAGGTAAATGGGCATTTTTACCTGTTTTTAATTAAAAAATTTTAATAGACTTCATTTTTCAGCGCACTTTTAGGTTCACAGCAAAATTGAGCCAAGGTGCGGATACTGCCCATATATGCTCACTCTGCCACGAGCCATGCGTAGCTTTCCCCATTATCAACCATCAGAGTAGTGGTACATTTGTTTTAATTGGTGAACCTCCACTGACACATCATTATCACCCAAAATCCATAGTTTGCATTAGTGTTCACTCTTGGTGTTGTACATTCTGTTAGTTCGGACAAATGTATGATGACATGTATTCATCATTATACTATCGGGCAGAGTATTTTCACTGCTGTCAAAGTTCTCTGTGTTCTGCCTATTTATTTATCTCCTTACTCCTACCATTGGCAACCACCAATCTTTTATTGTCCTATAGTTTTGCCTTTTTCAGAATGCTATTTAACAGAAATGATACAGTATGTAGACTTTTCAGATCGGTTTCTTTCACCTCGTATATGAAAATGTACAATGAAGTCTACCCTTAACTTACGTGTACAATTCAAAATGTTTAAGGTTCCTGTGTGTTTTTTCATGGCTTAATAGCTCATTTCTTTTTAGTGAAATAATATTCCATTATCTGGGTATACCACAGTTTATTAATCCATTCATCTAATGAAGGATATTTTGGTTGCTTCCAAGTTTTGGCAATTCTGAATAAAGCTGCTATAAAAATCCGTGTGTGGGTTTCTGTGTAGACATAAATTTTCAGCTCCTTTGGGTAAATACCAAGGAGCACACTTGCTGGATCATATGGTAGAGTATGTTTCGTTTCATAAGAAACTGCCAAAGTGTATTTCAAAGTAGCTGTACCATTTTGCATTCCACCAGCAATGCAGGAGAGTTCCTGTTGCTCCACGTCCTCGCCAGGGTTTGGCCATTCTAATACGTGTCTACTGGTGTCTTATTTTTTATGTAATTAGCCGTTCCCTGGTGACACATGATATAGAGCATCTTTTCATATGCTTATTTGCCACCTGTATATCTTCTTTGGTGAGGTGTCCATTAAGATCTAGTATATACAACCTTTAACACTTTGGACACGCTCCCAGTATTAAAATTGTTGGGGAACGCTGTATGAGTCTAAGAGCCTTGCCCCTCCTCTTTAAAACTGAGATAAATTTACATGCAATAAAATTTTAAGTGTACAGTTAGAAGAGAGTTGAAATTTGTATATACCCATGCAACCAACCACCACCAGTTCCCTCATCTCTAAAATGGGAACATTAATAGTACCTATAGAATATAGAAAATATAGACTATCCCATCACCCCAGAATGTTCTCTTGTTTTCCTTTTCAGCCAGTTCCCCCTTTCCCACCTCCCTTTCCCAGTGCCCCCAAACTGCCAGAGGAAATCACTATTTTCATTTTTGTCACGATAGCTTTTATTTCTCTGCCCCAAACTTCATATATATTGAATCGTACAAGATGTAGGACTCTGGCTTCTTTACTCAATACGTTTCTGAGCTTCACCCTGGTTGTATAATATATATTCAGTAGTAAAGTGCTTTTTATTGTTGAATGTTATTCGTTTGTACGACTATACTATCCTCCAATACACAAACACCTATTATCTCTAAAAGGAGATATTATTATTGTTATACCCATTTTAAGGATTAAAAAATTTTAGGCATAGAGAGTTTAAGTATTTTGCAAAAGATCACAATCAAGGAAGTGATCGAAAGATTAATGCTAAAACCCTGGCTTTTATTTGTTACGCTATTTTTCTGTTCCTGTAGGTTCATACTAGAATAATACTAACTCCCTACATGGATTGTTCAAGAATTAAACAAATTTATACATGTAATAGTAATAACAGTAATAATTAACATTAGGAGCCAGTGTTCTGTTTACCTTGTATATATTAACCCATGTAATCTTCACAACAATCCCATGAGATAAGAACTATAACCTCTCATCCAGAATTCACAGGCGAGGAAGCTGATGCATAAAGTTATCTACCTAGCTAACGTTATATAGCTAATCAGACAGAACTAAAATTTGATCCTAGAGACCATGGCTTTCAAATCTATTCTCTTTAATACCATGTCAGTAGCTGAGAATTGCTCCTGGAAAAGAGTATGCTCTAAATGGATGCTAACAAATATCACTATTAATGGAAAATTTTGGATCATAGTTACAGAAATAAAGCCTTTTTTTCCTCAGGAGTTCCAATCTCTAGAGGTTGCCTCCTTCTCTTCACTGTACTGTTGCAACAGCGAAAATTAGGGTCTGACACTTGAGAGGGGGCTTTGAAATAGACAGGTGTATGCCTCTTTAATTTTAAACTTTGAGGCCCTTAGCATGTGTTAGTCTTGATGCACTAAAGCTGTATAGCAAACAACTTCAAAATCTCAGATGCTCAAAATAGCAAATATTTATTTTCCTCATTTACAGATCATGGACCAGATGTCACTCTGCTGGACTCAGCTGGGCTATTTTGGTTTGTAGAAAGCTGGTCAGATTCAAATCTGCTCCATGTGTCTTCATCCTTCTGGAACCACTAGGACTCAAGACCCAGGGCCTGAGTGTGATCTTCTTATGGCAAACACAGGAAAGCAGGTGAGTAGGCCAAACTGTGCAAACACATTTAAACCCTATTTCATCATGTCTGCTAATATTCCACTTAATTTTGTTGGAAGATTAATAAGGGAAAGAAATTGACAGAATAAGATTTGAGTGGAATCTTGGGATCTTATCCAAATACTTTCATGGAATTAGCTCTTAATTTAACTGAAGAAGTATTAATTCTTTGTCACATTTATGCAAATAGTATCTCCAAGATTTTTAGATCAGCTTTTAAACACTATTTATGGCATTTTGGCTTTGGCTTAAAAAACAAAACAAAAAAACCCAATATTTCTCTGCGATCATGTATCCTGATATCCAATTTGATGTTCCTTGTAAACAGTTTAATCTAGGAAGCTAAACTGATAAGCATTTTTAATTAGACACATAGCACATATCCAACAGACCCTTGGTGAATGAGGTTAACAGCAGAATGCTAATTAAAAGTGAGGAGACTGAGAAATAGCAAAATAAGGCAAAGGATGATTGCTTAGGAATAGTACTATTTACTCATTTCTGGACTTCAGCAAAGGAGGAAGAGAGAGAATTATTTATGCACTTACTAAGTTATTATATACCTTATTATATATCTGTATATCGATACCTTACTATCTCATTTCATCCTAAGAATAATCCTGTAAGGTTGATTAAATTGCCTGTATTTTATCTCGGATAGCTCATCTGTGGTTTAGATGGGGCAGGCAACTTTTACAGGGCTGTGCTATGTGGTTACAAAGACTCTCCCATTGACCTAACTATAGTTAGGCTTTTTCTGAGCCTTCTTCTTGACAAGACCTTGACTTTGGCCCCTGTCTTTGCCAGAACTGCATAACTCTGTTGTAGCAAGAATCCTGCTAAGTGGGAATTTCCCGATCCTTGTTATCGGATCATTCTCTCCTGCCTTTAGCAAGAATTCTGTTAGGTCAGTTTAGCTGGCCTCCCTCTACCCTCAAAGTCTCCTTTTAGTAATCTTCCATCTACTGACTCCCTCATTCTCTTCTTTGCCTTTAAATCCCTGACTGTCTTTGCTCTACTTGGAGTTGAGCCCTATCTTTCGTCCTTATTACCATAGTCCTGAATAAAGTCTCCCTTGCTATTTTAACAAGTGTCGGAATAACACTGACAGTGGTTTAACAGTGGTTGTCATCAGTATGAGCACCAAAGTTGCCCACTGTGATATCAAATTCACGGGAGAGATGAGAGGAAGCCTGAATAAAAGGCCATAATATTCATGTATAATTCAATATCGTTAGAGTTCACCAGTTTATGCAAAAGTATGGATTAAAGAGCCTTTTAAGATAGAGAGCTGCAGGCTGCTTTATACCCCGTACCTTTGGGAAGTTTTGTTTCAGAGATGTTCAGGTGTCCGCCTGTGTCATTGCCATGACCTCTGTTATCACATGGCGTCCATCTGCTCATCTCCCCCTGCTGGCCAGCTCTGCTGGGGTGTTCTGCCGCTCATCACCTTCCTGTCTTCTGAGCTTACGGACCTCTCTTCAGCCACCACCAAGACAGATACCCTGTCCTTAGAGGATGGTTGCTTTAGCCCTTTTCTCTACTCCAGGGAGCCTCCATTCCCACAAGACGGCTGTGATCAGGCTATGATCTTTCATGAGATCTTAACGAAGGATTCAAAGTAGCACGTGGGTATGATACACATAAAAAAATAATCTCTCTGCTGTTGGATCTTGTTTAAGTCCCAGAATGCATGATGGTACTTTCGTGGCACCTGTAATATTCTTCTTTTCCTCATCATAGAGCTTTTTCCCCAAATGCCAACTTGCCTTCATGTCATCTAGGACAGTTTACCTCAATCAGAGATGCTGATTTTGAGCATGTTATGTTTCAAATATAGGCTCAGGGCGCCTGGGTGGCTCAGTCGTTTAAGCGTCTGCCTTCACCTCAGGCCATGATCCCAGGGTCCCGGGAGCCCCACATTGTGTGTGTGTTGTGGGGAGGCTCCCTGCTCAGTGGGGAGTCTGCCTCTCCCTCTGCCTGCCCCTCCCCCTGCTCCTGTTCTGTCTCTCTGTCTCTCTCAAATAAATAAATACAATTAAAAAAAAAGACCAAAAAACAAATACAGGCCCCACAAGATGGAAGAATTAGCAGAACAAATTAATGCAGCCTCAACATACTTCTCAAAATCTGCATTAGTGATCTCTTTTTCCACAATAGGCCATTGCTGGTTTGATTCTCCTCTACCAGGTCCAGTTCTTTTGTTTCAGTCCTTTTGCCAGGAAAGAGATGAACTTGTACATCTTTTTAGTCTTCTCAGGCCTCTCCTATTGTTCTGCGAGGAGCCAGTTAAACTAGGGCATGTAAACATATGCATGCATGTGTGTGGGCGACATTCACACACGCACACACACACACTCTTACACACACACTCACACACACACACACAGGAGCGTGCAGGTCCATACATAGCCCCCTAGTTTACCAAAACTCAATCTCTGCACACAGTGCAGCTTTACCTGTACTTTAAAAAGGAGCCCTTCTGTGAAGGGAAAAGTCTGTAGAGTTGCAACTCAGCATAAAACATCCACAACCATTTACATTATTGCCCTGAGCCATTGTACTGCTTCTAGACAGCATTCAGACATCTTTTCTGATGCTAATCCCTGTCTTGCATTTGCATAGCTGAAAGGCCTAGCGGGAATATGTTTTTGTGGAAACCCTGCGCCCCACAGTTGTTTAAAAGATAGGAAATAGCTATAAAACATTTTTTTCCTAATGTCTCTTTCTAGGTTTCAAATATATTTTTAAAATTTTAATTATGAATTAATTTTAGTACAGAAATTTGCCTTTATCCCCTTTATTCCTCACAACACATCCTGTAATGTCATCATCCTACATGACCATAGTATTTCTCAGAATGAGCAAATGAGCTATGGTACAGTATTGTTAACTGAACTTAATAGACTTTATTTGAATCTCACCAATCTTTCTACTAAAGTCCTTTTGCTGTTTTAGGATTCTCTCATACCAGTTTTCCTTCAGAGTTCCAGCTCACCAATCACCTATCTCATCTTCCTTTAACAATCTCCAGCAGAATAAAGGTCTTTTGGGGCACGTAGCTGAAATGGGGACTGAGCCCTACGATGGTGACTCTACCTTCGGTTTCCCGATGGAAAGGTCATCCATCATCCAGGAGGGGTTAGTGAGAGCACCGGAGGTGTGTCCTAGTGCAGAAACTGAAAGTGAAAGTGGAGAGCATTTCTTAGATTAACTTCTCCAGACACTGAAATGAGGAGCTGTGTAAGTTATTAAGAATGTTCCCCGGAAATACCGACAGAGAAGTTGGGAAGTGGGACAGGGCATGTCAAGAAGAGGAAGCCAGTCAAGGCTGCCCTCCACTGGATCATGTGAGGGAGCACCCGAAGTAGCGTAGGTCACACCTCAGCATTTTTCTGATTGGCGGCCAGGACGTTGTACTTTTTGCCTCCCCCGGCATTGGTCCATTGCTGCTCCTGGGGAATTGTGCATTCCCAGGCTTAGCTCTCCAGGGCTGTAAGCAATTCTGGCAGCCTGAGACTCACTTCCGGCCAACTCACTTACAGACTCTCAGTTGTGCTGGCTGTTCAGAGTGAAGCACATAAGGGTCGGTGTGGACAAAAGTGGTGCGAGAGACTGTGAGGAGCAGGGGAGCACGTCTTTTATAGTCTGAAGGAAAGGGATTTAAGTCAGATTAAAGTGCATAAGGGTTGGGGCTCTTTGGAGGGCAAAAAGGAAATCCTATTTGACAAAAAGTATGGGGAAGGTGGTTTTATTACGGTGAAGGCATCAAGGAAATACAATAAAAAATGCAAAATCTTCCCCCAGCCCAGGAAAGCTCTCCATAAAGGTTATAGAGACAGAGAACAGTTTTATTATTAAATAAACATTACACCTGAATGTGATGCATATCACAGGCAATCCACTAAGGGATTTCAAAGACAGAAAGAACTCACACTCCCTTAAACAGCCAAGCAGATCGAACCTATTACATAAATGTTCTCAAGGTAAACAATAACTAAGAGAACTGGAGAGTACCAATGATCACTCATAATTTATCCTTACAAGTACTTGGTAGTTGGAGTGATCATGTACATTAATGGCTTTATCCAGAAACAAAAACAAAAACAAAAAGACAAACTCCAACTCTTAATGACAGAAAGTAGTTTTACTACTCGGAAGGAGGAGCCTGCTGAAGCTAGGTTAATAACTTGCCACAGAAAGTGGGAGACAGGCCACTGTCCTTCTATATATTTCTTTTCTTTCTTTCTTTCTTTCTTTTTCTTTCTTTCTTTCTTTCTTTCTTTCTTTCTTTCTTTCTTTCTTTTCTTTCTTCCTTCCTTCCTTCCTTCCTTCCTTTCTTTCTTTCTTTCTTTCTTTCTTTCTTTCTTTCTTTCTTTCTTTCTTTCTTTCTTTCTTTCTGATTTATTTATTTGACAGAGAGAGCTCACACAAGCAAGGGGAGAGGCAGAAGGAGAGGGAGAAGCAGGTTTCCCACTGATCAGGGAGCTGGACCTAGGGCTCAATCCCAGAACCCTGGGATCAGGACCTGAGCTGAAGGCAGATGATTAACCCACTGAGCCACCTAGGTGCCCCTAGATATTTATATTTCAAGGAGATGGCTCCTAGGTCCTTGAGAAAGACATTCCTGGTCCTCAGGCTGACAAAAGGCCTACCTAGTATTCAAGAGGATTTATATTCATTTCAAAGAGAAAAGGTACTTACAGGTTTTCTAAAGTAAATTCTCTAAGAGCAAAGAAGTCTCTTCCCTTATTTTCAACAGGGAGAATTGAATCTCTTGTTTTTAATTTTTGTCTTTACCAAAGTTATGAGGCTTATTGGCTCCTGACTCAGTTTATAGTTTATATATTTTTTTCAGTCTATTAAAAATATGTATATATTATACTAAGTCTTTCCAGACACCATTATGGGCAATTATGAAATATATCTTCTTTTTAAAAATCAGTAATTAATTTGTGATGCCTTTAGTGATTACTTTATTTTTAAATATACATTTTCAACAACTAACTTATGAAGTCAGTTATGCAATTGTGCCTGATAGACTCAATGACTTGGAAATTACTAATGAAGACAACAAAAAGAACCTAAAGGTAAGAGTCCAGAGTTAAGGGAAGTGCATTGAACTCTCACGGACAGGAAGAATATAGGCTCTCTGGATTTTCAAGGTACTGCCAATTTTGCAAGGAAAATATATTCGAAAAACATAAGGAATGTTTGCTAGAGAATTGAAAAAGTTCATTTTCTCTGGTATACTGAAAACCAGATATATTATGGAGATAAAAAACAGAATTTAGTGAGCAATAAGGTATGGGCATCTTTGTGACTGAAGTCCAAATTCTAGGGGCTTTTAAACACTTAAGGTTTATCCCATCTCTTTTATTGAGATGACATCTTTAATGAAAACTTGGGAAGGGACATAAACCTACAGCATAGAATAAGGTCAGCCCTACCAACAGCATACTCAGATACCTGGAATGATTGCAAAAGGAGCCGTTTGATCCTCTTTTCACTTCCCATTGCTAGCAGTTGCTCTAATTTACTTTAATTTATAGATCCCAAGCCAGTCACATATAGGCATGTGTTCCTGGCAAGGAAAAGGATGTCAAATGCAATCAGGCTGCAGAAAAGTTGGCGGAGCGTCAGCCTCCTTTTGATGACTGGAAACACAGTTGTAGAATGTGAGACTAGACAGAATCTTGGAGATCAGATGGCTCCTCTCCTCCCTGAACAAATGAGGTTTAGAGAGAAGGAGGGTACCTTCATAAGGTGACATGGACACTCTAATTTGAATTAGGGCTGACACAGATCACCATATGTGCTGTTGTTTAATAGCTTTGCCTGAGTTATTTCCCTAATCCTAAAACTAACACTTTATAATTCAGGTTCATTACTTTTTTTTTTTTTTTTTTTTTTTTTTTTTTAAATTTTTTTTTTTTTTTTCAAAAAGGAAATAACNGCCCATAACGCCGGGATCACGCCCTGAGCCGAAGGCAGACGCTTAACCGCTGTGCCACCCAGGCGCCCCAGGTTCATTACTTTTTTTGACCTTCAGTATTCTCAGGTGCAAAGTTAAGGATCTGTCTGCAAGATTTTTAAATTTTTAACCCTTCTTGTCCGCTGACCTCCCTGTCCGACCTTCACACCTGGGTTGGGTGCTCCTGCTCTATCTTACTGCCCCCGGAAAGTCTATTCCAGGCCTTTCCCAGTCCCATCACTTCCTGGTCAGCATTTACTCTTCATTTATAGATCACTTTTACTGCATTCAGAAATACAAAGTGATGTGGGATAACTGATTTGGGAGCATTAAACATTATATTCTTTAGTCTTTCATGCTAAAAAGCTTTCAAATTAATAGGTTATTTCTTACTTTAATAAGTAAAGTTTACTCAATAAAATTTTTAATTATTAACAATATAACATACCTAAAAGTAGTTGAATTATTAACTTGAAGCAATTATTCAAAAATATCTGTCTGTTACTAATCTATAAATCATGAGATGAAAGATGTGCCGCTTATCCAGGAATTTAGGATTTTGAAAAAGAAAAACTGTGTAATTATCATCGTTTGCTGTTTTTTTCACTTCATATCATAAATTATAAGAAAGTTTATGATTTCCAGTCTAGTAACTCCTGTGAATTTTTCAAGTAAAGGATGACCCATCCTGTTTTTGTTTTTCCCCCTCATCATTTAAACTCTTCTTTTCCATCTCTATCCACGTTGACATTTTAGCATGCATAACTTTGGAAAAAAGTGTTATTCAGTAAAAATATATAGTATATCAACTTACTGACTGGTGGCTTTGGCCCACTTCTTCTTCACTTTCTTTGCAAATTTTTATTAGCTCTAAAAGAACAACCTTCTCAATGTCAAGAAAAGTTTGGTAACACATTTTGTAAAACCTCTTCATAAATATACATGGGCAGGTGCACCGGCGAGAGGCTCTATGCCCTCAGAAATCCAGGTGTGCATCACAGCGATTTTAAATTTACAAGCTTATAATGAAATGAAAATTTTTATAGAAAATTAAACACTTTTTCTTCCCATGATTTCACTTTTCAATATCTCAGAAACGCACGTGCAAGAACATGTGTGCACAAGACCGTAGGCACGATATGATGGCTACTGGGGATTCGGTCATAAGAGCAAAAAATAAAAACTGTGAAGTGTCTAGCTATATGAGCTTCTCACAAAATGGAATACTACGCATAGTTAAGAATGACAAGTAAGAAAATCAATACATACTAACCCACAAATATTTTCAAAATATATTGTTAAACAGAAAATGCATTTGAAGAAGGTTCCATACAGCATGATATTATTTATATCATTTATATTTATATAAACATACTTCAGAGAACAAAGCTGTCATAGAGGTGTATGTGCTATGTGTGTGGATCACGCGTATAGATGTATATATAAATATGTGTTACATATTTACTGTATATATAGTCCATTCAATATTCCCTCTTTGGGATACATTCATTTATTACTTGTGTAAATAAATTTGGATGCTCATATTTTACATTTAAAATGTAACATAGGGGAAACATAGTATAGTGGCAGTTAAACTGGATTTCAAAATAGCATGATGGGTAGCCAACAGCAGGATGTATGAAATCAGAGGAAACAAATGTTGACACTATCCATTCTCTCTTTTTTTAAAAGTTTTTATTTATTTATTTGAGAGAGAGAATGAGAGAGAGAGCATGAGAGAGGGGAGGGTCCCTGCTGAGCAGGGAGCCTGATGCGGGACTCAATCCTGTGACTCCAGGATCATGACCTGAGCCGAAGGCAGTTGCTTAACCAACTGAAGCACCCAGGTGCCCAACACTATCCATTCTCTTGGGACACTCACAGATTCCTGAGTTCACGCCAGCATGACCCTCACTTAGGATTTCCTCTCTGTCTCCTTTTGGCACACAGAATAGGGCAAAGATACAGCTGTTTCTCTCTTTTCCATTCATCTGAGTCTGCACGCATTAAACAGGCATGGAAAGCCTTCTGAGAGAATAGAGTTCAACTCCAAATTATGGGAAAAGATATGATCTTTTGTCAGGATGAGAAAACTGAGGAAAAGCACTATATTCGGAGAATAAACATGTTAAAAAGACAGAATTAATATAAGAAATGAAAACAAATGTCTCTGCAGACAGCTGGTAACATTATGGGGGGAATTCCATATAAATGCTGTATTGAGATTAAATGTGGAAGGCACACAAGCCAAAGGGCAGGAAAGACTACAAAAATGAAACAAACCCCAATCTTGAGATTTAGAAAGATTTCCCTGAGATGGAAATTGTGATCACAAAACTTAAGAAGTAGGTTAATAAGCGGAAAACGATAAAGAACAAAATGGCAAATTAGAAAATGAATTTAAAAAACCATCTCATGGAAGCAGATAAGACAAGTAAACTCATGGAAACAGATAAGACGAGTAAAAACTTAATTCAAGCAGCAGAATTGCAGTAATAAGACAAAAAAACCCAAAAACAATTAGGAGAGTCGATATCACAAAATAGATATCCCAGAAGGAGAAAACACATCAACAAAAAAAGAAATAATTAAAAGCACTAGAGATGAAACTTCTCCTTTGCCGAGTAAAGAGATTTGCATCATCAGATTGAAAGTGTTTTGCTGAGACCTGGAAAATGACACACGTGATAAGACTGATCATGTTCAAGTGTATAAATCTAAGAGTAAAGAATTTCTAAACCCATGTAGGCAGGAAAACAGGGATAAATGTTAATGCACATAGATGTAGATTTCAAAAAAAAACCTCCATTATTCTTCATAATTTGAATTTACTATGACCTTTTAACTATTTTCCACTTGGAGATTTTCAAGGTGAATATGATACTAGGTCAATGAGTAAGACAGTCTGGGGTGGTGTTGAGAATGACTGACAGAGTACATGGACCCCTGGAACCCTGTAGGGAGCCACAATAAGATAGGATAGGGCTGACAGATGTGAAGAAATTTGAAGAATTGTGATAAAATCAATATCTGGGGGTGTCGTTGGAGGCAAAGAAAAAGTATGATTTTGTACTGTGTGACAAAGTACTTGTTAAACATTTGCATCCATCTATTTGTGTAGATAAACTACGGATAACTACAGTTTTAATGCCTTTCATTTTTGATAAGATAAAAATAAGAAATAAAAAGAAAAACTCTTCAGTAAGATCAGAAGTTACTTCTCCTAAATGCATTTAGAAAAAATATGACCAGAGGACTTAATTCAAGCAGCAGGATTTAATTCTCTTTATGCCCCCACCCGCCCCCAGCCCACATTTTTAGAGAAAAATCTTCACATGTAATAAGTATTATGTTAAATTACATCATTACTTTGAATGACAATTGCATATTTATGTTCCATTTTAGTCTTTTGATGCATTTAGCATCATGTATTTGATATATTTAGTGATGGTAAAAATCTTTTAATAGGAAATTAATCAGGACCTTCCACTGAAACTTATATACAGATTTTTTTTGATGTGGAATGTGGGGCAAACAAAAGTTTAGCCTTTGGTGTTTTTGAAATACCTTCTTTTTTTTCTTTTTGGTAGTTGTTATTCTTCACGTAATAAGAGAAGCATTTAGTTCATTGCCAATGTATATACTCACAAAATGTTGCTTCTATAAGAATATTACTATATTTTAATTGTATTTTGTGATCCTTCATTTTAAAGTTCACATTCCAGCTTTCATTGCTTCAAATTTTGGAATTTGCATTTCCACATACAAACTTTCTTAAAAATAACATTAATATTTAGGAAAACTCCTACCGATGCCTTTTTTTTTTCTCTTGGGCAAGTAGAGGTTAATAAAAATATTTATACTTCGAATAAACTCAGGAGGATAGAATCAGTATTGCTCTGCTCACGATAGCAGCTGGATATAAAATATTAAAAGTTTCAAACATATAGAATTAATATACCTGTGGAATTAAAATAATTTAGAGACTGTTTTAAGATTTAGTGCTTAAGAGGCGACAACCCAAGTGTCCATCAACTGTTGAATGGGATAATGAAATATGGCATATCCATACAAAGGAATATTGTCCAGCTTTAACAAAGAATGAAATTCTCATACATGCTGCAACATGGATGGACCTTAAAGACGTTATGCTAAGTGAAATAAGCCACACACAAAAGGACAAATATTGTATGATTCCATTTATATAAAGTACCTAGAATATGAAAACTTATTGAGGTAGAAAGTAGATTAGAGGTTACCAGGAGGGGGGGAAGAGAAAGTATGGAATTATTGTTTAATGCTTATGAGGGTTCTGTTGAATGGTGAAAAGGTTTTGGGGGTACACACTGGTGATGGTTGTACAATATTGTGGGTATAAATAATGCCACTGAGTTGTTCACTTATAAATGATTAAAATGATTTATTTTACATTTTAACACACACACACACACACACACACACAAGATTTTAGATAGTTACATGCAAACTATGCTTTCATATTCAGGATAACAACTAGAGGTAGGAGAGATAACTATATTTATTGATACAAATTTAGTGACTGTGTCTATGTCATAGATAGAGTCATTGCTGAACTAATCTAGGATGAAGTCATAACAGATCTGAATAAAATTCTGAGTTTATGTATTGTAGATCCATAGGCCATTATGACAGGAGTGAAATAAATTTTGTTAAACAGATATTGGGGAAATTATTATGATCTAAGTACTATCACTTTTCACATTACATGTATTTTAAATAAAATAGTATTTCTGAGTATTACAAAATTTCAGCAGTTTGTAGAAGAAAACTTATTGTATTCATGACATTTTTAGGCATATAATAATCTTTTATTATTTTATTTGGTTAAAATTATTAGTCAGTCTTTTCTGGTTTCTTTCCTTTATATTTTACCCAGAAAATCATTTCCATCTGATGAATAAATTTTGAATTATATTTTATTTTTAATATTCTGTGACTTTTTACAATTAGTCTTGTTGGTATGTTATGTGAGTTATATAGTATACTTATTTTCCCCCTTCAAGTAACTATCCCAAAAACATTTATTG
The DNA here is from genome assembly GCF_002007445.2 of Ailuropoda melanoleuca. Lineage (NCBI taxonomy): Eukaryota > Metazoa > Chordata > Mammalia > Carnivora > Ursidae > Ailuropoda > Ailuropoda melanoleuca. The sequence goes on from NC_048221.1 coordinate 97,787,302, forward strand.
TGTGTTGTACATTTTACCACTAATACAAAATATCCTCATCCCATATTATAGGCTGTTAAGGTGTAAGGTTCACTTCTGATCTTTTTATTCAGTGTCACTATTCTGAAACATTTTAGGACAACATCGTAATATATAAATTACTGAAAATTGACCATATGCTTTACTATCTGGTGTGCAAGTACATTTAATTACCTTTATTTCAAAATTATTTTATGATTCTAAGCATTATTTTACAACTTTAAGTCATCTTGTCAACCTTCTTTCCCACCATCTTCCAAAATTGTTGAGATTTTAATTACAGTTGCATTTACATATGTATTAACTTGGGTAAATCCACTTTTCATTTTTTTTAGCTTCCCTTTCCTGTTGCTTGTTTGCATGGCTCTAATAACATGCTATATCACACTGCTACTTCTTGACTGTTGGTTTTAAATATCATCTGTTCATTTCCCATTGCACAGGAAAAGACCCTGTTCCATCTCACTACATTCAACCATCCTTCCCATTTCCATTCTCCTAATGTAGCTGTGATTTGACAATACCCATAATTGTTATTTACATTCTTATGAGCGTATAAATGCTACTCATAGTTGAGCTTTGTTGGATGGTTTATACCTGCACCACATTTCTAAAAATTATAAATTTGCTTGATTTTCTATGTACTTACCATTAATTCAAATTCAAACCCTTAGAAAGTGCCTAAATCTCCCCTAAAACAGTCAGACAGGTTAGGTGTGTTACCCATTTTATCTTCCTCCAACAATCTCCCTCCAGCCCTCTGACCTTCAATGGTCTGGCTCCTGTTGCCCCCTCTGCCAGCGCACGTCTGTAACGCTGGGGGCAATCTTAATCCTGGGGAATCTGGTTGCATTTCCCTTGTGCTAGATATTTTGTTTCTAGTATGGTTTTCTTTTTGCTAGTTGTTTCCTGATGTTGACGAAGTAAGTCCATCATTAGTTTCCTGAGGAAAAAAAAATAGTATATGGGAAGGGACTTTTTTAAACCCTTAAACACATGACAATGGCACTTGATTGATAGGTTGGCTGCATAGACTTAGTTGGGTAGAGACTTTGGGTTTTATATAATATTCCTTCAGATTTTTGAAGCTGCTTTTCTATTGTCTTACAGCTTCAAGTGTTTCTGTTAGGTCTGTAGCTGGTATGATAACTGATTCTTTTAAATAACACATTTCAGTTTTCATTCTGAAAACTGGCATTTCTATTTCCCCTGTTGTTTTAAAATTTAATAAATATGTTCAGTGGTGTAGGTCAATTTCCATATATTGTGCTGGGAACACTTAGGACTCTATATTTAAAATATACTGTATTTCATTTCCAGGAGAATTTTATACATTTATTTAATCTTTTCTCTTTTCTCTAATAACTTTTTCTAGAACTTGTCTTATTTGGATGTTGAACCTCTTGGACAGATGTTCTCACTTTTACATCTTCCTTCACCTTTAAAAAAACCCCCACTTTATAGAGATATGATTGACATGTAAAGACTACATATTTAATGCATATCACTTGGTGAGTTTGGAGATAGGTGGATATCCATGAAACTATTAGGTCCATCAAAGCGGTAAAAGTACCCATTACCTTTTATCTTTATTTGCCATCTTGTTCTATTTTTTTTTCTTTCTAGTAAATTCCATCTAACTTTTGCTTAAATTTCTGTCAGTTGTATTTCTAGGAGCTTATTCTTGTTTGAATATTCCTTTTTTATAACACTCTCTTCTTTTTTTATAGTGAGATATAATTGGCATATATTAGTTTCAGGTATACAACGATGATTTGATATTTTGTATATATTGTGAAATGATCACCACAAAATGTCTAGTTAATGTCATCACCACACATTTTTTTTCTTGTGAGGGGAACTTTTTAAGATCAGTTCTCTCAACAACTTTTAAATATATAATCTGCGTTATTAACTACAGTCACCATGCTGTATATTATGCAATATCTTATTTTTGTTTCATAGTTGTTATGTTTTCTCTTACTTCTGAGAATACTAAAAAAAGTATAGGGAGTTTTTTGGATATTTTCTTAATCCTATGGAGTTATGTTTCCTCCCTCTTTCTTTCCTCTTCTTCTTTGATTGTTCTTTCATGTGACATGCTCCTCTCAGACTCTGAACATTCCTGTTGTCTCCTTATATTTATGAAATCTGAACTCTAGACTGTGAAAGGCATCTTTCAGCTGTAAGCTGAAAATGATCTGGATAGGCTGTTTAGTAGCAGAACCTCTGATTCAGGGATTTTAGGTCTTTCTCCTAAGACTAGTCCTATTTTGCAAAGAAGAATTCTCCAGCTCAGTCTAAGCTGTGAAACTCTGGCTGTCAGTCCTGTGTGAGCAAAGTGGTCAGAGCTTTCTAAGGGATCTTGCATCTGGTAACAATTTTTCATTTAATCCATTGATGCGCTGGAGCTGGCTCATACTGGCACGTGAGGGTCACATTGTACAAGCTTAGGAATTTTGCAAGTCAGTTGTTAAACATAGCCATTTTTAAGAATTAAGTTACATAAACATACAATTAAACAAATTATATATTTAAAAAATGTAATAAAAACTAAAACCTCGCCTAATTGTTTTACTACACTTTTCTATTCTCTCTGCTCTTGAGGTTATTTTATCTGCGTGGTGGAAACAGTGCATAATCTGTTCCTGTATATCTCTTCCCATTTCATGTTCAGTGTTGTCATTTTGGTAGCTTTAAATCAGCCATAGAAGGAGTATTTACACCATAGAAATCAGCAAACTCTATAAATCAGGACTTACTTTACTGTTTTATTGTCTAGACTTAATAAAATGAAGCAGAAAAATGTTAATAAGGCACATTAAACTGAAAATTTAGATTTGTAGCTGATACATTGTCAACAGCACAGAAACTGAAGAAATATTCTTGGAGTACTTGAAAACTATTGTCTAATTCAGCAAAGAAACCACTTATGTCATTGACAAATGAGTGAAGTGCCTTTGGTTATCTTCATAATTTCACCTTGTCTTATTCTTTAAGTCAACAAAAATAACTAGTTGGGACTCTTCTTATCCATCGATTGCTACCATAAATTGACTATAAATAAACAAGTTTGGCAAAAAAAAAAATTAAAGAAAGAAAGAAAAGACAAAAGCCTTCTGTCAGAATCAATTGGCTCTATGAAATTTATAGTATATATAGTATATATATTTATTTATATATTTAATTGTGATTAAAAAAAGACTTCATTTTTAAAGAGCAGTTTTAGGTTCACAAAAAAATTGAGAGGAGGGTACAGAGATTTCCCATAACCCCCTAACCTCATATATGCATAGCTTCCCTTATTATCAACACTACTCACCTGAATTCTTTCCAAAGCTGAACCTAAATTGACACATCATAATCCCTCAAAGTCCATCATTTATTTTAGGATTCACTCTTCCTGCTGTGCATTCTACAGTTTTGCACAAATTTGTAATTACGTATATCCACCATTATAATATCACGCAGAGCATTCACTGCCCTAAAAATCCTCTGTGCTCTATGTATTTATTTCCCCACACCTTCCCCCCTGTGGCAACCACTGAAATATTTACTGTGTTCCCTGTTTTCCCTTTTCCAAAAGGTCATCTAGTATGAAGCCTTTTCAGATGGGCTTCTTTCAGTTAGTAATGTGCATTTAAGGTTCCTCCATATCTTTTCATGGCTTGATAGCTCCTTTCCTTTTAGTGGTAAATAATATTCCATCATCTGGATGTGCCACTGTGTATTTATGCATTCAGCTACTGAAGGATATCTTGGTTGCTTTGACGTTTTGGCAATTATGAATCAAGCTGCTATAAACATCCTTGTGCAGGATTTTTTTTTTTTTAGTGTGTGTGGGCATAAGTTTTCAACTCTTTTGGCTAAATATCAGGGAGCACAAATGCTGGCTGGTATGATACCAGAATGTTTAGTTTTATAAGAAATTGCTAAACTGTCTTCCAAAGTGGATGTACCATTCTTCATTCTCACTGGCAGTGAATGAGAATTCCTGTTTCTCCACATCCTCTCCTATTATGATTTTTGAACTATTTACTGCACATCCATCATTCAGTAAATTAGAAATAAATGTATTTGTCTCACAGAGCTGGTTGTAAACATGTACCAGTCACCCCTGACTTAATATTAGTTTCGTATAGTATCCCCATTCTGAATTGTTTCTGTTGTCCATCGGTTCAAAAACCATCTCTTCAGCCACGCACAGTAAATAAATCTTTTGTCTTCACCAGAGTATGGGTGTAATAGTCTTCACGCAGTTCGCAGTAGGACATGTTAAGTGGCACTATGAAATTTAAGCTCTCCTCTTTGTTTTAGCTAATTTTAATTTCTGGATTTCTCTACTACTATTTTAGAATTTACTTGGATGAGCTAGATTATATGTCACTTTTTTGTATCTGCTTTTCAACTTGCAAAATTTTGTTACTATTATCTTTTCTTTTGTTCTCCCCTCCTTTGAATATGTTTAATTCAAAATAATTTTCTGTCCTGATATTTCAGCTGGATTTCAGGAGGTAGTGAAATTAGATGCTTGTTCTCATTGTAGCATCTTAGCCAAAGGTCCGTGATACATTGTTTATCCATTGACTTGTGAGTTCATCTTTATTATATACCAAGCCAACTTATATGGACTAGTTTCTAAACTTCCTGCACCGTTACCACAGTTTTATTTACTTTGGCTTTGTAATATGTCTTAATATATGACAAAAGGAATGTCCTCTATTTTTCAAATTTATTCAGCTCCTCATGAAATTTTTTGAAGTAATATTTAGAAGTAGTTTAAAAAATTTTCCCTTAAAAATTTGCTGTGATTTTAATTGGAGTTCATTTATTTATAAACAAGGACAATTAATGTTGATATTATTTAAGGGTACCTTCATTAACTTGGTATATATGTCCATTTTCTTCAGGGCTTTAAAAATTTCATTAGAGTTTTACAGACATATATGGTTTACATGGATGATTCGAGATATTATGTATTTTTGGGTACTACTATTAAAAGAATCTTACTTTCTATGATATTTTGTAATTTGGTTATCATCAGGTTAGAAGAACACAACTGAGTTTATATATTAACTTGTATATGACCTTTTATATGACCTTTTTATATGAACCCCTCTGCTGGGTTTGCATTTTAGTTACAACAATGCCTATTGATTTTCTTGGGTTCTTTATGTGAATGACATATATTCATTGTATCAGTTTAAAACTTTAAAGGGGTGTGTGGGTGGCTCTTTCGATTAAGCATCTGCCTTGCGCTCAGGTCATGATCTCAGGGTCCTGGGATCCAGCCCATATCAGGTTCCCTGCTCGGCAGGGAGCCCGCTTCTCCCTCTCTCTCTGCCCATCACCCTGCTCGTGCTCTTTCTCTCTCTCTCTCAAATAAATAAAATCTTTAAAAAAAACTTCAAAGATATTCTATTTTTAACATATTTTAAGAATTTGTCATCAATTTTCAATCATACATAATTAAATTTTTAGGTATATCTATTTTAATTGATTCTAATTTTTTTCCCACTTGTGCTTCTAATTTTATACCACCACACACTCCATTGAAGTTCATTTTTATGCAATTTTTATGTGTGCTTTTAAAAATAATTTTAAGAATGGTACAGGGATTATAAATATTGCATTTCAGGGCTTTCTTATTATTGTTGTTTGGCTCAATATCAAATTGGTGGATCATAAATTTTTCACTCAGAATTCTGTAAGCTGAGTGCTCTTTTGTCTTTTGACTTTTATTTTACAGAAGAACAATTTATGACCAACTTGCTTTTTAGTTCTTCATAAGTAATTGAATTTTAAAAAATGTATCATGAACTATTTCATAACACAAGTAATCTGAGAGCACACACACAGAATTGCCTGATGAACAATGTAACATACAATTTAATTTAAGTAAAGAAAGATGATTTTTTAAGATTTATTTATTTATTTTAGAGTGAGACAGAGAAAGAGAAAGAGAGAGCACACAAGCAGGAGGGGCAGAGGGAGAGGGAGAGAGAATCTTAAGCAGACTTCATGCTGAGCGGGGAGCCTGACCCAAGGATTGAGCTCAGGACCCTGAGATCACAACCTGATCGAAACCAAGAGTAGGACATTTAACCAACTGCACCACCCAGACATCCCTAGAAAAGAAATATTCTTAAAATATTGACTCCTTGTTTATTTTCCCTCAATTATGATTCTCTGCCTTTACTCCCAGAGTAAGTAGTAACTACTCACCTGTATTTTACATTTATTTTTTTCTGTTTTGGGTTTTAGTTTTATAAAATATGTATGTGTTGCAGGGTATTCACAGCAACCCTGGTCCCCTCCAATTTGCTCATGCCTTCCTGAATCCATATCCTTAGATAATCCCCATCTATACTTTTTTTTTTTTTAAAGATTTTATTTATTTATTCGACAGAGATAGAGACAGCCAGCGAGAGAGGGAACACAAGCAGGGGGAGTGGGAGAGGAAGAAGCAGGCTCGTAGCAAAGGAGCCTGACGTGGGGCTCGATCCCATAACACCGGGATCACGCCCTGAGCCGAAGGCAGATGCTTAACCGCTGTGCCACCCCAGGCGCCCCCCATCTATACTTTCTATACTGACTCTCGTCTTACCCATGTGAGTTATTTTGCCAATGACCATACAAGTCTACTTGATGACAGCCACACATGGCTTAAGTACTCCCATCACTCAAATGCATCAAAATATTTCCTTTAGTTCCTTCCCATGTTTCAGAATTATACTTTTCATATTTAAGGCTTTAAGTAATCTAGAACTACGTTTTCTTTTTTCTTTAATGATTTTTTTTATTTTATTATGTTAATCACCATACAGTACATCCCCGGATTCCGATGTAAAGTTCGATGCTTCATTAG